>NC_069657.1:437620919-437929490 GCF_027244095.1 Hemicordylus capensis | reverse complement strand
GTATGTGATGTCACTTGCAGGGGACATGGCTGGAACATGTGAGGGGCTGCCAAGGTGAGGTGTGAACATGAGCCCTCTCTCCACTGAATGAAGGTGCCTTCTTTATTTTTATTTTATGACTGAAGTTATATGAGGATTTGCAGAAACTGCTGAAGACTGCAGAGTATTATCTCTAATGGATATTCTGGAGGGATACTTCAACCAGACACTCACAGTGGCAATAATGTTTAGCATTTCAGTGAAATTGGCAAGTTCTGATTTGGGAGCAGTTAAGAATAATTTAAACAAGCAATGCTGGCATTGCCAAATATGTTCAGGGAAAACGCTGTTTTCGCTTAGACTTAAATAAACCCATGGAAACAAACACAGCTCCAGAATATACACCAAAATCTACTGAAGCAAACTTTCCTGTAGTCAGATGAGACATACTCTAGTAACAGTATGACCAAAGCTGGGTGAAATCAACCAGTTGTATACTAAATGGGAGCAAAACGAATTGTACTGGTTTGATTTTGGCGGCAAAAGAGGGTTTGATTTTATTTGGTGTGTTTTTAAAACGGAGGGAACTTAAGTTGTGTTGATTGGCTGGTTTGGAAAAATGGGAGGGAAGTAGGAGAATATAAGGAGGCTGCCTTCAGCGGAGTTTGGTGCAATGCGAGTTGGAGAACTGAAGAGTAGGGATTCTTTCTTTCTTTCTTTCTTTCTTTCTTTCTTTCTTTCTTTCTTTATTTATTTATTTATTTATTTATTTATTTATTTATTTGATTTCTATACTGCCCTTCCAAAAATGGCTCAGGGTGGTTTACACAGAGAAATAACAAACAAATAGGATTTGCAGACAGCCAGTTCGGCAGCAAAGGGATTACCTTTAAGGAACAGGGATTGTGCTCTTATCCCCCACCCCACCCCCCACCATGTTTCCCCCACCAGCACTGTCTCAAAAAATTATCGTGTGGGCTGGCAGCGTACCCTCTTGCCACCCTGGTCAGTGTCAGACCAGAAGTAGCTGGTGCATGTGCACACGTAATGCATGCACACTGGCCACTTTTGGTTTGACGCTGACCATGGTCGCAAGAGGGTAGGCTGCCGCCCAGTGCCAGCAGTTTTTGAGACAGCGCTGGCAGGGAAAACATGGTGGAAGTGGTGGTTAAGAGCACCCTCCCTGATCCTTAAAGGTAACCCCCTGCCACTGAACTGGCCAAACCACCGGGCTGACAGGCCAGTTCAGAAGTCCGGTAAAAGACCTCCAAACTGGTTCATGCACATCCCTACTGAAGAGTCAGAAGGAGCCAGAGTGAAGACCAGTGGACATCAGACATAGCAAGAGAACTGGAGAGTCAGATCGGAAAGAGTCAGACTGAAGAAGCAGACATCAGAGCTGGAAAGGGTTTTAGAGCTGGGTGGGAAAGAAGAACTGAAAAGAGTTGCTGAGAATAAGGGCTGAAAAACCACCACTAGGAGAGAGTCAATCTCTCTGGAGAACTGAATCATTCACCAGCACTCTGGGACTGAAATCCCAGAACTGTGAAGTGAGAGCAGGACCTAAGGCTAAACAACAGACAAGCAGGGTTTGCTGGAGAAGCTGATGTGATTGCCAAAAACTGGGTAAGGGCTAGGGATGTGCATTCATTGATTTTTTTAAAATTTGATTTGTGCCCAAGATGAATCACCCCTGATTTCTTTTGTGTTCAAATCTGTCCCCCCGAATCACCCCAGTTTCAATTTGATTCAGTTTCAGATTGATTCAGACAACTTATAAAAGTCCTAGGGGCACCAAATTTGGGTGGTGGGTAGGTCCCAATGGGTGCTACCTACCTTCCAATTTTCAAGGCAGTGGGGCACTTGACTGATTTTCAATGAATTTTTTTTACTGCTTTTGTATATTTCCACCATAGAAAATAATGGAGTTTCAAAGTCACCCTATCCTAACCCTAACATGAATCCCCAGCTTTCATTTAAAAAATAGCTAAGCTCTAGCCCTTGTAGAAGTGGAGTTATGGAGCAAAATGTGTGGTCACTATTTTTCAAGTGTTTGGATTCTTTGGTGTATAATAAGCTTTCCTTGATGAATCCCTATGAGGATTCATTGCACACTTTCCATTCTTCTATTCATTTTGACTGTGTCTGGACAGTGCCAACTGCCATTGACAGTTGTAACTCCCCTTCTACAAGGCCTAGAGCTTAGCTTTTTTTTTTTTTTTTTTTTTAATGAAAGCTGGGAATGTGGGGGAACTAATGAGAGGAATCCAAATCTTGAATTGATTTGAATCGAATCTGGCATGATTTGATTTGGACCCAAATTTAGCCAATGGACCACAGGGGTGATTTGTTTTGTCTCTAGATCACCTGAATAAGCTAGATTTGGGTACAAATCTATTTGTACCCAAATCGATTCACACACCCCTAGTAAGGATTCTGAAGTTAGGGCTCAGTGTTAGACAGGTCAGTCTGGATGCATTTTGATCACATTTTATTTTTTCCTTGTCCTCATTTGATTGCTGTTATGGTGCTAAAATTTGGTACTAAATGTGTGCATGCAACTGAAATTATTATAAATAATAAACACTTGAAGAAAAATAAAATATACGAGTAGTGCATGCATTTTTCACAGCAAGTGCCATCTTAGAAGATGCATTCCCTCTGTGAGAGTTGTGGGAGAGTCACTCTTTGAGAGTCACACCTGCCATCTGTAGCTTGTATAAATACTAACATTAGATGTTAAAAAATTTAATGTGTTGTCTGGTTAACTGGGAATGCCATTTTAGCTTATTAAAATATATATTGAATTGATTAATTTGTCCAATTAAATAAATTAGGTTGCAGACCTACAAAATATCAATCTCTAAGTCTTTCTATGGATTCCAGATAGCACTGCTGTCCTCCCTCTCCCCCTCCATTTAAAATCATTATTCTTTCCTCCCCTCCTTGATCAAGCTGTGCTATCCAAGTACTTGCAATGCTACTCTTTTGTGGAGGATAACGACTAGGTAATCACTTCACAGCAGTGCTGTTTGGATTTCATAGGCCTATTACACATTTTCCCAGCTAATGCGGAGTGTCCTGTCCTGTGGACAAGAACCCACAAGGTCCAAGGGAAGGCAAGGCTAGTGAAGGGTTTAGGACCGTGGAGAGCTCCAAGTGAACTACTTGCTTTGACCAAGGGCAAGAGGTGGAATGAGACTGTAAATGCCTCTAGGCTCAAACTCCCCCTGCTTGGAGAACAGAATCATTTAAAGTGGGGATCCTCTTGTACTCCTCCTACCTTGTTTCTCCTAACTTATTGCTGGCACTTTTCTGAAGGTTTGGGAGCTTGCAAAGTAATGTGGAAGGGGCCCGTTTTTCTGAAGGCTTGGGCTCAGGCTCAGTATGTGCTGGCTCCAGGGCCTTCAGTTCTGGGATTTCTGGCTCTGAGGTCTCCTGACTGACAGATCCAGGCTACAGCCTGGTGTCAGGGCCGCATTCCAAGGCTAGCTCTTCCAGCTCCTCCTCAGGGTTAGACTCTGAGGCCGAATTCAGATGAAACAGGAAACTGGAGATCCCTTCACCTCCAATTTCCTTTGCTGCACATCTAAATTTGGCAAACCAGAGCTGAAGGTGAAAAGGGACATGCGGTTTCCGGTCCCGAACTTCAATCTGAACGTTTGGTTCAGAGTGGAGTTTGGCCACCTTCAACTCCAGTTCTGCAGTGCCAGCATTACATCCGAACACTGGTTCTGCAGTTCTGGCTTCATGGAGCCAGAGTTGAGGGAGAAAGCTCCTCCCTCACTCCAGTTCAATTGGTTGTGCAGGCTGTCCTTCTGTTGAGACTGCAGAGAGGCAGCCCTCCAGAACATCCAGATATGGATGGGAGAGTGGGGGGAGGGGTGTGTGGAACCATGAGTCCATTGGACCCATGGTTCTGCATTATGTCTGAAGGTGGCCTGAGCTACAGTACTGATCAAGGTGGGATTTATGACACAGAGCAGGTTCAGGGTCTAGCTAATGATTTTTAAAAGATCTATTACTAACTTAGTAGGACCTCAGAAGGACACTTCCTTGCATCTTTGAGAGGAGTATAGCAAGCCCTTCATATTGAGTTGTATGAACCTTAATGCAAAAGCCCAAAAAACCACTGAGATAAAGGGCCAGATTTGTTACTCCTTAACACCTTCCACATACCCTGCCATACTCACAACTGCTAAATAGTAAAAAGAGTTTCCTCAGTCTTTCAGTGTCTGACACGGGGATTCTAGTCAGGAAATTTAGGACTGACAAAAGGAAGTACTTTTTCACACAGCGCATAATTGATCCATGGAATTTTCTGCCAGAGGATGTAATGATGGCCACCAATCTGGATGGCTTTAAGAGGGGCTTTGACAAATTCGTGGAGGACAGTTATATCAGTGGCTACTAGTCTGATGATTATAGGCCACCTCCAGTCTCAGAGGCAACATGCCTCTGAATACCAGCTGCAGAGGGAGCAACAGCAGGAGAGGAGGCACACCTTCATCTCTTGCCTTTGGGCTTCCCAGAGGTATCTGATGGGCCACTGTAGGAAACAGGATGCTGTACTAGATGGGCATGGGCCTGATCCGGCAGGGCTATTCTTATGTTCTAATGATATTTTTACCTCGTTTGCTTAGGCATGTGGTTGCTATCATGTCCTGGGACTATGCTGTGGAATCTGTGTGGGGAAATTAGCTCAAATTGGGTGCAAATTTGCATACAGCAATGATAGCTTTGAGGGTGGTTGGCATGGGTAAAGGCAGGTCAGAGTTAGAGTACCCAAAAAGGAATGGTGGAGTCAAGACCAGATTTCCATGTACAGGTGAAACTTGGAAAATTAGAATATCGTGCAAAAGTCCATTAATTTCAGTAATGCAAATTAAAAGGTGAAACTGATATATGAGACAGACACATTACATGCAAAGCGAGATAAGTCAAGCCTTAATTTGTTATAATTGTGATGATCATGGCGTACAGCTCATGAAAACCCCAAATCCACAATCTCAGAAAATTAGAATATTACATGGAACCAAGAAGACAAGGATTGAAGAATAGAACAATATCGGACCTCTGAAAAGTATAAGCATGCATATGTATTCAGTACTTGGTTTGGGCCCCTTTTGCAGCAATTACTGCCTCAATGCGGCATGGCATGGATGCTATCAGCCTGTGGCACTGATGAGGTATTATGGAAGACCAGGATACTTCATTAGCGGCCTTCAGCAATTCTGCATTGTTTGGTCTCATGTCTCTCATCCTTCTCTTGGCAATGCCCCATAGATTCTCTATGGGGTCAGGTCAGGCGGGTTTGCTGGCCAATCAAGCATAGTACACTGTATACTTTTCAGAGATCCGATATTGTTCTATTCTTCAATCCTTGTCTTCTTGGTTCCATGTAATATTCTAATTTTCTGAGATTGTGGATTTGGGGTTTTCATGAGCTGTACGCCAACGCCATGATCATCACAATTATAACAAATTAAGGCTTGACTTATCTCGCTTTGCATGTAATGTGTCTGTCTCATATATCAGTTTCACCTTTTAATTTGCATTACTGAAATTAATGGACTTTTGCGTGATATTCTAATTTTCCGAGTTTCACCTGTAAACAAAGATTAGACTTATTTAGTACAGAGGCACTAAAGAGAAAGAGGTAGTTGGCAGTCTCCCAGAGGACCAACAACAGACTCCTGCTACAAGATACTGTTTCTTAGAGCAAGGCACCAAACTGCCCATTAGTGCATGCCAAGGAAAACTTGTAGCATATAGTATAAAGGAGAGGGAGAAAAAGATGGGGGCGGGGATGTTAGACAAAGAAGAGAGATAGAGTTATAGTCAATATACCTGTCCCAGGTTCTGCATGGCTGGTGCTTGTTGCTTTCAAAGTTGTTGGCCATCCTACAGTGTGAGAAGATAGATAGGCTTGGAAGTTGATGGAGGATCCTGGGCAGTTCAGAATGCAAGTTCAAGAACTTGCTGACCCACTTCAAGGGATTGTAACTATGATAGCAGGTGTGAGGGAAGGAGAAGGTTGGCAATTCCACAAGATCTCTGGCACAGAAGAAAGACAGTTTAGGGTCACCAATCCCCCAGCAGAAACAGGTTCAAGGGTAAGTCCCCAGGAGCCATCTAAACCAGTGTTTGTAGCTGAGATTTGAGGTTCGTGGAGGTGTCCACAAGATGGGGAGAAGCATGTTCATTGGACAGTTTGACCCCTTTATAGAGGGGTTTTGTTTGTTTTGTTTGTTGGTTTGCCCTGCAGGCATGGTTAGGTGGCTACCCATTCTGGAAATGGCTAGATACAAAAGCTTGATTGAGTTAGGGCCAGTGATGCCCATTGATCTCATTCAGGTAGCTCTACCAACAATAGGCGGGTTGTCTTGGCTTTCTTTGCTAGCTAACAATTGGAGCTTCTCCATCAATATACTCTCAGAAAGGAATTTTTTGCTTCTTGAAAAGGAAAGGCTGACTGACCTTGGCTGAGTCTGGATAAACATCAGTGACTCACACTGTTGCCAGATCTGGTTACTCCCTGGAGCAGCGGTGCTCATTTAGTGCCAATACCCTTATCAGGCCAGGGAGGCTCTTAGTCTTTGTTATTCAGCTAGCCATTTCCTGAGGCTGCCGTTACACCATTTTGGTCTTCCTTAGCCCTTCACAACTCTTGCTCTTATTTCTGGAGCACGGGGAATGCCAGATCATACTGATTGTGTTCCCACGCTTAGAGCCAAATCACTGAGGAAATATAATTGTGAAGAGTAAAAGAGAGAGACAGGCGGGGTGAGGAAAAGATGCCTCTAAATACCAGTTACAAGGGAACAACAGCCGGAGAGAGGGTATGCCCTCAGCACTTACCTGTGGGCTTCTCAGAGGCATCTGGTGGGCCACTGTGTGAAACAGGGTGCTGGACTAGGTGGGCCTTGGGTCTGATCCAGCAGGGCAGTTCTTATGTTCTTATGGGGTGCAGGCTGGCCACTGTTAATGATATGCTTATGAAGGCTGACTCCAATTTGCATCTGTGGTATGGCTGCCATAAACAATAAGTTCCATAGGGCAGGGATTGCTTGAATTAACTTCCTACTTCCTTTGTGGGTCACCTGACTTTCATGGGAAGTACCCCTTCCATAACCATTGGACCATCAGAGGGCTAACATTTTAATCAGTCCTAACAACTACAGGAAATCAGTTGGCCTGCATTAATGAAGAAATAAGGGTGTGATCTTGCATATCTGGTGCTGGATTGCCCACAAAGCTTAATGTTTGAATTCCACACGCTCAATATTTGCTTATCAGCTACTGCAATGTGATAATGACATGTAAAGCTGTCTTAGTGCAAACCTTATCTATATTTAATAACCTAACAAATGTAACCAAACAATTCTGGGTTTCCAGTTCTTTCAGCTCCTAGGACATGTCAAGAAACACAATGTCAGCAATTCCTTCTGTCAAAAGGCATTTTTTAAAAACTGAAATTTAATAGGTCCTTCTCCCGAGCATGCAATTCTTGCCGAGCAGAAGCAAGTAACTTTGGATAATATGCACCAAATTAAGTCACTTTCATTCTGAAGTCTAGAGTGGGATTATTGGCTGCCATCCAGATGGGGATGAGGCCATGTAGCAGGCATCACTGGGTAGCAGTGGCAGAACATCTGCTTTGCGTGCAAGAGGTCCCAGGTTCAATCCCTGGCATCTCCAGGGAGGGCTAGGAAAGGCTCCTTCCTGAAACCTTTCAGAAGCTGCTGCCAGTCAATGTAGCCAATTGATCGATTGATTGATTAAGTGCCATCAAGTCAGTGTCGACTCTTAGCGACCACATAGATAGATTCTCTCCACGATGATCTGTCTTCAACTTGGCCTTTACGGTCTCTCAGTGGTACATTCATTGCTGCCGTAATCGAGTCCATCCACTTTGCTTCTGGTTGTCCTCTTCTTCTCTTTCCTTCAACTATTCCCAGCATTATGGACTTCTCAAGGGAGCTGGGTCTTCGCATAATGTGTCCCAAGTATGATAGTTTGAGCCTGGTCATTTGTGCCTTGAGTGAAAATTCTGGATTGATCTGTTCTATGATCCATTTGTTTGTTTCCCTGGCTGTCCATGGTATCCTCAAAAGTCTTCTTAGCACCAAAGTTCAAAAGCATCAATGCTTTTTCTATCTTGCTTCTTCAAAGTCCTGCTTTCGCATCCATAGAGTGTCATGGGAAAAACCATTGTCCGAATGATTCTAATCTTTGTAGGTATAGACAAGTCATAACATCTGACCGTTCCAAGGCCTTCACTGCAACCCTACCAAGTGCTAGTCTGCGGCGTATTCACTCCACTGCTAGATCCTTTACTGTTGATGGTCGATCCTAAAAGGCAGAAGCTATCCACCACTTCAATGTCTTCATTATCAATTATGAGGCTGGTTGCTCTATCCATTGTCATTAGTTTATCCCTTTTTACATTGTCATTAGTTTAGTCTTCTTTACATTTAGTCATAGTCCCATTTTTCCACCGTGCTCCTTGACTTTCACTACTAGAGCTTGCAGATCATCCTCATTCTCAGCTATCAGATTGGTGTCATCAGCGTAGCACAGGTTATTGATATTTCTTCCTCCTACTTTAAAACCACGCTCATCTTCTTCCAATCCAGCTTCTCTCAGTATATGTTCAGCATATAAGTTGAATAAATAAGGAGAATGTAGCCAGTCGGTCCATGCAATAAGCACCAGATACTACTTGATGGGTGCAATGCAAGGTGGATATTTTGTAGCAGAACCCCCTACCTGCACTGTGGAGGCTGGGAGCACTGAGGGATGCTAAGAGGGCCCCAGCCTCTGTATTGCAGAAAGGGGATTCTGCTACTAATGAGCCCTCCTGTGCTGCACTCATCAAGTACTACCTCATGCATATTGCACCAGGAGTGTCTGCCCCCATGTAGGGGGGGGGAGGGATGTAGGTATTGGAGCATCCTAAACCTAGAAGTGGCCTCGTAGACAGTTCTGAGCAACTGATTTGGTTTCCTATGCTCCAGAACAATGGAGTGCTTGTGGGCGGACACTGAGGTAACACAAGCCCTATGGCACAAGAGTGCAATCCTACATATCCCCAGTTGTTAGCACATCTAAGAGGTCGTCTTGCATGACGGCAACCTTGTTCATTGTGTAAGCACTCTGCTGCGCTCGATATCAGCCACTGTTTTTATATAAGCAGAAACATCACTTTACACAACAGCTATAAGAGTTTGATAGGGGGGCTGCTGTGGCGATGATTAACCAGCCACTTGATCATTCCAGAATGGGCTCAATTTCAGGGTCAATCTACATGTTCTGTTAAGTCCAACATTAATTGATTTACTTCATTAACTGAAGTAAGCCAGGGGCTATTTGCTGCAAATAGGCACTTTGCAGGGTAGAGATGTTTTGAAAGGAAAATGGTGCAGGGAAGAAATGTTAAGCCCCTTCCCCACCATGGTCCTCTTACCATGGTCCTGAAAACTGAGGTTGCCAGGCTGTGGTTGGATGAAGGTTGGCGATGTGATTCATGGTTAGAAAAAGTAACTGTGGGTTTGGCAACCTCCAGTTTCACATTACATGCAAATGCAACCTGTGACTCCACCCCCAAGCCAGTACATAGACACGTTCAAACATAGACAAGACTAATCCTAACCCCACAGAAAGAATGGAAACACTGTCCATGGCAAAATCCAAACAACTGCATTTATTTATCTGTTTGATTGATTTCTATCTTGCTTTTAGATCCAGAAGGAACCTCTTGCAGCTGATAACTGAGATATGCCCACTGGGTTTCCAGGTGCTTCACCAGCCCAAAGACCATGGCCAGGGAGGTGGAGTCACAGTGATTGTTAGAGATAATCTTGCAGCATTCAGGGGCTCTGCTCCACGGGTGACGGGTTGTGAGTGCCTCTTTGTAGTCTTGGGTCTATGAGACAAGATAGGGCTGCTGGTGGTATACCGGCCACTCTGTTGCCCATCAGTGGCCCTACCTGAGCTCCTTGACCTTTTTGTGGGGCTTGTGGTTGATTTCCCTAGACTTTTAGTCTTGGAAGATTTCAACCTACCTGCTCTGGATGGGTGTCAGGTGACTGCTCAGGAGTTCGTGGCCTCCATGACAACCATGGGCCTGTCGCAATTAATCTCAGGCCCGACTCACATTGGCGGCCACACATTGGATCTTATCTTTACCTCGGAGCAGTGGCAACATGAACTGAGGATAGGGGATATAGTCATCTTACCCTTGCCATGGTCGGATCACTTCCTGGTATGCAACATAGGAAGCTTCCATATACTGAGTCAGACCATTGGTCTATCTAGCTCAGTATTGTCTTCACAGACTGGCAGTGGCTTATCCAAGGTTGCAGGCAGGAATCTCTCTCAGCCCTATCTTGGAAAAGCCAGGAAGGGAACTTGAAACCTTCTGATGCTCTTCCCAGAGTGGCTCCATCCCTTGAGGGGAATATCTTGCAGTACTCACACTTCTAGTCTCCCATTCATATGCAACCAGGGCAGACCCTGCTTAGCTAAGGGGACAAGTCATGCTTGCTACCACAAGACCAGCTTGATAGACCAACTGTCTGCCTCATTATAAGGCAGCTTCCTATGTTGCTATGACTCCTTTCAGTTCACACTGCCACATGGTAAAAGTACCACATTCATTCATATATCATATAGTAAAGGATCTATCACATGTAGCCATCCAAAGGTCTCCTACTCCCTCAGACAACTCTGCACTTTCTCCCTTGATGCTACTCCTACTTGGAACTGCCTCCCAGAATGCCTCTGTGATGCCACCTCTCTGGTTTCCTCCTAAAACCCACTTTCCCCTATTTTTTTAAAATTATTTTTTTCAAATTTACCACTTTTGACATTATGAAGTTTACTAACATCCTTTCCAATTCCCCCCGATCCCCCCACCTCTCCCACCCCCTAGCCTCCCCAAGCCAGCCTTTGCAGGGTTGGTTCCAAGTTCCCTCCCTGGCAGCATCTCCAAGATAGGGCTGAGAGAGATTCCTGCCTGCAACCTCGGAGAAGCTGCTGCCAGTCTGTGAAGACAATACTGAGCTAGATAGACCAATGGTCTGACTCAGTATATGGCAGCTTCCTATGTTCCTATGTAAGCTGGATTCTAGCTCACTATTGTCTACACTGACTGGCAGCAGCTCTCCAAGGTATGTATGTATTTATTTATTACATTTATATCCTGCTCTTCCTCCAAGGAGCCCAGAGATACATGGTTATCTTTATCCTCACAACAACCCTGTGAGGTAGGTTAGGTTGAGGGATACATGACTGGCCCAGAGTCACCCATGGTTGCCTTTCATGGTTGAATGGGGATTTGAACTCAGGAATTCCCGGTCCTAGTCCAGCACTCTAACCACTACACTATGCTTTTAGGCAGGAGTCTTTCCCAGCCGTGCCGGGAGATGCTGCCAGAGAGTAAACCAAGGACCTTTTGCATGTAAGGCAGATGCAAGGACCCATCTCCACCAGCCAGTGTGGTATACTAGTATTGCTTCAAATCTCTGTCCAGCCATGAAATCCAATAGGTGACCTTGGGCCAATCATCATTTCTCAGTCCCGCCTACTTCACAGGATAAGGATGAGGATAAAGGGAAGGCTGCCTTCTCAGGATGCAGGCTGCCCTTCTCAGAGGAAGGGTAAGATGAAACAGTAATAATAATATCATTCCTATTAGAAGCTTTTCCAAATGAATGTTGACATTTCTTTATATCATTGCGCGGAGGGTCTGTACAAGGTACTTAAGTGACTACTCCTGCCTGAGCTGGGAGACGTGCTGCTAATACACAATAACGCGAGAAAGAGAAACTGTGGCAGGTCTGGGGCTGAGCAGAGCTGGAAATCTGGACAATTCCTCTGAATGCTGAGATGCCCAAAGCAAACCTTGGAGTCCTGGGAGGTCTTCCATTATATGTCAAAACTGGGCTCAAAAATCATGCAGCAAAACCCAATGATGTATCTTTTTAAACTTAAGCAAATCAAAGCGGACTTTTATTTGGATTGACAGCTCTTAGATGTAACAATTTTATGTTCCCTCGTACATTTCTTTGATGAAAAACTGCTTCAGGTGAGCAACACGAGCTATCAAAAGCAAAGGTGTGTGTGGGGTGGGTGGGTTTGTTTTGTTTTTTTGTTTGAGAGAGAGAGAGAGAGAGAGAGAGAGAGAGAGAGAGAGAGAGAGAGAGAGAGAGAACTACCTTGGAGTTTTCATTCAATTGATCTGGATGAAAACACATGCCATGTATCAACCCATCAGTACTGGGGCAGCGTGTCTGTCTGTCTGCCTGTCTTGCTGCTTTTCTGCCTATCCCCCAAACCCAGGAAAATGAGACAGGGATGACATAATGAGATTCACTTATGAACCAAGTTTAAAATAAAATTTAAAAAAAATCACCTGTCTAAAGAAATGGATGGTGATGACATCAGTGTTCTGCCCCTCTCTTTGTCTTTCTTTCCTTCTCTGGTGCCTACAGGAGACTGGATTGTGGGACTAGGCCACCTTTCGCCAAGAGAGAAATGCACAAATCTTCAAAACCTTTGATTAATCTGTTTTCAGTGGTGAGATTCTTCCTCTCACAGCATGTGCCTGTGAAGCATGCTAAATTTTGTATGTCTCTTCCTCCATCCGTCTCAGCCACAGACAGTTTCTAATTGAAGACTCTGTGGATGGTAATATCGCTGTTTCTGTGACTTCTGCCTTCATTGTATGCTGTTCCATTTGCAGGAGTGAAGTTTGGAGACTTTGTATAGGAAGTGTGATGCTTCCCCCCCTCCCCCCGAGCTTTCTCACATGGGGGCTTTACCCCAAATCTCCTCTGTAAAGGAGGGAGTATGTTTGCACTACAGCCAGATTCCTGTTGAGGTCAGTTCGATGTCTGGAAGCACCCCACACACAAATTGGGCTTTTCCTTCTGGTTTTCACCTCATCCTGATTTATGTCAGAGTTTTTAAAAACCCAGAGTTTTAAAAAATACCAGAGTTTTTTGGGATAAACTGTAGCAATGCGCTGCTGTCAGTCTTCATGTTAACATGATAAGAGCAAGTCACACCTATGAAATGCAAATACTGTAGAAAGCTGCCCAGAGGCAAAGAGTGGAAAAGCCAGTTTTCAGGCCTTCTGCTCCTTGAAAGTTTTTGGAGTCTGCAGAGGGCTTTCCTTGCTTAAAATGAGAATGCAATCTAAGCTAGGAAGGGAGCTGAAAAAGCAGAGGCAGGGGCGTACCTACTATTGTGCGAATGGGTTCAAAGAACCCGGGCTGCCAAGGGTAGGGGCTGCTGAAGCCCCCGGGAGGTGTGGCTCAGTTCCAGAAGAGCCCCGAACGAACCCCCCCGCGCCCGGGCTACTGGGAGCCCCGAGTGAGCACTTGCTGATCCTTTTCAGGCAGAGAGAGGGAGAGAAAGGGAGAATAGATGCTTTCAGGCAGCAAGCGCAGCCTGAAATGACACAGAAGCGCTCGCTCGGGCTCTTCAGAGCTCAAGGCCACGCCCCCTTTGTGTGTTGCACATTGATGCTTTTGAACTTTGGTGCTGGAGAAGACCAGGAAAGCAAACAAAGGGATCATAGAGCAGATCAATTCAGAAATTTCACTCAAGGCACAAATGACCAGGCTCAAACTATCATACTTCAGACACGTTATGTGAAGATCCAGCTCCCTTGAGAAGTCCATAATGCTGGGAAAAGTTAAAGGAAAGAGAAGAAGAGGATCACCAGCAGCAAGGTGAATGGACTCGATCACAACAGCAATGAATGTACCACTGAGAGACCTTAAAGGCCAAGTTCGAAATAATCTATTTTTGTGGTCGCTAAGAGTTGACACCGACCTGCCAGCACTTAATCAATCAATCAATCAATCAATCAATCAATCAAACAGTGGTTAGAGTGTTGGACTAGGACCGGGAAGACCCTAGTTAAAATCCTCATTCAGCCATGAAACTCACTGGGTAACTCTGGGCCAATCTCGTATCTCTCAGCCTAACCTACCTCACAGGGTAGTCAGGAGCCTCTGGGCTCCTTGGAGGAACAGTGGGGAAGACCTTTAACACTGAAATAAAACTTAAATATATAAATAATGCCAAACTTACAGCACTAATAAGAGACCAAAACTTGGAATGTTTTAAAGAAGATTGGAAACCATTCTTCTTGTATTTAAAGAATTATTTTCCTATTATGGACTTTAGATTAGCTATGTTTGTAAGGGTTTGAATTTATGTTTTGAATTATTATTATAGCAAGGGTAAATTTTATAGTTGATGATTCACGAAGAGATGTGTGTGGGAAGTCCACCTTTTTGTGTGTATTTGCAATGAATGATAATATTATTACTGTTAAAATTAATAAAAATTGAATTTGGAAAAATATATATATAAATAATGCCTACCTCTTTCTACTTGAATGGCCATGGTTTTAGCCTCATAGAAGCTACCACCTGGTTTTGTGCGGGGTTTACATATATGGGATCAGATTTGTCCTTAACATGGTCCATGTTCATCTCTTCTACAAACAGTGCTGAGTGCAGGTCAGGTGTGTTGCAAGGAGTGAAGATCAAACATTTTACTATAAACCTTGCTCTGAGTTCTGCAACAAATCCCAGCATGGGTTTTCTGTGAATGTAATGTGTGATGTTCAGCAATGTAGTAAAAAACAACACCAACACCCAAATATATGGGAGTGTTCAGTTTTATGTGCTGCAGTTATTTTATGGTATAACCTGCAGGAAATGTATCGGTACCATCAACAAGTAGAGAAATAGCTCTTTAGGGGCTAGTGTGGACACATGAGCTGAAATGGTTGGTCTGTGGATTGATTCCCTAAACCACAGAAGAGAATGATGGTGAAAGGAGGACTTAATCTGAGTCCTGAAACATTGGAGGTTTCACTTTGCACAGATGCTTCCAGCTGAAAGCAAAGAGGTATCCAGTCCCAGGTGGCATTTCGCCCCCAGCTACAGGAGATAAAAGATCTATAAAATACTATACTTTATAGCTGCTCCCCTCATACACACAAAGAAAACTTACATAGATTTAACTAAAGGTTTATTCAGCTACAACTCCACTTTCTCCCCATTTCCCTCCCTTTCCCCCTTTCTTACTCCTCCCCCATTGCTGCCTTTCCCATTTTGACTCCTCCCCTTCTCCTCTCCACATGATCCCCACTGGGACAAACATCCAAACAACTAAATACAAAAGATTATTGGATAGAATACAACATACTAGCAGAGAGAGGGCGGGGGGAGAGAAAGCAGCCACATATATGTTGGGGACAGCAGTGATCTCTATTAGAGATTAAACCAACAGGACCTTTTCAAAAATGATTGTCCTCAGGTTGGACAGGATCCTGAGTTCTTTGGAGTGTAGGTGGGAATATGGCAAGAATGAATGTTGACAAATACCACAAATCCTTTGGATGCCTAATGCTGAATGCCATATATCCACTAAGCACATACTGTAAGAAGAGCCTTGTTAGATCAGACCCAAGGCCTATCTAGTCTAGCTTCCTGTTTCCCAGAATGGCCCGCCAGAAGCCTCTGGGAAGCCCACAAGGAGGAAATGAAGCCCTCTCTCCTGCTGTTCATCCCCTGGAACTGATATTCAGAGGCATTCTGCCTCTAAACTGATCATCAAAAAAATATAACATAAGGGGCAGGATCTAGATCAAGTTAGTCATGACAAAGTCCCATTGGCCAACATGATACACAATCCTAATGATCGGGGAACTGCTGCTGCCAACACTGAAGCAAAGGTCCTGATGTTGCCGACTGGCGGCTGTGGAAGCAGCATACCCACAGTTTCTCCCATTATGGCAAAAGGCAGAGAATGCTGGAATATGGGTTGTGCAGTTGCTAGTTGGCAAAGGTTGGTCTGCTGCTTTCATGTCTGCAGCAGCAGTGTCCCGATAACCTCTGGGACACCCTTTGGCATGCATATCACCATTGAAATTAATGGGAACTGCATTAGGATTAACTGGTCTGATTGACTTCAATAATGCTTAATTTATTTCAATAGTGCTTAAACAGACACTAAACCACTGAACTCATCTGACAAAGTGGAACCACATCTCTGTGTACCTTCAAGTCAAATGTGCTTAGAGAGCTAATATGAATGATCTAAGTCCATGCTAACAGCTTCATATGACTTTGCCATTATTTTCCAGTACAGCTAATTCTTGTGCTCCACAGTTCAGAACCCCCAACATTACTTCTATTTCTACCTCACAGCTGAAAGAGTTTTCTATCCTTAACAAGAAATTCAATCCACTTGCCTTTTTTGGTAATAGTTAGCAGTGTTCTACAGAATCTGGTTTGCTGTGGGCAAGTGACCCAGGAGAAAAAAATAATTTGTACAAAAGTACTTTCACTTATAACTTTATAAAAGCGCAAAAGGAACTTTTTGGAACACCAGAAAAGTGGAAGTAGTTATTTAAGGTTTTCTTCACCTGCAGCATCTTATATGCTAGGGCTGCAGGCAAATCTTCATAATCTGGACTTTTGACTGGATTTGGGGAGTCCAGCATTCACAGATGCCCTGAAGATGAAAATATAAGGAACAGTCCAGGGATGTTGCCAAATTTATAATTTCTTGTCTCAGAATGAAAAGTTTGGTGATTTGCAATGCTTGCCTTAGAAAAAGATAAGTATTGTGGCACCCAGAGTTCTTCTCTGACTCACAATCTAATCACAGTTGAAGAACATTTCCTTCTGTCCTTCCACCCATTTACCTGGCTCCTGCTCTTCTGGTTCCTCCTGATGCTACAGGAGTAGCAGGGAAGAAGGCATGGCAGAGGTCTCTCTACCCCCTTCCCTCCCTGGGGCACAGAATGCTGTCATGGCAACAACCCAAACACCAGAAGCTCTGGGAAATGTAATCCCCTTTGAGTGCCTGATTCCAGAGCAGGAGCTACCATCACCAGGTAAAAGAGTCTGGGGGGAAATAGAGGGGCTTGCAACTCCTAAAAGGCTTAGGAACACTGGCGGATTAATGCATAGGCAAGATAGGCACTTGCCTACGGTGGCAATTTTTCGGGGGGGTCAGGGGCAAGTTAAATAGTTTTTTACACCTTTTTAAACCACCACTGCACAGCGAGGATGGTAGTGGAAATGGGGGGGTGCACTCCAACCGCACTGGCGGCAATGAGGAGAGACCGAGGCAGAAGCGGCGGAAATAGCTCCTTCCATTGGCCTGCCTGCCACCCAAATGACATTTCAGGTCATTTCTAGCCCATTTCGGGGCTCTCTGCACACCCGCCGGCTGCCCCCCATCTCCGCCACCATCCCTGCTGTGCCGCCGCCATCCCATTGGCAGTTTAAAAAGGTTAAAAAAAGATTTAACTTGCCCCCACCCACCCCAAGCCCTCGAGCTGGGGTGGCAAATCTTTTTTGCCTACAGGTGGCAAAAAGCTTAATCCACCCCTGCTTGGGAAAGATGTTCACCCTCATTGATACGGTGGTGTGCAGGTGCGTAGCAAGGTTGGAGTGGGCCCAGAGATGAGATTTTAAAATGCCCCCCCCCTCAAAGTCCAGGGCATCCGCACACCCCAGGTCCCCAAGGATTTAAGTCTGATATTTCAAAATAAGTATGCTGTCTGGAAATACATTTCACTGAATACACACACGCACACGTCACAATATATAGTGATATACATTGAGTACTATACGTCTGTGCTACTTTTAATGCCTAGAATACACTAGAAAGACAAATTATTAAAATAGCCCCCTCGCTGCAGATTAGCAAAGGAGACTTTCAACCATGCAGAGTGAGCCTATGTTTGTTTTCTCAGAATTCTGAACAAATTCAGTCAAGTTTGATTCCAGGAGGTTTTTCACACGAGGCTTTTAAAGTGTTTTAACACACATCTCCTCTAGAATGGAGGTGCTGCATTCTCATGTTGGCCAGATTTACCCTGAAGTCCCTGCAAGTTATTGGGGAGCAGTTCACACACAAGAAAAATAAAATAAAAGCACCACACATGCTTCACAGTTCTCACTCAGACCTTCTGGGTTGCATAACAACTTGAACATAAGTGTATTTATAAATGAATGAATGAATAAATAAAATAAATATAATACTGTTTGTTCCAATAGTTTTTGTAATTTTCTGCCATGAAACAAGCCACTTATAGGACTTTTTAGATAGTTTTTTTTAAGCCAGCAAATTTTCCAAGCTGTTTAAAAATAAATATTCAGAGACTTCTCAGTCCCACCCCCCATATCAAAGCCCTATGGCAAGCAGATCCCTATATATCCCGGGGGGGGGGGAAAGGTAACCACAAAAAGGAGTTCACACTCTACCTGGCAAATGCTGTGCTGGGTTGGGCAGGGCAGCAAGGGGTCTTCTACTGCAGAGAACAGTGGTGGCCACTCTGGCTGCCTCCTCCTTCCTGGCTTGCTTGGGCCCTACTCGAGTTCAGGCTTCACAGAGGCCTACACGGAGGCCTCCGTGGAAGCCCCACCCGCCCGCTGATCAGCTGAGAGGCGGGAGAAAAGGAGCTCTTTGCAGCTTGTCTGCTGCTTCCATTGCGGGCCAGGAGAACAAGCAAGAGAGACGGAGAACAGGGCAAGTGGCTGAGGGGCCTTGGGGCTGGGCAGGGGGCAATGGGGAGCCACGTGAGGTGCCTCTGGGGGGCCCCTCCAGGCAGTGGGGCCCCTAGACAACAGTCTCCCCTTGCCCGATCGTTGTTACGCGTGTGGGTGTGTGGCTCAGTGTCAGAGCATCTGCTTTGCATGCAGAAGGTCCCAGGTTTACTCCTTGGCCTCTCCAGTTAGGGACTGGAAATAATTCTTCCTGAAACTTTGAAGAGCTGCTGCCAGTCAGTGTAGACAACACTGAGCTAGATGGACCAGTGGTCTGACTTGATATAAGGCAGCTTCCTATATGAATAAGGAACCTTGAAGAACTGAATGTTTTCATGGATCGACTAAAGAAATGTAATATTAGATGTAGCTGGTCAATGAGCAGTGTACTCTGGTCCAACATGCATTCACCATGGGCCTCCTGGCTTCATGGGAAGACACTGAAGCGATCTTCACAGTTGTGTGAGGAGGCTACCCTATTTTGAGGGAAGGAAGTCCAAAAGTGCTTACCTCTCCACAGATGATTGCAGCCAGTGCTCTGGGTGGGTGGATCAGCAGTGCAGATGAGCGCTGGCTCTCCTGCTGTCCACCCGTGCCTTGCCCGGCAGCTTTGGGGGTTGGGTCAAGGGAAGAGCCACTGTGCGGTGCCCCAGAGCCCCAGTAATGCACCGCGCGTATGAGCAGTACATTTCTGAGATCCCCCTCCCCGAGTGTGTCCGCCTCCGCTGCAAGCAGCCATGGCAGACACACGATCCATTAACCCATTTTTGGGCTGCGCTCAATTGCTTGCACCCCAAACCTGGGTTAAGCAGCGGGCTCTGTAAGCAGCCTTGCTTGCCTAGCCGCAGCCGGTAGCTGCGTGGCTCCCGTTGGTGCACACGAGCAGCAGAAATTGGGCTGGGCTCCCTTAGGCCAGTTCCTCCTGCTCGTAAGAATAGCTTCACCGAGTCGCTAAGAAGGATTATTGACGGAAATCATGTGCAGTGGCACAGCGCCACTGTAAATCAGTGGTGCTGCAATTAGCACTGCCAGAGTTATTTCCATTGAGAATGAGAATATCTGCACTGATTGCTCAGCCTCTCATTTCCTGCAGCAGCAGGGCTGCCTCATGGGTATGCAATCGCCCCAGTGTGGTAGTGCAGCGGGATGCAGCCACTGCATAGCATGTCAGCCATTAAATGGGATTGAAGAGCACTCTGAAGTGCTATGTAAATGCCACGCGTTATTCTTAAATTCTGTTCTGGATCTCATAGTCACTTCCTCCTTCAAGCAAGTGCTCTCAAGCTGTCCTCAGCACAATGACGAAGCAGGAGTTTTGAGGTGGGATGTACATGTATATGACCACAGGTCCCCCTGTGCTGCAAGCATCTAGAAAGGCTGCCTGCACAGTGACGGTGCTTGCTGTTGGATATTTCTATGCAGAGCTTGCTGATGCATGGTAGCTCGATTGCTGGCACACTTGCAATATCCTGACCAGGGAGAAGCTGTGGATTTTCACAGGCAGAGACTAAACTTCAGCTCAACAAATATTCACCGAGCTAAATGCTTGCAAATAATTGCACAATCAAATAGGAACACTCCTCTTGGATAAAAGGGATGGAGAGCTGGTCTTGTGGTAGTAGGCATGAATTGCCCCTCTTGCTAAGCAGGGTCTGTCCTCATTTGCATTAGAATGGGAGACTACATGTGTGAGCACTGTAAGATATGATGGGTCCACTCTAGGAAGAGCACCCGCCAGCTTGCATGCAGAAAGTTCCAAGTTCCCTCCCTGGCATCTCCAGATAGGGCTTTGAGAGACTCCTGCCCATAACCGTGGAGTAGTCTCTGCCAGTCTGTGTAGAAAATATTGAGCTGGAAGGACCAATGGTCTGGCTCAGCAGAAGGCAGCTTCCTATGTTCCTAAGACCAAAGGTCCATGTGGTCTAACATTTTGTTTTCAGCTTTGGTTCGTGAGGTGCTTCTAGAAAACCTGCAAGGAGAACACCAATACCCTTTGCATCTGTCCTTCTTGATGCCATACCTGCCTCTGAATATGGGGTTCACATGACTTGTCCCCTTAGCTAAGCAGGGTCCACCTTGGTTGCATATGAATGGGAGACTAGAAGTGTGAGCACTGGAAGATATTCCCCTCAGGGGATGGAGCTATTCTGGGAAGAGCAGAAGGTTCCAAAGTTCCCTCCCTGGCATCTCCAAGATAGGGCTGAGAGAGACTCATGCCTGCAACCTTGGGGAAGCTGCTGCCAGTCTGTGAAGACAATACTCAGCTAGATAGACCAATGGTCTGACTCAGTATATGGCAGCTTCTTATGTTCTTATGTTCCTAGACCCATCGCTTCTCATCCATTGCAAGGACTCCTGCTCTCAGTTTCCTGTTCCTTATCCATTGACCAGTGCTTTTTATCCCACTACTGCTAAGTTTACTAAGGAATCCTTGAAGAGAAACTTAGGCCCTACTATCACCTTATGTTCGACACTCATACAAATTTACAGTGCACACAGGTACAAATCTGTTCACGGGTACAATGATTCATGCCAGGGGCATAGCAAGATTGGAGTAGCCCCTAGGACAAAAAAGTGAGGTTGCCCCCCCGCCCCCGGCTCAGCTCTTGTACCTTCCTTCTTCTTCATAGAGGCACAAGGGGGAGGTTGCAGGTATGAAGTACCTTCATAGAGGCACTTCTCCTACCAGTGCCTGTTAAGCTGGGCTTCGCAGCTTTTCTACCTTGCCCTTATAGAAACATCTGCTGTCCGGGGTGGAGCCACCATTGGGCGAATGGGTTCAAAGCAGCCGGGCTGCCGCCAATCAGGGGCCGTGCCTCGTAGCCCTGACACAGACCCCGCCTCTGACGACAGAAGCAGGGGTGCTGGGGAGTTAAATGGCTGCTGTGTTTGTGGCGCGGCCAGGAGCGGCTCTTCCCTGCCTTAGCAGGGAAGAGCCACTCCTGGCTGCACTGTGAACGCAGCGCCAGCCCCACTCTAGCTCCCGAAGGGGCTGTGTGGCCCCTGCGGGAGTTAAATGACAGTGCCGGCCGGACTCCAACTCCCGAACAGAGCGGTGTGGCTCCGTTTGGGAGCCAGACCACACACCCCACATCTGACATCAGACGTGGGGGGCAGGGTGAGCGGAGCCACTGCTGCAGCTGGACACAGGCTTCTGGTGGTCAGGCTCTGTGCCTGCTGCTGTCCTCACATGGTTTGTGGTCTTGGGGCCAATGACCTTAGAGTGCTGTGGCTTGTGAGGCCAGGGAGAGGAGCCCTCGTGCACTGGCATGGGCTGCCTCTCCACTTCCTGTGCAATGCATTGTGGGATACTGGAGGACTTCCTCCCAATCCCAGCTCTGCCCATTGCTGCTGCGCCGGCCATCTGTGCGCATGATTGGCAGAACCAAAGAGAGCCTCTGATTGTCTGGGAGGAGGCAGGGAGGAGCCTGTCTCCCCACTCTAGCCTACCCCAGTTTAATCATGTGAATGACCTTAATGTCTGAATAGGGTTTTAGTAAATGGCCCAAGGATTTAGTCCTAGGATATCATATCTACTGGATCACCTCTTTCTGCATGTTCGTCACTCACAAAGACTTTTAGAAAATGGGGAAGGCAGGACTTTTCAGCACTGAAAAGGAGCTGTGATCTCACAGAAAAGCCTCTCTTTTAAATTAAACAGTTATTTGTAAGATCTGGTTGTTTGAATCTCATCTGAACCAGCTCTCAGTGAAGCGGGTCTAAGATAGCTTGTTGACAAGCATTTTTCCCTTTGTTCATGTTCCTTTTGCCCATTCAAACTCTTTTTTTAAACATCTGCTGAAATAACCTGCGACAAAATAACATCTTTCAAGAAATCAGGCAGCCCAATGCGTTCAAGTGTGACATGCTTTGACATTTTCCTTTGTTGCCAGATGTGAGCTACACATTAATGATCCCTAACTACACCTGCACCATTTTTCTGTTTATTCCTGCAATTCCTTTAAGTTGATGCTCAGCAATCTTTTTGGTGTTTTTTTAAAAATGCTTAAATTCCAGCCAGTCTTTCCTCCTCAGCTTCAAGACTGTTCTTTGAGGTTTTCTGTAGGGGTGGGGGGAAGCCATAGAAAAACCTCTATGTCTGTAATCCACTGACAGCAGAAAGAGAGCTTAACAAAGGCTTCTAGGCTGCAGGCCACTGAGCATGCATGTAGCTTTACATTTAAAAGTGCAGCAGGAGAAAAGTCAGCCACGGATTCTCATGCCTGTTCTTTCTATGATCCTGACATCTGCCTCCTTATCCTGCTCATGGATAACATTGGGCCAGGGCGCTTTCCAGATTAACCCCTACCACAGTGTCACAATGTATCTGCTAAGTGTGCTTCCGTACTTCCTGGGTTGTGGCACCGCAGTTCCTATGCTGTCAGCAGGGTGCCATTCATATTTTGGATGCCTTGTTTCAGATTTTATCACTGTGATTTAGTGCTATAATGTTGTATGTCCGTGGCAAAAAAAGTAGCTGTATTTTCCATTGTGGAATCTGGGGGTCGTTTTCCATTCGATCCTGACAAGCTGAAGCATTTTACAATGGTTGTAGTGGGTAATGTGGAAAAGTGCCCAGTTCAGATGATACTTTTAAACATGTGTTTAGTATATCTGTGGTTTTTTAATATCCACTTTGAAAACAGATTCAGATGAACAGACCAATGTGGGTAGAGTGTATTCTCTAGGGATGTGCGTGAATCGCGATTCAAAGGGCAATTTGTAACACATCCCCTGAACCTTTAAAACGGAGGAGGGGATGTGCATACATGCTCCCTGGCTGCTTGCCACCACTTCCTGTATTGGCGGCATTCCTCCCAGCTATCTTTGTGCACCAGTGGCACTCCGCATGAAGCTGCCCTGCCCAGTGCAGTGGCACTCCCCAGCCCAGTGGCACTCCTCGTGACCAGTGGCACTCCCCACTGCCCTCATGTGATGCCAGCACACACGTAGCCTCCATGTACAGGTATGTAATGCTCATCTGTTCAACTTACATGTATGTAAGTTGCTGATCAGCAACTACACTGACCACACATATGACCATCGCATATGCATGGAGGCCACCTGTGTGCTGGCATCATGCGGGGAAAGCTGGGGGAGTGTGCCACCGGTGTGCCAAGATAGCTGGGAGGAGCGCCACTGGGAGGAGCACCACTGATTCAGGAAGCGGTGGCAAGCGGTGGTGGAGCAGGTATGCACCTGCCCTCCTCCATTTTAAAGGTGCAGGGGATGTGTTATGAATCACCCTTTGAATCATGATTCATGCACATCCCTAGTATTCTTCCAATCACATGTTTAGAACATTGCTTTCATAGATGCAGGCCTAGCTCTCCCCTCTCTCTGTAGTTCCCAGGCTTCCTTTGTTGTATTTCTTGCTTCAATTCAAACACATCATAGATATAATTACATAAAATGATAAGAGTCATGCACAGTGATCAGCTGTGAGCTGTTGAGAAGCAATAGTTTTCCAAGGCAGAACTGAGGTCTTACCTGCCTGATAGCTTGAAGTACACGAATTAAATGGGCATGTTTGGATATCTCAGCTCGCAGTTTGCAATTATTCTTCCAAATATCAACCTCTTATCTCCTTCTGTGGCTCTAACCTTTCCTATCTATATGAGTTTTCATTGTTGATGTTTTTCAATGGGAGAATTTTCTCATATTTTCTGGAAAAATAATGCATATTTGTGGGGTTTGGGAGAGTCTGGGCGAGGTCTGGAACCTACCTGCAAAAACTAGATAGATGTATTTTGTGTGATGGTCTGGAAGTTTGTTTGTTTGTTTGTTTGTTTATTTATTTATTACATTTCTATCCCATTCTTCCTCCAAGGAGCCCTGAGCGGTGTACTACATACTTGAGTTTCTTCTCACAACAACCCTGTGAAGTAGGTTAGGCTGAGAGGTAAGTGACTGGCCTAGAGTCACTCAGCTAGTATCATGGCTGAATGGGGATTTGAACTTGGGTCTCCCCAGTCCTAGTCCAGCACTCTAACCACTACACCACGCTGGCTCATGTTTTATGTCAGTGAGTGAGTGAGGCCCAAGCAGCTTGAGAGGTGGGGGGGAGAGAAAGAGCGCGCTCCAAACTTGGGAAGTGCACTTTTAATTTAATAATAATAATAATAATAATAATAATAATAATAATAATTCAATTTCTATACTGCCCTTCCAAAAATGGCTCAGGGCGGTTTACACAGAGAAATAACAAACAAATATGATGGATCCCTGTCCCCAAAGGGCTCACATTCTAAAAAGAGACATAAGATAGACCCCGGCTACAGTCACTGGAAGTACTGTGCTGGGGGTGGATAGGGCCAGTTACTCTCCCCCTGCTAAATAAAGAGAATCACCACGGTAAAAGGTGCCTCTTTGCCCAGTTAGCAGGGGTAAATTTATAAATTTAAATTTAGGGGTAAATAAATTTATTGATTTAATTAATTAATTAATTCCATTCATTTATTTATTTATTAAAATTCTATGCCACCAAAACTTTCGTCTCTGGGCAGTTAACATAAAAACAATTAAAACACATATAAAAGTTAAAACAATGCAACAATTTAAAAACAGCCATAACATTAAAAACAGACAATTTTTAAAAGCTGGGAAAGCTTGGGTGAAAAGATGGGTTTTTCAGGTGTTTTTTTTAAATTGCCAGAGATGGGGAGGATCGTATCTCAGCAGGGAGCGCATTCCACAATCTCGGGGCAGCGACTGAGAAGGCCTTTTATAGGAAAGGATCTTCACAGTTTCCAAGCCCACAACCCCCAATTTCTGCTGGAGAATGAACAGGCACTGTGGAGTGCTGGAAGTTGGGGAAGAGAAGGCAAGGGACCAGGGGTGAGCCCTATTCCTTATGGGACATGCCTGGTGGTCTGGCTCCCCACACCCCACCTTGGGTAACTTCTCTGGGTCAATCCTTCACCCCCAACCTGGCTGGGACCTTCCTGAGCAAAATGCTCTGTCACATCCCAGCAGGAAGAAATGTGGGGGTGGGAGGAGGGAAGAGGATGTAAGTGAGACTCTGGAAGGTGGGGTAGTGAGGACAAGGGACCAGGAATGACTCTTAAGGCTGGGGGGTTAAACTGCCCCTTTTTTCTTTGTCACAGCCCCCCCCCAAAATCATGCCTGAAACTCAAACACAGGCGCGCACATAGTTTTTCGCATTCGTTTTATATCAGAAAGTGGGTGAAACTTGCAAGCAGCATGCTTGTCTTGCAAGCAGCACATTTACCACCTGTGTCAGTTAGTGTGGCAGAGATTAAAAGAGCTCTCTCAAAATTCTCCACCTCAGGCAAGAAGGAAAAAAATGTGCCACAAGTAAGTCTCGCCTACATAGCTGGATAATGCAGTCTTGAGTCCTGTCCTGTTTACAATTCAAATTCTGTGGTTAAAGGCGGAAACTCCACATTGCAATTCAGATGATCATCTAAATACATGATAGTGGCTACCCCACATTCTAAATCCTACATTACATCTAGCATTTAAATCTAGGGTAGATAATGTATGGTTTTCCATTTGTTTGATCATTTGTACGCCGGTAGAGGAATCTAATCATGTGTTGAAAATATAATCTGAACTAGCCCATTGTCTTGTTTGGTTTTCATTGTGGGTCAAAGTGAGGAGCGGGACTGCGAGAAAGAAAGAGAGAGAGAGAGAGAGAGAGAGAGAAGGCCTGTTCAAATATTTGAATCTAGGTTTAATGTGGCTTACCAACATTATCGTGATTGTGTGAATCCATGCCAAAGTGGGAATCTTGAAGCCATCGACCGCCTTGGCATGAGCTGACACAGTAACTTCATTGTTGTTAGTCCACATTAAACCTAAATGCAAATGACTGTGTGAACAAGGAGAGAGAGAGAGAGAGAGAGAGATTGATTTGCCTGCTCCTGCTCTGTAGCCGCTCCTGCCAGAAACATCAGAGAATTTTCTCAAAT
The DNA here is from genome assembly GCF_027244095.1 of Hemicordylus capensis. Classification (NCBI taxonomy): domain Eukaryota; kingdom Metazoa; phylum Chordata; class Lepidosauria; order Squamata; family Cordylidae; genus Hemicordylus; species Hemicordylus capensis. Next base: position 437,902,987 of record NC_069657.1, on the reverse strand, counting down.
GGTTTTTCCCCATCCCTAGTGCAGAGAGAAGATGGAAGGCTGACATTTAATTCTCTTCCCTCTATCCCTGAGGCCCATGGGAAGTCCTTTTTGGGAAGGCCTCAAGCCCTTTTTCCGCTCCCACTTCCTGCTTTCCCTAAACGGGCTTCTTCATGAGCCTCAAGGTTGAAGGGAAGATAGTTAAATGTCAGCTTTTGTTTTCTACCTCCTCCCCTCTCTCCAGTGGAGAAGTTATCTGAAAAAATTCTCCCATGTTTCTCCTTGGGAGGAAACCTGAAATTCTCTTCACATTTTAGCTTCTCCTTCATTTTCATTTTATTCACAGCTACACTTTTCCCTGGCCCATGCCCAAACAAAACTGCTGTGGCTTTCAGCTAATATCTGAAATGGATATGCTTCTGTAAAGACCAGGACCTAAGCTCACCGTGAGACTGAAATGGCCCTTTGGGCTGCAGAACTAAACAGCTACACAACTGGCAGAGAGAGATTTCCCCCTCATTCTGTAAGCATGCAGACTTTTAACTAAAAATACGCCTGCAATATTTTACTTAAAGTGACAATGCCAAATGAGGTGTTCATATTTTAATTGCCTAATCTGGAAGTATTTACAGTTCAATAGCTCTGGAAATAGTGTTAATAATAGAACATTTGTCTTTGGGTTGTTCTCCTTTTATAGTCAAATTGCATTACAGAGCAGATGGAAAGTGATGTGCATCACAATAGAATGAGGTGGAAAATTAGGACTAAGGGCAAAAGAGGGGGGTGGTTCACACTTGTGGGTTCATTATTTGTTGACTATATGTGAATGAGTAAACACGGATCTAACGCCACAGACAGAGCTCATCATATCACTGAAGCCCTATTCAGAAGTTACGTTGTATGAGTGTGCAGATGCCTGTACATTCTCACACGACTTTATGTCAATGACTGTACCTGCATTTAGTTTAAAAGAGAATCTGAGTACAGACCTCTGAAGGTAGAGATAGAGAGTGTACTGCTGTACTTGTGTTCAGTAGAATGTGTGAATAACTGTCTGTGTGTACAGATGTGTGCCTATGTACGAGTGTTCAACTTAATGTCTGAATGGGATTCAGATCTCACTTCAAGCACATTGCTTTTCAATGGAGGCAGTTCACACATTCAGCTGCCACTCTGCAAGCATTGATGAGAAATCAAGCAATGTGCATGCAGATGGGAGCCAGCCCTAAGGCGAGCCCCACAGATTGTGTTCGTTTATCTGGAGTAGCTTCCACTCTATTGCATTTGCCATCGGTAGCCAGCATCCTAACTAATGGTGCCTTGCAGGAGGACATTGCACAGTTGAGTTCTGCTACATCAGGGCCTTGCATTCCAGACTGGCATTGCACTAGCATGATGCTGTTGTGCTAGCTTAAGGAAGTAGTACAAGGATTTGGTCAGTAGCAGAGGAGAGGAGAACTGGTCTTGTGGTAGCAAGCATGACTTGTCCCCATAGCTAAGCAGGGTCTGCCCTGGTTGCATATGAATGGGAGACTTGATGTGTGAGCACTGCAAGATATTCCCCTCAGGGGATGGAGCCACCGCTCTGGGAAGAGCAGAAGGTTCCAAGCTCCCTTCCTGGCAGCCTCTCCAAGATAGGGCTGAGAGAGATTCCTGCCTGCAACCTTGGAGAAGCCGCTGCTAATCTGTGAAGACAATACTAAGCTAGATAGACCAATGGTCTGACTCAGTATATGGCAGTTTCCTATGTTCCTAGACAGTGAGCATCGCTCCAGGGAACACAGTGAGAGTGGGGAAATATCACTTTAACTGGTGGCACACTTACCCACCGTCGGTACCCAAAATGCTGTGCAGGGTGGAAGTGCCCAACCCAGCATCCCGTGGGCATGCTGCTCCACCCCCATTGCTCATGGCTGCACATGCTTGGAGGACAACTAAATAGCATGGTCAGGGCAGCCTGACAATGGGATGCCGGGTTGGGCACCTCTGCCTGACACAGCATCCCAAGTATTGGTGGTGGGTGAGTTTGCCACTGCTTAAAATGATATTTCCCTGCCCTCACTGCCCCACTGGACCGGCGCTCACCAGCCACTACTGGATGTTGTGCAGAGAAAGCAGCTTCTCTTCAAGACTAGTTCTTGCTCTAGCACAGGGGTGGGGAACCTTTGCCCCCCAGCTGTTGTTGAACTACAACTCCCATAATCCCCAGCCATAATTATTGTGGCTGGGGATGGTGGGAGTTGTAGTTCAAAAACAGCTGGAGGGCCAAGGTTCCCCACCGCTGCTCTAGCAGAAGGTGTTGACAAGTTGTGTTACAGTCACTACACAACATTATTGCTCAAGACTGTTCTGCATCATAGTTACATAGGAAGATAGGGAGCTGCCTTATACTGAGTCAGACTATTGGTCAATCTAGTTAGTATTGTCTAGCAGTGATAGATGCCTGGAGATGCTATGGATTGAACCTGGGACCTTCTGCATGCAAGCAGTTGCTCTACCACTGAGTTATAGCCCTATTATCTAAGGGGAATATCTTATAGCACCCATCCAAAGGCAAACCACAGCAGACCCTGCTTAGCAAAGGGGGCAATTCATGCTCACTGCTGCAAGACTGGTTCTCTACCCATCAAACCATGTGTGGTTGATATTGGCTGCCAGTTGGGTTCTTGAGACATGGAACTGTAGTTTCAGAAGCATACGGCTGTTACCAGAAGTGCACAGGAGTGATTTGCTAGGTGCTCTGGCTATGCTTTGGGATTAAAGTGGGGAAACTAGCTTGAATGGAATGCACTTCTGACACCGTATCAGTTTAGCAGTTCTGGTGTACTTGGAAAGAATGCGAAGACGTAAATACAGTTTCAAGGCTTTATTGAGGGTAAAAATGGGGAGTTACCAAAAGCAAAAAGAGAGCTTGGTTAGGAAATTCAATAATTTGGCTAGCATTCTGAATGAGAGACTTGGTTGGGGTCTTGCCATAATTTTGCTAAAGCCCTAAATAAAAGCCTACTTAGAGGCTTGCAATAAAAAGTGCCTGAAGAGTGAGAAAGGAAGCAGGAAGCAGCAGCAAAAGAGCTTAAGGAGAGGTGAGATGTTAGTATTACCTATCCTTCCTAGGTATGTTGATTGTGCGATGGCCAGGCAAGGGTGCCTCCTTGGGGTAAAGCATGGGATGAAGCAGGGATAAAGAGTGAGAGGCAGCAGTCACAGCTCACATATGTGTGAATCTGTAGGCTGGTGGAATCCAAGCAGAATCCCGACTGAGTCCAAACAGAATCCGAGGCCATTGTGGCCTGGCTGGGCTACATATACCCAAAAACATGCCCCAAGGCAGTTCCTGAGAGTGTCGTGGGCATGCTGTCGGACTCCGAGGATAAGGAGGAGGCAGGCAGTGTGGCAGTGGAGGAGGAGTACAGCTACCTCAAAGGCAAGAAGTTGCAGAGGCAAGCGGGACCGACTCATGGGACGTTGAAAAAGAGACGGAGCCTAGTGAGACAGCTCCTGTGGAGGAGGTGCAGACGATCTCAGCTGTAGAGAGATGTCAGTCGAAGAGACAGGAGGAGATAAGGAGACGCACGCGCAGAATGGCTCGACTAACAAGGAGAGCTGCTGAGTCAAGGACCCGTGACTGAGAGCACATGGTTCCAGCCTATTTAAGACAGCTTCGCTTCAGCCACATTGCTGGTAGCAACGTTGTGGTCTGGTGAGCTGTGGTTTGGACATTGCTTACTGTTTGGCTCTGACATTCTCTTTTTGACCCATTGCCTGCTTCATGCTCTTTCTGCTGATATTAGCCTGATGGGTTTACGACAGAGTCATTCAGGTGGCTTCTCCCTCCCTGGAGGGCAAGGAGTTTCTGTGCAAAACAATAGGGTCCATTGCTAGATGGGCTCAGTCAATTTAGGTGGGTCCTTCTGGATAAAGGCAGGAGCCAGCTATTCAAATGTGTTTGTGTGGGGATAATGAGGTGATGTTTGCTTACAATCTCAAGACTGTGATGTCCTCAGGTGCAAGATGTACCTTTTGTGTTTGCTTTCTCCTCCCTTATCTTTGCTAAGCAAAGATAAGCATCCTCTCTTATCTTTGCTAATCAATTCATCAACTTTAATGGGGTGAGAGATGGCCATTTAGGAAGAAACATAGGAAGCTGCCTTATACCGAGTCAGACCATTGGTCAGTCTTTTACCACAGTATATCTATTTCTTACCTCTTTTGAAAGCCAGTTTCTTGATGGCCTTCTGTTCTGGCTTTTACACCATCATTTCAGCTAGTGAGATTCAGGCACAGAATCTGCCTGTAATATAATTACGATGGATCATATCCTTGCTTGAGTCATGCAGACTGTATGATATATTCATGTGGATGGAATATATAGAGTTTTATTCTTTGTTTACTATATTTACATATGGCCCTATCCAACCCCAGCACAGCATCCCTCCAGTGGCTGTTGCTGGTGTCAACCTTATGTTTCTTTTTAGATTCTAAGCCCTTTGGGGACTGGACCATCTTATTTATGTATTATTTATTTTTCTATGTAAACCCTAACCACTTTGGTTGAAGGGCGCTATATAAATATCCGTAGTAGCAGTAGCAGTAGCAGTAGTAGTAGTAGTAGTATTGTCTGGCAGACTGGCAACGGCTTCTCCAAGGTTGCAGGCAGGAGTCTCTCTCATCCCTATCTAAGAGATGCCAGGGAGAGAACTTAGAACTTTCTGCATGCAAGCATGCAGGTGCTCTTCCTAGAGTGGCCCCATCCCCTAAGGGGAATATTTTACAGTGCTAACAGAAGTCTCCCATTCAAATGCAAACAAGGGTGAGTCCTGATTAGCAAAGAGGACAACTCATATTTGCCACTACAAGATCCAGGATCATTCTGACTGTTATCTCCTAAGTCGGAGTGATTCCTCCCTCAGAAATTGGCTTTTGATGAAGGTCTATTCAGCTCGCTTTCCTCCTTGTGGGGGTGGTTGGCATCCTCTTTTGGTTTTTTGACTCTTCGACCTGGAAGAACGCTGCCAAACTCAGCCTTTGCTTATTGACCAGCTCGTGCCAAATAATGAAGTGAAAAGTTCATGGGGACTGTGATCCCATAGACCTGTGCTGTTAGGACATCTAGAGACGTGCTCCTTGTGCTACCCCAAAACATGGCTTTCTGGCAACAGGGCCCACATGTCAGACAAAGTGATGGAACAGCCATGCAGCTCCAAATCAGTGGTGAAGCTGGGACTATCTTAAATGATGCATCTGTTAAGGATGTGGTCCTTAGCAGCTGCAATTTCCTGGCATTTGAAGCTTAAGTGGACATGAAAAACTCCTTAACCCAACATGTTAAACCAAAAGGCATTGATAGATAGATAGATAGATAGATAGATAGATAGATAGATTGATTGATTGATTGATTGATTGATTAATGGAATTTAGTATATTTAGGGGTTTGAAATGGAGTGGGGGGGACATACAAATTATGAAGAAACCCCTTAGACCTCTTTAGCACGTGAAGCAGTTAGAAATACACTCGTTAAAGTGCTGACACAGTTGGCACATAGGAGCCATCTGCCTTTAAAAGAGAGAGAAAGATGGAGGAATGATTTGAGGAAAGAGATAAGAGGCTTGAGAAAGAGGTAGAAGATAGCACACCTGCCAACATGTCCCTATTTCCCCATTCACCTGAATGGAAGAATAGGGACATGGCAGGTATGAGATAGGGTCAAAGACCTTGATTTTAAATTTTCCTCTCTATTAAATATAGTCACCCCTTTCAGTGATAAATCTGCTGAGATAGGATGGAAATTAGATGCATTAACAAAGGAGCCTAGAGCTTGAGAAAAAGACAGATTACAATCAATCTTTTAAAGAAGAGAATTGATTGAGCAAAATAAACTAAAGGAAGACGACTTAACCAAAATGCAAGAAAGTTGGGAGGAAGTGGAGTTTGAAATAAGGCATTATAACTTAGAATTGAGCAGTCTTTCTGAAAATATTGAAAAAGAACTCAGGTAAAATTTTGCATATAAATTACTTGTGCTCTGTAAGTACTTGTACAGGAAGCCAACTTTAACTGAGAAACAAGAGTTTGATATTTATCACTAACTAAAACTTAAGCTAAGAAAACAATACACAAACTAACATTCTCTTATGCAGAGATGGGGAGAACCTCTCAGTTTGAAATTCAAGACCACAAGTAAGGAGCAGACAAACAAACTGTGACTCCAACCCCAAGCCACTACATAGACATTCACATAGAGAAGCATGCCCTGTACAGAGAACTAAGATTCTGCCTGCATTCACACGCAATGCAGAACCGCAGTTGAACCATACACATTATGTCCAAATGTGGGGAACTGCAGTTGGGCGCAGTGATGAAACTGAGGGTTCAAGATTGCAAATCCTATCTGAACCCTCAGGTTGAATTAAGTTTCATCGCCTTAACCCAAAGTTCCAAGCAGCCTGAGTTACATCCAAATTCAGAACCGCAAGCTGCTAGCCCTGGAACCAAAGTTGAGGGAGAAAGCTCCTCCATCCACTCTGGCCTGATTGGTTGTGCAGGCTGTCCTCCTGTTAAGAAGGAAGCCCACACAGTCAGCTACCCCACCTCTCTGTAGTCTCACTGACTGCAGAAAGGCAGCTCTCCTTAACATCCAAATTCGGATGGGAGAGCAGGGGGAGGGGACATGGAACCGTGGGTCCAATGGACACATGGTTCTGCGTTATATGCGAAGGTGTCCAATGTCTGTGGTGAAATCCCAACATTCCCCTTCTCATTTTCTCATTTTTGAATTCTGAGTCCCATGTTTTGTTTTATGGTGTGAAACAATATTTTCTTTTCCTGATTGGAGCAATTTATCTGTCTCTGAATCTGGCATGCCTTCAATTTTGTGCCAATCTGTAGGTTCTGGCATTTCCTTTTCTCTGGCTGCCAGTGACAGTCTTTTAGGTGGAATCCCTTTATTGATTCTGCTCAAACGTCTCACTTTTCGTTCCATCTCAATTTTCCTTTCTTGATTGGACCTTTCTATTATATCAAAGTCTATGATTACTTCTTTATTTTGCTGCTGTGGTTGCTGTTCAGCCTCTTCACGTATTGGAAAATCCAGGTCACAGTCAGACATCACATTGGCATTTGATTTTTGCCTCTCATCAAAATATGCAACACTGCACAATTTAACAGTCTCTGTGATAGGATCAAGTATTTTGTAGCTTTTGCTATTCGGTGCATAACCTATGACTATTCCTTCTTCACTTCGGCAATCTAATTTTCTTCTTAGTTCTTTACGAATATATGCATATGCTTTACATCCAAATACTCGGATATGTTTTAAATAGGATTTGTCCCATTCTACAGTTCAAAGGTCTTACTCTTTCATTTTAGTTGGAAGTCTATTCTGCAAATAAGTTGCAGTTATTACAGCTTCTCTCCAGTATTTGTTTTCCAGACCTGAGCCAAGAAGACATTTCAAAGTCCTGTACTTTCTCTCTGGCACTCCATTTCATTCTGGAGTATAAGGTATTGTTCTGTCATGTTTAATTCCTTGTTTTTTAAAATATTGCCCAATATCCTTCCCAGTATATTCCCCACCATTATCAGTGTGCAAAATCTTAGGTTTTCTTCCAAACTTGTTGCTTACTGTAGTGACATATTCTTTTCTTTTTTCTTTTCTTTTCTTTTGTAATACCTCATTTTTCTCTTTGAGTAGGTAAGCATAAGTATAATGAGAAAAAATCATCTATGAAAGTCAGGAAATAAGATATTCTTTCCTGGTGTCTTTATTAGAAAGGGCCCACAAATACCACTGTAAATCAAATCCAAAACCTCATTGGATTGACTTTCTGTTGTTGATAAATATGTGCCCCTTGTTGCTTTTGCTTTAACACATTCAATGCATTTGACTTCAGATTTGCATGGTTTAACCTTTAGGTTTCTTGCCAATTGTTCTCTTAATAATTTTGAAATGCATACCTTGCTTGGATGCCTGAATCAAAGATGCTGGCAATCTTTGTGTGCACACTCACATACAACATTAGCTTGCTCTGTTTTGCAATCTCTTTCCTACAGTTCACCATCTTTCACAAGGCCTCTCACCAGACATTTTCCTCCTTTGAAAATAAAGCACCAGTTTCTTCTGAAAAGATCCCTACATTCACGCCTTGTCACTGTTTTTATATTCATATGATAGATTTGAAACTAATGTCTCTAAATGTTAAAGGCTTCAATGAGTAATAAGTAGGGGTGTGCATGGAACTGGTTTGGGCTGTTCAGTCCAAATTCATATAGAATTCAGACTGGGCCATCGTCCACAAACCTATTCAGTCAAACCGACTGCCTGGTCTGGTCTATCTGATCGAAATGGTTCAAACCAGTTTGCCAGTTAGAGTGCCTGTAAAGGGGAATCTAGGCCCAGGGAAGATTCCCCTTTGCTTCCAAAGGTAATCAAAAGTGGTGGGGTGATGGTGGTGAGAGAGAGGCACCTTTAAAACTGAAAGAGAAGGTGCTCACTGGAAGAACTGCATGGCGCTCCCCTTCTCCCAGCAGCCGTGGTGGCCATTTGTGTGCCACCACTGCTGAAAGGGAGGGGGGAGTACTTCCTTTTGGTTTAATCATGGACTGGTCCCCTTTCATTGGGGCTGGGCTGGTCCATGATTGAACCAGTAAAACTAGCCCAGTTACCTCTAGAAATAAGCCCCCCGCCCCCCAAAAAAATCCTGGCTGACATCCAGACTAACAAAGTGCTGGTGCTACATGTGATGCACTCTGTGTCACACAAAAATATATCCCAGGAGGTCGTGCAGGGATGTTATTTGCAGATGGTGCCTGCCCTGCCTAGGACTTTGCAGTCTTTGCTGGATCACTAGGCTGAACTGGTGGCCTCACCCCTCCTCATAGCCCATCATTGCCACCTTAATGTTAAATAACCCTTGGCATGCCAGACACTTCCAGAGAGGGGAGATGCTCCCATCTTATGAGAGTTCCCCCTCTCATGGGAGCCCTGGAGGTATCCCTAGTGCAAGCATGGTCAGAATCACCAATACTTGGCTTCATCCTGCTGTCATGACACCAGGCAGAGCAACTGCATTGGAGGTGGATCCCTGACAACTGGCATCCCACTGCTTCCCTGAGCTGAGATGAATCCAGATCCATGGCAGGCATTGAAGCTGCCCCCTCTCCTTTATTAATAGGCCCAGTGGGAAGGACTGGGGTTCTGGATGGTGATGGTAGGGGTTCCAGGGGTTACCTGGGACCCCTGGAAGAGGACCAGCAGGGGGAGGGGTGCTGGATCCTGCATGTTGCTAGGTTTTTCTGTATGGGCTTTGGTGGGAGAGGAGCTCCACTTACTTAGGGGTTCTGGTTCCTGGGCTTCCTCTTTAGTATAGAGAACCCTGGTGGAAGCTTGTTAGACCTTGAAAATTTTGGAAATTCTCTGTGGTGAGAGAATCCCTTTCTCATTATAGCAGAGTGCACAGAGGCACAACACACAGCGGATTTAGTTAGGCATGCGTATGTGCTGAGAGTAAAGTAACTTGGAGCCAATTCATCGTTTCAAATCAATATAAAAGGCATTTATTAAGGAACTCCATTCTAGATAGGAAAGTGAGGAGTTAGGATCTCTAATCTATCTATCTAGCTGGATGCAGATGGATTCTGCATCCTCTCTGCACATTTGGTGCAGGGAGAGGAACTTGCCATGTTGCAAGGTAGGCGGGCAGGTAGCAAGAGAGAGAAAGAGGAAGGAAGTTTGAATCCCCTGAGATTAGCAATCTACACATCAAAGGGATAGCATCAGAGCAGTGGAGAAGTGATGACAAATGTCTTGACCCTCTAGCCCTCTGACTTACTAGTCTGTCCTCCACTGTCTGAGGCAAAGAGACAGCGCAAAGTCCTTTAACTTTCCAACAGAAAAAGCTGCATCAGGTTCCACATCTGAGGGAATACACAGTCACCAATGGACCGGGTAAATCCCTACAGCCTAGAATCCAGTTCCCCTCAGCTCAGCCCCTCTGGTCTCTTCAAGGTCTCAAAGCCCATTTTCCTCCACTGAGGGTAAGAGTTCCTCCTCCTCCTTCAACAGAAGGAAAAATTGCCTCCTTTCTCCTCCTCCTCCTCCTCCTCCTCCTCCTTCTTCTTCTTGGAGAGCCTGTAGTTAAACTACTTTTCAAATAGTTAGTGCCCATCAGTGTAGATGATGGGTCCTCCCAAGGCTTCACTAGCCTGTCTCACAGATCTATACTGATTCCCTGGGGACAGGAAATGCCTATTAAACTAATTTAACTCTATGGCTTAGATAGGCCTCTAGAATTTGGGCAGTTTTTAAGGCCCAGCACTGAAATATTGTGAGGTCATCATAGGATATAGAAATAGTTTTTATTTTAAGTGCAGTCTTGAATGTTGTACATTAATGAATTCCATTTAGGATCATAACTGGGTTCGTGGTCTTACCTGGGTCCCTCCATTAAAAGTGATGGTGTCTGAAGGACTTTGAAGCATTAAATGCTCAAATATTAAAAATTATTCTCAACTGCTTCCACCTCCAGCCAAGCCAGGAGACTGATTTTAATAGTAATGTTGTGCTCAAAAGCCCCCCCCCCCAAAAAAATGGCTTTTCATTTGGAAATCTTAATAGCATGCTACAATCACATATCTGCAGCTTTTATTAGAAGCCACAAAGGCTAGATACTTCTGTTCTGTGAAAAGGAAAGCTGGGATTTTCACAGTCATATCATAAATCTTGCAATTTCAAGCATTAAGGGTGTGTGTGTGTCGGGGGGGGATCCTAAAACGAGAACTGGCAATTCTATGCCTATAATGCATTACTATAATGACAGGGTAATAGTATATCGTCAGAGTGCACAGACTAATCCATTAGCACAAAATTGATGGGTAGAATTGTTTTCTCACAGCAAATCACTTGACTACAAGAACTGGGTTAAGCCATATGCTCTGTACTTGCTAAATGAAGCCATGCAGTGTAATTAAACATTCATCCGCTATGACTGTGCCTGTCCAAGCTACAGTGAAAGATGATATGAGATCTTAGCAAAGATGTCATGTCCCATACCATCAGTTCTTTTTGGGTTGTCCTTTGCTGGGAAGTTCTGCTGCACAAGATCTCCCCCCCCCCTCCTCCTACTACTACTGAGAGCTTTGAAATGGATGAGAACTTGTGCAGGACTATTTCTTGGTGAGCCATCATGTGATGAAATTGTCAAATGACCAGCGATCATGTGATATATGCAACCATTACATGAATGACATGAGCCCTATGCACATGTTATGTTCAGTACTCATGCAATCTGTGTACACAGGCATGGATCATAGGTGCGGCTAAACACATGCTATGTTGAATGCAGATAGAACTGTACATTTCTGATCTGTATCCTGCAATACAGGGGGCCTGAACCAAGGTTCACTTTGCAAACAAGAGTGGGTACAACATGTCAGCGGACATAATATGCACTGTCCTGTGTGTGTTTCAGCAGAATGTGCATGCAGTTGTGCAAGGGCTTTCTTATACAAACACAAGGATTGTTCAGGTTGTGCAATGCGTGGCCATTGGAAATAATGGACACCCATGCATGGCTGCATTTGGGCAATGTGTGTGTTTGGCAAGCGGACTCTTGTGCCACTGTGTGCATGCTCCGTTAGAACACACACAGAACATTTCGCAGTAGGCTTTTGGAGTTCATCTTACATCTGAAACTACACATGCAGCACAATGAGGTGAAACTGAAGTGACAGAGTCCTGAGGCTCTAGACCGGGCTGTACTGCTCCCAACTGCACCAAGAGGAGATGCAGTTTCCCCACATGAAAAAGAATATCTTGGAAGTAGACTTCTTTTTACATAGAGGAGTATTCAATAATAGTTTCTGGATTCAATAGTGGTTTTAGATTCTGTAAGCTGCTTTATGAATTTTGAAGCAGAGTAATTTTGAGGGCAGGGGAGACATAGGAAGCTGCCTTCTACCAAGTCAGACCATTGGTCCATCTAGTTCAGTATTGTCTACACAGACTGGAGCGGCTTCTCCAAGGTTTCAGGCAAGAGTCTCTCTCAACCCTATCTTGGAGATGCCAAGGAGGAAACTTGGAACCTTCTGCATGCAAGCATGCAGATGCTCTACCTAGAGTGGCCGCATCCCCTACGGGGAATATCTTACATTGCTCACACATGTAGTTTCCCATTCAAGTACAAACCAGGGTGGGCCCTGCCTAGCAAAGGGGACAATTCATGCTTGTTACCACAAGACTGGCTCTCCTCCTACCTCTATCACCAACAGATAGATAGATAGATAGATAGATAGATAGATAGATAGATAGATAGATAGATAGATTACTCTATTTAACTGAATTAATGATGATAGATAGATAGATAGATAGATAGATAGATAGATAGATAGATAGATAGATAGATAGATAGATAGATTACTCTATTTAACTGAATCCAAGACTAGGTTTCCCCCAAGTTATTTCATTTTAGAAAAGGGGGGGTCATCTTAAATTCAGGGCCTCTTCCTTCTGGTCAAATAGTATAACTTATATTCAGGAGAGGAGAGCTCGTCTTGTGGTAGCAAGCATGACTAAGCAGGGTCTGCCTTGGTTGCATATGAATGGGAGACTTGATGTGTGAGCACTGCAAGATATTCCCCTCAGGGGATGAAGCCGCTCTGGGAAGAGCAGAAGGTTTCAAGTTCCCTCTCTGGCTTCTCCAAGATAGGGCTGAGAGAGATTCCTGCCTGCAACCTTGGAGAAGCCGCTGCCAGTCTGTGAAAACAATACTGAGCTAGATAGACCAATAGTCTGACTCAGTATATGGCAGTTTCCTATGTTCCTATGTTCCTAACCCATATTTTTAAGAGGGTTGTCATAAATTCAGGGCTGTCTTGTATTTGGGTAAATATGGGGTCGTCGTCATCATCATCATCATCTCTCACTTGAAGTCTGAAGTGACACCATTCATTCTCCCACCTCAAAGCTCAACCACCTCATTCTGCTCTGTGTGCTGATCTAGCCATTTTGACATTGCAATGTCAAAAGCAGGGGCGTAACTATAATAGGGCAAGGGGAGACAGTTGTCTGGGGACCCACTGCCTTGGGGGGGCCCCAGAGGCAAGTCACATGACTGACTCCCCCAATCGCACACCTGCCCGGGCTTCCTTCAGTTATACAGGGTATTGATCATCCGAAACTGATGTGAGTGTTAAGACCTGGAGCTACCAGAACAGCATGTCTTTCTCTAGTACCATTAAATGACTTGCATCGTCCACAATTTACAAAACCTTAAAAAAATAATCTAGGATGATGTTCTATGTCTCTGGGCTCTGGACCCACTCCAACCTTGCTACGCCCCTGGTCAAAAGCAAAGGAGGGTGTGAGGTAGGGAAATTCTATTGAGGTAAAGGGAGGTAATTAAATAGAAAACTGGCTTCACAAGTGTTCATCCCATGCTGTAACTAAAAGTCAAACTGCATGTTTCGAGAAGTGCATGATTAGTGCTTCTGCATTTGTGTTTCTTAGTCTAAATAGCAACTTTGGAGAGACAGATACAGATCATCTAGTGGGGGGACTGCAAGACTAACTGCTGCTCCTGTGAGATACTAGCCCATCAAGGACAAAGCTAGGCTACAGATGCCCTCTGTGATCCTTGGTTTCATATATGCAAGTATGTTACAATAAGCACAGAACATTCAGCTTACAATAAGCACAGAACCCTAACCCTATGCTTGCACTTTCCCCCTACATTAAAAGCTCCCTGCAAGAAGAAAACTAGCATGGAGGAGAGAGGGCGGGATGAGAATCTTGTTTGCTAATATGCTAGCACAGGGTTTCTTAACCTTGGGCCTCCAGATGTTGTTGGACTACAACTCCCATCATCCTCAGCCTCAAAGGCCATGTCTGGGGATGATGGGAGTTGTAGTCCAAGAACATCTTGGGGGCCCAAGGGTAAGAAACCCTGTGCTAGATTTCTGCCAAGTGTGATTCGATTTTTACATGGAGGAGAATTTAATCCTGGCACTGCCACCTTGTTTTGCTCCGTCTGAAAAATGGTAGAAACCCTTTCAGACCTCATCTGCTGTTTAGGCCATATCCATGCACCCAACAGAATCAGAGTTCCATCCAACACGTGGCAGACTTCCAGATAATTATGACCTTGATGGTTTTTTTAATCTTGGCTTTCTATTGCTTTCCTTGTATATTTCATTTATTTTTGAACAAAGCTAGCAGGTGGAGAACACAATCCAGTGGCTGCAATTAAAGCTGTGCCACGTTCATGCGAGGAAATGGAGCCGATGTGAGGGAGGCTGGCTTGTTGGCGGGGGCTCTTTTGTAAACCAATAAAATGTCACCGGGGTTGTATCGTACTTGTCACAAAAGTCTCTTTGCAATGCACATACCGCAGAGAACTCCTGGGCGAAAGCACTTCTCCTAAGAGGTACTGCCTCCTCCACTAAGTGCACGCTAATAGATTATACAGCATTACATTCATGTTAGGCAGTCAGCAATCTCTGATCCGGCTTCCAAGAACTCCCTACTTACTTGAACAAAGAAGGAAAACTCTCTGACAACTGTGCATTGTCTGCAAAGAAGGCAAAACTCTTCTTGAATCCATTGAAATTGTTTCATGTCGAGGGAAGCTTCACAAGGCCACCCTTTGTGTAACAAACAGGGACTCATGCTGTCCTTGGATGCACACAGGTGGAAGTGACTGAAATAAACAGAAGTCAAGGCGGATCTCAACCCTGACATGTTCCCACAAATTACTGAATGAATCTATTTGATGGGAGAGAAAAAGTCACCCAGGCTCTCTTGGAGTCCTGTTCACATGGTGTTCCAGCTGTGCAAGTTAAGCACAGGGTCTTTTTTAGGGTAGACCAAGGGGACAATTGCCCCAGGCGCCACACATGGAGGACCTCCCATCCAAAATATAGTTCAGTGTTTGAAATGATCAGATTGCTCCTTTTCATTCAAGGCAGTAACCATACCAGCTGCTATGCCGAAAAGAGTGCTGATGATGGTGCTTTACACCAAAACATTTGCTTGGCTTATATGTTTGAACGTGTATTTTAACATCCTGTTTTTGGACATTAAGGAGGTCATCTTGAAGTTTTTGTAAAGGCAGTAAAACTAAGAAGATAACCTAACCCCAGGGTCAAGAGTTATTGCAGTATTTGGGGTTATGGCCTCCACAGCCTCTGGACCCCTCAAACCCTCTTTAGTCTATCCTGGGTGGTGTGGTCGCCCAGTGGAGCATGATGATGCTTAATTTGCAGGGGAGGGGGGGCCTCCAAAGGCCTTTAGGTCCAGGCTCCAAAATTACCTAGGTGCACCTCTGTTTATTACCTTGACACAGGATGAAGTGGTGACATACTGTGCAATGTTACCCATGTGCTGGAACGTAATGTTTGCACAGTTGTGTAAGAGCTTTTGCATAATGCAAAAATTGCAGAAACTGAGTTGTGTGATAGTACAGACACTGGCCACAGTGTTGCAAAACTCTAGTTGTGCAATTTTTGTACTTGCACAACTGCATAAGCAATACAGTCTGTGTAGACAATACTGAGCTAGATAGACCAGTGGTCTGACTCAGTATATGGCTGCTTCCTATGTTCCTAACATGTTGTACATGAATAAGCTCTCTCCACACAGTCAGGGAGCAGCGTCTAGACTAATGCCACCCTCACCTTAGAATGTTCTGTGCATGCAAGGATTTGTCAACTCTCCACTCTTCTTTTCCTGTATAACCCAGAGAGTCTCATAGACTGCAGCCCCACCCCTAACCCTTGCCTTTTTAAAGGGGGCGGGGCATAGGGAGAAGAAGGAAGGAAGGACTGAAAAAAATCCTTGCGTGTTTGAAACACTGTAACACAAAGCCAGTGATAGTCTGGATGTTCCTTACTGTTTTTTGCAGGCTTCCAGATTACATGGAAAGAGCCTATTCAAGTGGTAAATTATTGTACACAGAACTGATGTAAGCATGTACATTCTGTGTTTACTTTACATGGCTAGAAGACCATTTGAAAAAGTTTTCTCTTTCTCACGGCTCAGGAACTATCACTTGTCATTTCTATGTCCCCGGTATGATAATTCATTATAATAAATAATTATGAGCTGCTGGCTGTATTCCTTTTCTTAGGCAGATTGCTGATTAATCGTTCAGAATGGTGGGCTGCTGTCTCGTGCTTAAAGGGAGCAAACTGTTAGGTGATCTCTCTTGAAGGTTTTGAAGGAGAGAGCCATCAGCCCTGAGACAAGATCATGCGTCCACACCTCATCGAAGGGGATTCCTGCACTCAGCAGTGGGCTGGCCTGGAAGACCTTCAAGGCCCCTTATGACTCTCAAATTCTATGATTGTTTGAGTTAATTGATTGGGGTGTGTGTGTGTGTGTGAGAGAGAGAGAGAGAGAGAGAGAGAGAGAGAGAGAGAGAGAGAGAGAGAGGAGTTCGGAAGGGACAGAGTTGAACAGGCAGAGGCAGAAAAGAGGTGGATGAGTTGGAGAACTCTCTGGGACAGTTCGAAAACCAAAAGGTACATAGGAAGTTGTCATATCAAACCAGACCTTTGGTCCATCTAGCTCAGGATTATCTACACTGAATGGCAGTGGGTCTCCAAGGTTTCAGGCAGATGGAGATGCCAGGAAGTGAACCTGGGATCTTCTGCTTGAAGATGCTCTAGCACTGAACTATGGCCCCCATCCTCATTTCAGAAACATAACAGTGATTCTTCGATGAGAAGTCCAGTCAGGGTGGACAAACATCCCTGAAGAATAGCTTGCTGATCATTGCAATTACCTGAAATGCATAGTTGTAGGGGAGCGTTGGGTGTATTCTATAGATCCTTCTCAGATTATGAAGACCCATAAGACGAACCAAGGGGTTAGGCCAGTGCACTGTATGAACAGAGAGAGACTGTGTTCTAGATAATATGCCACAGAGAATGCTCTACAACCACATGGCTTTTGTGGCATACGTAAGCCCTATTCACACTTTAAGTTCAATTTGCATATTTCCAACATCTCCCCTGAATTTATGAATGACACACAGACATTCACACAATGCAGCCACCCGCTCCCTACTCATTTGGGGTGCAGATTCTTTGCCCCGCCTCATTCAAAACAAGGCACGGGGCCTTTTCTTGCAGCTGATTGGCTGAGGTGGGCAGGGGCAGGACTTTGGCCGGCTACAGCTACTCACGCTGGTTTTCCTTCCTCAGTCCATTAAGAGCAGCAACCAGGACGGACCTTTCGGTTGCTGCTGTGGATGAGGAGAGCATCGCCTGGTTTCTTCAGGCAGTGGGGGTTGGTGCCATCGGTACCTGGACAGTCGACACAAGCAGCTTTCACTCAAGGAGATCGGAGGCATCCGATGTGAGGGCAGTTCAGCCTGTGGCTTCAGCGAGCTTTGTTCAGGAGATTGGCTGAGTTTTTTGCAGGGTGACGGGGGCAGTTGGGGGCTTGGAGTACCAGTGGGGAGTAGCTCTTGGGCACATCCCTCAAGTCCTGACTGGGGCTAGGGTGGGTTGGTCTTAGCTGGCTGGTCCCCTATTGCACCTTTTGTCTCGTTTATTTATCCACTTTGGTCAGTTCTTGGGAGGGTGAGTGAGGTCTTTTCCTGCTGCTGTTGCCCCCCAAATTTGCAGCTTCTTTTGGGCTGGGAGGGGGGCATCCTTTATCAGAGTGTGGAGGATTTCCCCCCCCTCTTTCCCCCCAGGTCTGTTCAAATTCCACAGGGGTGAACTATACGATATCCTAACTGCATGCTTAGGCATTTCTCAAAGGGAAGTGTTCAATATTGTGCCACACACACAAAATTCTGGTAAGATGGGGGCAAGCCCATTAGGCCTCGCAGGCCACCTCTGCCCCAGTCTTCTTCCTCTGACGTTGAGCCTGATTTCACTACGGTGCATGCTCTCATTGCACGTTTAGAAGCGCTTGAAAAATCCAAGAAAATCCCGCAGCCTGGCAAAGAAAAAGTGGGTCCTTTGGGTGTTCCTTCCCACTCTAAACAGGAGTCTAGGGTATCTAAAAAAGCCAAACTGATGCAATCTCTCTCTGACCACTTAGCCAAACTCGAGGAGCAGGGCACTGTGCCGACACCTTTGCCAGTGACTCCTTCGACGCTGGTGGAGCTGACTGAGCCTAAGGAGAATCCCACACCCACCACAGTAGCTGAAGGCAACATGCCTGTGGACCTTTATCAGAGTGTGGAGGGTTTCCCCCCTCTTCTTGCCTGATTTGTTCAACTGTGGGGCACCAGTTTATGGCCATGGTCAATGGGTCCTTATGGCTTTTATTCTTCTTTGCAGGCTTCCTCCTTCAGTCCCCATGGTATTTTCCCACTGGGATCAAATTGGCAAATGGGGCAGATGGGTTTCCCAAATCACCCATGGGTGGGGTCCACACAAGTGTGGCAGGGTGCAGGCCTTCCCGTGCAATACATTTGGCAGGGTGGAGTTGGTGCTAATCCCACACTATTACAACCAGCACCTAAAACTGAGAATCCCTCCCCGCTGGGTGGGGTTTCCTTGCCACTTGGTGATCATCTGCTCCCTGCCACTAAGGAACATATTTTGCATGGGGAGTATGCCAACATCTTTCAGCTCTTGTACAGGGAGCCTGAGGTGGAAGGGGAACAGGCAAGGGACCAGGAGAAGAGTAAGATCGAGCCCATTGACAGGAATTAGGATAATTGGCTCTCAGCTTACACAATATTTATGGGGGTGGTCTTGCTGGTCCAGCCCACCCATGGCCCAGCATTGGTCAAATATTTCGATATCATTCACCGTAGCTAGAGGGATTTTGCAAGCAATTATTGGCTTCACTATTATCAGTAATTTAGGAGGAGGGCTGTGTTGAAGCTTACTATAGCTTGGGATAAGCAGCACGAGGAGCTCTGGCTGCAGAACATGGCACCCTAACCATACCCTCTTGACCCATTCAAGGCGAGAGAGCGGACAGTGAGCATATCATCTCCAGGTCTCCTGCACCAGCAGATTCTTCATCATCTGGAGCCTCCCAACAGTGGTTCAACCCCAGCTTCTGTGTTGGGAATTTAGCAATGGTGGGTGGTGCACACGGTCCCCTTGCAGATTTCACCATGATTGTGGCTTCTGCAGGGCCAAGCATCCCAGGAAGAACTGCCCTAGGATGCAGGGGTTTAGGACAGTAGTAGGAACCCTGAGGTGGGTAGGAAAGGATCTGCGGGTCAGCTGCAGCTGTTGCAGGTAAAGGGACCTAGTCCTATTAGGCTAACGGTGCTGTGGGAATGGTTGGAGGACTATCCCCTGTGGGAGAACATGAAATACCTGTTCGAGGGTTTTAGTTTCGGTTTTCAGATCCTGTGCCAACTGCCAAGGATGCATGTTAACTCAGAAAAGTCTGTCCAGGGCATGGACAAGGTTATGCTTAGGAAAATCCAAAAAGAGGTTCCCTTGGCAGAGTTCTGCATCCCTTCAATGCCCTGCCATTTCCCAACTTGCGCATTTCACCTTTGCTCATGGTGCCTAAAAAATGTCCTGGGGAGTTCCGGCTTATCCATCACCTGTCTTTCCCTAGGGGCTGTTCTATTAACAATGGTATCCCAGCAGAGCTTTGTTCGGTCCAGTATACATTGCTGGACGAGGCAGTGTGTACGGTTCGTGCTTGTGGGCCCAGCGCTCTCATGGTGAAGTGTGACATTGAGTTAGCGTTTTGGCTCCATCCAGTCCACCCTGAAGACTTTGACCTTCTTGGATTTTCCTTTCAGGACCTTTTCTATGTTGATAGAACCCTGCCTATGGGATGTTCTGTTTCATGATCAGCTTTTGAGACATTTAGCTCCATTTTAGAACGGATTGTTCAAAAACAGGCTGTGGCCCTATCCACCACACATTACCTAGATTTTCTTTTTGTTGGCCCTCAAGGGTCTGGGCAATGCACACACTTGCTATGAACTTTCATGAACATCTGTGCAGAATTAAGTGTTCCCCTGGCCAGCGACAAGACCGAGAGCCCCATCTGTAGGCTAGTATCCCTGGGGATCAAGTTAAACACTGTTGCTGGCTGCTCCCATTTGCCTGCAGACAAGCTAGAGAACTTGAAGGAACTGATCAGTCAGAGTATAGGAGCGCAGAAGCTCGCTTTCCACCAGCTGCGGGTCCTATTGGGTCACCTAAATTGTGTATGTAAAGTCATGGCCCCGGGTAGAACTTTCCTTAGAGGTTTGTGTGATGCTTTGTCGAGTCTCTGCGAGCCTCACCACAGAGTTCAGGTCACATCCTACATGAAGATGGACTTGCAGGTTTGGGTGACATTTTTAGACTCCTTTAATGGGGTCTCCTTTTGTAGGGCAGAACAACTATTGGAAGCAGAGTTGCAGGTTCATTCCAATGCAGCTGGGGGGCATGGCTTCAGGGTCTATTTCAAAGGGTGTTGGTGTGTGGCCTCCAGGCCAGCTGATTGGGAGCCTTGAGGTATCACCAGTGACCTTATCTTTTTAGAGTTCTTTCCTATTGTTGCCCTGCACATCTGGGCCAGTTATTTTGCAAACTCCATGGTCAGATTTTGGTGCGACAATTTGGCTGTGGTGCATGTCATCAACTCCCAAACATCTAGGTCTAGAGTAATGTCCTTGGCTTGGCCATTTGTGTTTCAATATCTTTGCCATAACATCTTATTTGTAGCTTGCCATGTGCTGGGGTCCGAGATAGGGTTAGATGATTGTTGGCCTGCCCCACCCGAGCACATCATGCAATTCATGGACCATCTTAGGTCATCCTCCTTGTCTTCTACCACCATGGTGGGTTACTTGACAGCTCTGGCCTTCTTCTCCCAAGCCATGGCTTCACTGACACTACCCTTGATTTTTGAATTTGCCATATCCTGAAAGGATGGATGCACGCATGCCCGCCTTGCCCCAATGCACGGCGACCTTTCATGCCTGATATTATTGAGGCCATGATAGGTTTTCTCCCTTCTGGCTGCAAGTCAGCATACGAGGTTTCTTCATTTCACACAGCCATTGTCATGGCCTTTTGGGGGGCTTTTTGAATTTCTGAGCTTTTCATCAAAGGGAAGGTGGGTTTCAGGGCTCATGTGATTCAGTGGTCTGATTTGACCATCTTCATGCAGCATGCAACCATAAAGCTCCATTATGCAGCATCTACTGCAGCCAGATTGGTGTTTCCCGAACTTGAGGTGCAGAGGATTGGGCGTTGGTGGTCCAATGCCTATAAGCTGTATGTCTGTAAATGTTGATATTTGAAGTTTGTTTGTTTTTTCTCTCAGCAGGTCCAGCTATGGTCCGGTGGTCTGCCAAAGTGTTGATTGTGGGACATTCTATTGTGTTTTGGGCCCACAAGGGGGCCAGAGATGCCAGATGGGGGACGCAGCTTGGTCTGGGCTGTCGAGCATCAATCTCGTGGATTGGTAGGAGGGGGCGTGGTATTTTATCAGCTCTTGCCTATCACCCGTGAGTTCCTTGCAAACAACTCTCCCCCAGATCTTATCTTGCTTCATTTGGGTGAGAACAATTTGGTAGGGAGGTCAGGGCTGGCCGTATTACGTCAGGCTATTGGGGACATTGAAACTATTAGGTCTTGGATCCCTGGGGTTAGGTTGTTATGGCTGGATTTGTTTCAGTGCCAAGTATGGTGTGGGGCTTTGAGGCCTGGAAATGTTGGCAGGGCTCATAGAAAGATTAATCAGTCATTTTATTTATTTATTTATTTATTTATTTATTTATTTATTTATTTATCACATTTGTACACTGCCCCAAACTTTCATCTCTCGGTGGTTAACAATAGCATAAAACAAGTTAAAATATCTACAAAAACTTAAAACAATTTAACAATTTTAAAATCATCCACAAATTAAAACCTTAAAATTTTTAGGTGGGTTCTTTCCCCTCAATTGGGGTGAAGTTTTATAGTACACTCTAGCATTGTTTTTGTTTGTTTGTTTGTTTTTGTCTGAGTTATTTCGAGGGGATGGGGTCCATTTATTGTCCATGGGGTGTGACATATTTTTGAGTGATATTCAGGGAGGATTGGATTCATTTTTGGATGTTTGGTGGGCGGGGGAGGCACCAAGCTAGACTGGCTCTCCCTTTGGCAGGCACAGTGCTGTAAGAAATGGATAGTGTAGTTTCTGGTGAACACCTCAAAGCAATGCATGTTACCATCAGGAGGAGTCCTTGGCAGTCCTCATAGCTCAATTAGTGCTGGCTATGGATTCCCTTCTCCCTGGCAAGGGATCACCCTCTTTACTCACAGCTTGAAGGTGGGTGATCTTGAGCCAGGGGGCTTTGACATAGGTCAGCTAAGATGGCAGCATTAACCACAGGGCTGATGCTGGCTGGAGCCAAGGTGTATCGCCCATTCTCTTTTGGTGGATTCACTGGGATCAGTGAATATCTAATTTCCACACTGTGGGGGGATGGAGATCCAATCCTCCATTTATTCTTCTGATTTGATCAATAAAGTTGTGGCCCATTTAATTCCATTCTTGTGTCTCGTGTCTTTGTTGGGTCTGGGTGCAAAAACATGTGCAGACATCTGTAGGCAAATACAATGTCATGTTTGAATAGAGCCATAAAGAGGTTCCATAGTTGGCGATTTGGCATGGAAGGAGATCTTTCAAGAGATAAACTGAAAACCATGGCTTTGAGTCTTGTGATATTTTTTCCTTCCTCAAATCTCTAAGGTCAGTTCTTCTCCTCTAGCCTTTTTGGTTCTTTCCAACCAGTCCCAGCTGAACCATGTCTGGCTGTTAGTGATGGAAAGGTTGGACCACCCTGTTATAAATAACCAGAAGTCCCATTTTATTGTTTGAAAAGGTCACTTTAGCTGCTTTGGGACGAGAATGAAAGACTGGATTGGGCTCACAAGGGGGTGCAGAGTGAAAATCAGTTCAAAAGCTGAGTCTTGCTGAGATTAAATCAGTGAGTTTGTTAAGCTTTTGTATGCTCCCAAGATTATTTCTGATTGCAGGGCAATTGTTTTGACGACCAGATTCCCACCTGCCCCCACCCCCACACACACACTTAATGCCGTGTGCTGCGTGTTGGGCTTCAGAAATAAATTCACAAATGACCACTAATCTTTTAGCTGAAAATTTATTTTTCTCAGTAATACAAAGTTAGCATTTCTAGAAAAATTCTCAACATACAATTGCATTTGGATGGTTGGTGGTTGATTGTGACAGCAGGTGGTTGTTGATTCCAGACACACTTGGTATTTACCTAGAACTCTTCTACACCCACCCGTTGTTACTCCTCAATTGATGTGTGCAGCCTTTGTAATGTTATTACCTGCATTAAAGATATTGCTACATGTTCCCCTCTTCCCTGACTAGTGTGAGAATCTCCTGGGGCAATGTGATCCAAGCTTGGAGGTCTGCAGAGAGTGAGCAGCCTGCAAGAGGAAGAGAAGGCTTCAAGCAGAAATCACTGGAAGAAAAGGAAGAGCCAGGCTGGATTGAGCCCCAGACCTGTGCCATAATCAAGACAAAGAGTCTGCCCAGCAAAGCCGAAGCGGAGAAGTAAGAAGATACGAGAGGACTCTTGTTTAGTGCCAAGTAGTGATTACGTTGTTCCAGTTTTTATTTCCCCTGACCCGCTCTGTTAATAACTGTTTTGCATTTGTATTTTTCTAGCGGGAAAAGTAATGTTTTAATTGAACCCATTTTTCCAAAAGTAAATTTTCTTGTTAAAACAAGTAAAAATTAGAAGTTTGTTGATTGTTTCCACCCCATGCCTATAAGCCTTTCCACACTACTGTGTTTGTTTGTTTGGCTGTTGTAGTAGACCCAGCCATACAAAAAGTTCACTGGGTGGCAGCAGTATAAAGGTTAGGAGGAATATATATATATATATCTCCCGCTCTTCCTCCAAGGAGCCCAGAGTGGTGTTCTACATACTTAAGTTTCTTCTCACAACAACCCTGTGAAGTAGGTTAGGCTGAGAGAGAAGTGATTGGCCTAGAGTCACCCAGCTAGTATCATGGCTGAATGGCGGTTTGAACTCGGGTCTCCCCGGTCCTAGTCCAGCACTCTAACCACTACACCATGCTGGCTCTCTGTTCCTCCACATGTGGTGGCAGAGGCGGGATCTTTCACCTGTGGTAGCAGTTCCTACTCAGTAGCAGCTCATCCTAACGAGCCTGGGAGTGCCAGATGTGGAATCTATAGTGCTACACACAGTGCTACACACATCTTGGTTTTGCTTTCTTATATTGTTCTTTTGTCAGCTTGGCATATTTTATGCATTTATCGTTTGTTCTATTTGTAGGGGAAGAATGGCAGTTCTGTCCCCAAATAGCAAAGCAAAACCAGTTTGGTGAGAAAGCAGCAAAGCAAGAAGTCTTGAGGCAGTTCTTTAGTATTGAAGAACTACAAAGATTTATTTAAAGACAAGGTTACAAACAAATGTGAAAAAGCCTGCAGCTTAATCTCATCTGTAGCTCATGGCTGAAGAGAGGGACCAAAATGAACAGCCATCTCTGGAGAGACAAAATGGAGGCTAACTTTGCTGGTCGAATGACCGTAACAATACAGATTTGATTTGAAATGGAGGCTAACACTGGAAGAACAAAGAGGGGAGGAGTCTAGCACTTTTATCCATGACCCTAAACACACCCACCCACCCCCCAGTCACTGTGGTCACTATGAGACATTGCAGCTGGGAGCTGATGTGGTCAGGGTCCTAGCTCCAACAATATTTTCATATGCTTATATTATCTTTTATATAGCTGGTCTTGTGGTAGCAAGCATGGATTGTCTCCTTTGCTAGGCAGGGCCAACCCTAGTTTGCATTTGAATGGGAGACATGTGTGAGCACTGTAAGATATTCCCCTTAGGGTCGAGGCCACTCTGGGAAGAGCACCTACATGCTTGCATGCAGAGGGTTCCGAGTTCCCTCTCTGGCATCTCCAAGAGAGGGCTGAGAAAGACTCCAGCCTGCAACCTTGGAGAAGCCGCTGCCAGTCGGTGCAGACAATACTGAACTAGATGGACCAAGGGTCTGACTCGGTATAAGGCAGCTTCCTAGGTTCCTATGTACATTTGGTATTAAATATTTCCTAAGCATTACATTTTTTATAGCACTTATTGAGGTTATTCTCATGTGCAGGCAAAACTGGGCTAAGGAAGTCCAGCCTGGTTTCGCCTGCACATGAGAACCACTGGGAACCTCTCGGCAAGGCAGTGCAGCAGCAAACCCACCTCTGGAGCCCACCTTCAAAACAAAGTGAAAGGAGCAAGCACTCCCTTAACCTCATTCTTCCAATCATTTGCCAGCCCCTGCCGCTTGCAGCCAGGGCCGGGAGCCTGCAGGGCTCCTGGCCAGTGTCGGGGTGATCCCCATAACCCGTGCAGTGCGTTATGGGCATTCCATGTGCCTCCTGGTCCCCCCAACCCACCCTGCTGTTTTCAGAAGTTGGCAATCGTCTGGACGAGCAATCTGCCCACCAACCCAGGTGCCGACGATCTGAGGGGGGGTAAGCCTTTTAAGGCTTCCTCCCTGCTCTCCCTCTAGCCCTTTCTCTGCAGTTGTGAGAAAGGGCTCTACGGGTTTCGGTTTCATACTAGAGTGCTATCCCACTTGCTTGACCTCCACCTGAGCTGGTCTTGTGGTAGCAAGCATGACTTGTCCCCTTAGCTATGCAGGGTTGGCCTGGTTGCATATGAATGGGAGACTTGATGTGTGAGCACTGGAAGATATTCCCTTCAGGGAATGGAGCCGCTCTGGGAAGAGCAGAAGGTCCCATGTTCCCTCCCTGGCAGCATCTCCAAGATAGGGCTGAGAGAGATTCCTGCCTGCAACCTTGGAGAAGCCGCTGCCAGTCTGTGAAGGCTATATTGAGCTAGAGAGACCAGTGGTCTGACTCGGTATATGGCAGCTTCCTATGACAAACAGCCGGTCTGCAGGCAGCACTTAATGGCTTCCTTAATGCCATGGTGGAGCTGGAAGGGAAATGGAGGTGCAGCTGATGCTGCTGGGAGCCAGAGGCAGCTGCACCTCTCTTTAGTGCCCCCTGCACCAGGTTGTTGGATGAGTTGCTACTGTGACCAACTGCTACCCCACTCTGCATGGAGAGTCAATGCATGGTGTGAGCAAACAGGAGCACACTAGCCAACAGGCTAACCACACACCCCACACTGACATGCCACTAGTCAAGAATTCAGTGCTTACCAGAAGCAGTGAATACAGAGACACCTGGACAAGGAGCACAGTGGCACAGTGCCATGGCTAGCTGGTGCACTGACACGTCTCTTCCTATGTTCAGTGAATAGAGGTGACTGGTTTAGAGGAGTGCTGCCTGGAACAAACAGTAAGGTCAAGGATGTGCCAAGAGTGCCCCATCATCAAATCACAGGAGGCTGTCCCAATGGACTCTCAGGGTGTCTCTTAGAGGAAGCATTAATCTGAATTGCGTGTGTGTGTGTGTGTGTGTGTTTGTACACTCCCTCTCCCTCTCACAAATACACACACACTCCAAAGCTCAAGGTTTTGGAGTGTGTGTACAGGGGAGATTCAGATTAATGTCCCATCACACCATTAAGGCATGTGCCAAGTAGGGATGTGCATGAAATTCACCCAAATTTGGATCAATTCTATTTGGAACCACTGAACAGAGTGGAGATTCATTTGAATTGATTCAAATTCTCCTGATTTTGAATCGAATTCAGGTGAATTCGATCAAATTCAACTGAACTCTATTCGAATTTGAGCAAGTTTGGATCAATTCAAATGAATCTCCACTCCGTTCAATGTTTCCAAATCAAATTGAATTCAAATCAAATTTGAATCAAATTCAGGTGAATTCCATGCACATCCATAGTGCCAAGAGCACACTGAGAGGTCCTCCACTATGTCAGGGTGGGCACTTTCGGCACAATCCTGTCTTGACTGCGTGTTGCAGTTGATGTCCACCTGAACTGGTCCAGGGAGATAACGAATGAAGAGAACTTCTGTTTCTTCCAAACTTTTGCTTTTTCACACACTATCTTGCCATCTTACCTTCCCCTCCTATGTAGTCAGGAAAAAAGGCGGCTGCTGGTGACTGTTCTGGGAGAGGACCAGTTAAGTTGCTTATGGTCCCTGCTAGGCCAATGGATGGGGCCTTTCTGTCATCTCTCCTCCTGATGCAACCAGGTGACAATTCTAGGAGAAGAGAAGCAAAACAGAGGTTAGACTCAGCCAAGCTGAAAAATGAACCAACATAGTTTCTGTGTTCTGTAGGTGTTAGTTTGAAACTGGGGTACTTAGCTGACTGGCTACTCTTTTGTAAATTTAATTACTGGGTGAAGGGCAAAGAAGCTTAGAGAATGAGTTGCTAATGGCTCTAGAGCAGGGGTAGGCAACCTTGGCTCCCCAGGTGCTGCTGAACTACAACTCCCATCATCCCCAGTCACAATACATTTCAGCTGGAGATGATGGGAGTTGTAGTTCAGCAACAGCTGGAGAGCCTGCTCCTCTTACAGACGATCCTAGATGGCCCTCATCCTAGAACAGAGCTTTTAAAAATGTGCAATGAAGCACAAAAAGTCCAATTCCCCCCAAATTGTGCAGCTCTAAAATAGCTTTTGTGCAGTTCGAAAATTCAAGTCATACAAAAATTGCATTAAAAGTGCAACAATGAAAAAGTTAATGTAAGTCATCCAGACTCTACTAGATCCCAGACTCTGATCAAACATACTTATTTCTCCCCACTCCTGCCAGAGATGTTTCCCACAGACTGCACTGCTACTCCCCACCAAGTTTTCGCCAACTCTTCTGCAACAGTGCTGTCAATTATGCAGTTCTGAGGATGCTCTTCCACTCTGTGTAGACTTCTAATGTCATAGAATGTGACTCTAGGCCACATGGAACATGCACAAGTGTAGTGGAGCCTGCCGCACATGTGAATTACACTCACATACCATTGTGCATTTCCGAGCTTCCTTTCCCCAAGAGGCAGCCATTGGAGAAATGTCACAAAGGCACATATTGCCCGCTTTTAGAAGAGACTCAGGATAAAGTGTAAGCTGACCTCTTCCCCTCTCTCCTTTGAAGTGTGTGTAAGTCAGTGTGAAAAGTGCAGGCAGTACCTGGGGAAAGAGACTCCGTGTTGGATTCTGAGTGAGGACTGGAATGAAGCAGCAGAGGCAGAAAGCTGCAATATCTCAGGATGCAGGGTTTGGTCTCTCTGATATTACCTATTGCTAAATGCTAAGAATGGTCTGTGACCTTCTAGCTTCATGAAAGCTCAGCCTATATATTTGGGTAAATAAAACAAATATTGCAAATACTAAATGTGTGTGTCTGGCAAGGATGGAGTGGGGAGAGGGACCAAGGTGACAGGAGTGAGTGGCAGCCAGGAAGAGACAGAGGAAAGACTGTGCCAACAGGCATGGACTCCGCTCTAGTGGAGGAGGAGCTGAGCCCTGATAAGGCTGACAGGGAAGCGTGTGAGGATAACATCAACAGTATGCCTCCCGAAGGGAGGGGGTCTGAGCAGGAGGAAGGAGAAGGGGAGAGGCATTGGCAATAGCTGTAAGGTGTCATAAATTGCAGCTAATAAAAAGGGGTGTTGGCCCCGTAACTGGGGGCAGGTGATGCATAGCCCGTGAGGAGGCATATAAGGAGCCAGCCAGGGATGAGAGAGGGGCTGGTGGAGAGTGTCAGGGCCCCCACGGAGAGGGGCAGACACAAGGAACAAGCAGCCTGGGACAGAAGAGGAACAGGGTGACGCTCAATCCCCTCCCTGTCCCTGCTCTGAGGCTGGTCCCGATAAGCCTAGCCAGGCTTGGCAGAGGAGACAGGGATGTGTAGCCAGACAGTGTGTTTGTAAATGTATATTTCTGATGTGTTAACAAATATAGACCAAAAACTGCACACTTCAGTCTGCGGTGTCTCTATTTCCAAGGAAACCAGAATCCAAGGCACACTGCGGACCTTGCCGAACTCCCCACTTTTATTTCAGTGAGACTACTTGGAGCAATTTTCTTCATCATGTCAGCCAGTGGCTCACAACCTGCACAACGTTGTGTGCCATTGCGCAATGCAAAAATTGCACAGAGTTGTGCGACAGTGAGGCCATTATATCCAATCCAGGGAACTTTGTGAGGTATGTGAGCCACTAGCTGGCATGATGAGGGAAATTACTCCAAGTAGTCCCACTGAAAGTATATACAATGGCTTCTCTATGCTCCTCCATTTGCGAATTTTTTGCACTTTATTAAAAAGCGCCCTTGCGCAGGTGTGTGCATGTTGTGCAACAATGTGCATGGAACTTTGTGCAGCGTGGGAGTCACTGTTGTTTAAAAACTGGTTTAGGCAGCTCATGTGGAATTGATCTGAGTTGGGTAGAGGCCTTAAAGGTAGGCAGAGGCGCCATAGTTCCTGTTCACATAGCCTGAGACCCTTCCTGATTTAAGGAAGCCATTCACCCTGTTCAGAAGTTATTTTATATGTGTACAGGGCTAATGTGCACATCCCAGCCTGGCTCACACTTATGCCATGCCCCTGCTCTCTATCTAGCCATGCCCCTGCTTTCTCCTCAAGCACAGCCTTTGTCTGCGTGGCAAACACTGTACCTGTGGGGGACAATCTGCCCACGATCTGGAATGCTGGGAGCCCACTGTTCCAAATCCAGCGATGGCTCCAAGGGATAGCAAGGAGCAGTGGGGGCTACCCCCAAATATTCCCTGCTCCCTCTTTTGCTCCCCCATCCACCATACTGGACTTTACAGCAGGCAATACAGTCATTGTATATCACGACCCTATGGAGCTTGAATTCATTATTTTAAAATACCTCCATTTTCCAAAGAAGCCCCATTCACTCACTCCTCTACCCCAGAACAAGCAACAGAAGCCAGTGCTCCTTTCTGGCCAGGAACTAGGCTCAACTTCCTTCTATCACTCAACTTCCTTTCTGGCCAGAAACTAGGCTGGGTGAGACCATGAGTGCAAAGGAATCTCTCCTGCAGATTTTAGCTGATCTGGTACTGACTTCTCTGCACACCCCAGTCTTCGCTGCCACATGGTCTTAGACAGGAAGAGAAAACTAGGCTGGAAAGTGGACTGGAAGGTTTGGCCTAATTTAAAAACAAGCAAACAAAACCCCCAGCATTTTCTAAAAGGAATCCGGCCCATTTTTTGAATGTTTGAAAATGTAAAACAAGCTTCATTAACGTTTCAAGTTCTTCACCTTGCTTCAAGGAGCAGGCAGATTCTCTGCCTTCCAAACAAACTTTATATTTCATATATAGTAAAAAGGTTTTCAGAGCTTCCTTAGTTTGTGGCTAGGGGTGTGCATGAATCAAAAAGGGAGGTTTGGTTCAAATTCGGACTGGATTTGAACCTAACCACCTGTCCCCAAACTGGTTCGGTCAAACTGTGGTGCAGTTCTGGCCTCTGCAGATGCATGGTGGAGGCCATTCTGGCATCTGCAAAGGCCAGAACTGTGCCACCATCATGCAGGTGGCTTGTTGCAGAGGGAGCACCACCGCCACATGATTGGGCTGCCCCAGTGGGGTGAGTGGTGTCACTGGTGCCTGCTGGGCTGGTAAGAACATTAAACTATAAAAATTGAATACATACATACATACATACACTACTTCTCTCACTGCTCCTCCAGCTGCCCTTTTGGTCCCAAACTGGTCCACCTGAACGAGGCTTGTTTCGGTTTGATCATGTTTCCTTCTTTATTTTTTCAACCAATTACATAAATCTTGAAACTCTTTCTTTTGTATTCAGAGGCCCCTTGTAGTGCAAGGCCGAAAGCTCTACTTACTTAGCTTGTGCCTAAATACGGCACTGCGTTAGTCCTGTGCCTGGGCACAGGACAACTGACAAGCGTGGAGTTAGCTTATGTTTGCCATAAAAGGTTTTGAAAAGTGTTTTTCAGATCAAGGCTTATATGCCAAAGTCATTTGCTCATCATGGTGAATAATGCATAAATCCTGGAAAAATTTACGGATCTGTTTGTAAAGACATCCCAAACAGCAAAGAGAGGCAGGAACCGTGTCATAAATTATTGATCGCACACTCTTCACTCAGGTTCTTATAAATTAACCTGGCCAAAAAAAACAAAAAACAAAAAAAACCCAGACATGTACATCTTTAAAGAGACAACTTGAAAGTATTGCCTTGAACACAGAAAATGTCAGGAAGATTAATGAAGTGCCTTTTCACATTTTTCATACCACAAGGCATGGTGTGTCTTCATTTATTATCACCTTCTGCATCTTCCATGCCTGTTGCTGACTAGGAGCAGGAGTTACCTACGAGTGGGAAGAAGACTTGCGTTTGACTCACTCACCTGCGCTAGAGGAGATGGAGCCCTGAAAGGGGCATATGAGGCTGCCGGTCAAGGAAACTGCTGGTGGAGAGTAGGAAAAAGAAGTTCGTGTTTGTTTCCTCCTATTCAGCTGCACTTTCCCAGCGGTTGATGAGGCATGGAGTCCAAATTGATGAGGCATGGAGCCCAGTCTTGAGTCTGCTGTTGGGTAGCTTTCCTCTAGCCTCCATCGGCATGGGCTGATTATAACATGAATTTCATACAATTCTAAAATGAACCATATTCATTCTATTCCCAGGGCTGGCCCTAGGATAAATAGCTCCGTGAAGATTGCCTTTGGTGAAGATTGCCTTTGGTGCCCGCCTCCTCCAGTTAGTTTATCAGGGTTGCCAAGTTCTGTGGCTTGTCCACACCCAGCTTGCTACTCTCTTCAGGGAGATGTCCTGGGCTACCACCCAGCTTGTCCACCTCTAAGGCCAGCCCTGTCCATTCTGAACTGAGCCATTGTAAGCTCCTGATGGAGGCCTAGCACTATGCTCACCACCAACACCTATCTTGAGCCCCCCCCCGCACCCCTTGCTCACCCATTCCAAAATTTACCTCAGTAAGATACGGGAGTGACACCCAGGCCTCCATCCTAAGGCCTGCAATTGCTGTGAGCCTTCCTCACTGCCCCCTTGTCTGGGTAAGAATGGGAAAGGAGCAGCAGGGAAGGTTCATTCTTGAAGGGGGCCAAAGTGAGTTCTCATGAACTTTGGAGCAGACCAGGCCTGACTTAACACAAGCTCAAGTGGGCTGGACCCATGAAATTTGGTCTCTAACCCTCTCTTTTCTCACTAGTCCCATCATTACTTTGGTCCCAACATCTCTAGTAGTTCTCTTCTGTCCAAAAATGCAAGTCTTCGGCTAGACCTGTCCACTTTTGTGTCAGTGGCCAGGGCTACCCCAGTGCTTTTGGCAGTACCTGAAAGCTGACATGCTCCCCCTGCAATCCTGTGCAGGACAGCTGTGCTCCTCCGCCCATCATCTGGTGGGGCAGCAGTGTGGGTCTGGTCTCTGCACATGCACATTCAGAGGCTAGGGCCATGCCACTGCCCCACTGGATGCTGGGCAGAGAGCTGCTGCCCCGCGTGAGATTGCAGGCGGAGCACGGCAGCTTGCAGGTGCTGCCTAAATGCTGGTAAGCACCTGCTTATTGCTCCTTAAAGGTGCCTCTCATTGCCACCCCCAGCACTGCCCTCACTACTGCCCTAGGGGTACTTGAAGGGCTCCCAGAGAATACTTAGAGCTCTCCTGCCTCTTCACACTGCAACTGTGCTATTTGTTTCCTCATCTGAGGATCCCTGACTAGAAGCTGATGTGTCCTCAGCTGTGTTTTGGTTTTGGTTGGTTTTGATTTGTGTTGTACTGTAAACCACCCAGAGACATCAGTTTGGGGTGGTATATAAATATGTCAAATAAACAACCAAACAAATAAGTGTGTCTGTGCAGAAGGCAAGGGAGAAGGGTGAAGATCTTTCTTCTCTGCTCTGGATTGGCTGACTACAGCCTGAAGCTCAGCATTTCCCTCCCCTCATCCTGACTGACAAGCTTCAGAAAATTAGCACTAAATACTCCCATTGAAATGAATAGAACAACTAAACTTGACCCATTAATTTCAATAAGATGGATTATGAGGAACTTAGTGTGAAGGTGAGCCAGTGACTATAGTAACCTGTCTTCCCAAATGTAATATTAGACATTTGTGTTTTTATGCATATATGTATATGAACACACACACACATATACTTAAATGTTCCAATTATGGGATGGGCTATTCCAGTCTTTGGGTTACATCCAGATTATATTTACTCATATGCAGTCTTATTGAAATTAATGGGGTAGCTGAGCTGAAGGTTTGGGACAGAAGAGGTACACTTGTTACAAAGAATCCATATAGCAATAGCAATAGCAATAGCACTTACATTTATATGCCGCTCTATAGCTGGAAGCTCTCTAAGCGGTTTACAATGATTTAGCATATTGCCCCCCAACATTCTGGGTACTCAGAATCAGGTACTCATATATTTAATACGTTTAGCCGGCATGCGTGTCCTGAAGAATTTGGTGGCGGAACTCTCGCGAGAGCTCTTGGCATTCAGCGAGAGTTTGGGGGGAAATGGTGGCAGCGGGCACAAAACACCCTGAGGAGGCAGCCTCGGCTGGCTGCCAGCAGCGGGATGGCAGGCTTGGCCGTCCCGGGTAAAGGGGAGGTGGCAGCAGCAGTGGCAAAAAAGCCCAGCCTGTCCGCCGGGGGCGGGAGGCAGCGGTGGGGCGGCAGGCCTGGCTGTCCCGAGCAAGGGGGAGGCGGCGGCGGTGGCTGAATTGGGCTGGCTGCGTTGTAGGGGAGGTGGGAGCAGCGAGGAGGTGGTGGCAGGCCAAGCCATCAGGCCAGAAACCACAGTGGGGGAGGGGAAGCGGGCCGGGTGGGTGGGAGGCGGGAGGCAGCAGGACGGACTGGCGCTGGCCTGGGTGGTGCTGGAAGGGGTGAGTGGGGAACAGGTGGTGGGGCGAAGCCCCCATGCCTGTTGCAGCCTGGGACGGGAGGCTTCTCTAAGATAGGGCTGAGAGAGATTCCTGCCTACAACCTTGGAGAAGCCGCTGCCAGTCTGTGAAGACAGTACTGAGCTAGATAGACCAATGGTCTGACTCAGTATATGGCAGTTTCCTATGTTCCTATGAGGGAAACGGGTGGTGGGGCGCAGCCACGGCGCCTGTTGGAGGCCCGGGCAAGAGAGAAATGGGCAGCGGGGCTTTCCTGTTTGTGCCCAGGAGCAGGAATAGTTGGAGGGATCCTTTTTGGCCAGAGGGATCCTTTTTGCCCACTGGCCGCAGCTCTGTCCAGGTGGCGGGGGAAGGGGAGGAATGGAAGGGGGGAGGGCAAGAGAGCATGGGACTGGAGAGAGGAGAGACTGAACAGGAGGGAGAGGGAGGGGAAAACAGCCGGCCCCAAGGAGCGCACAGATGCTCTGTGCGGGGTCGGCTAGTAACAAGAAAAGGTTGGGAACCCCTGATCTAGAAAACCCCTATCACCCCCCTCATACACAGACACCACCCCACACACACGTCCTCTTTCCCCATAGACCGTAGATGACCGCAGATGATGGTGCATCAGAAGTTGGAAGTCCTAGAGCCAGATGTAAGATGGTGAAGCTGGACGGCACTGGCTGTCCAGTCCATCCGTCTTCTCCTATTTGCTGTCTTGCTGCTGGCGTTGCGGCTGGCTGCTGCTGCTGCTACTGCTGCATTCCGACTTGGTCCAAGCGTCAGCTGTCAGCTTCAGAAAATTAACTCATCTCTCTGGCTCCCCACTGAGCTGCACTTTTTCAAACGCCGAAGGGAGATGTTGCTTCTTTTACCAGCGTCCCTCCATCCCTCCCCGTCTTTCTTCTTCTTGACTTGAGGGCATTTTAGGCCATTGATAAATGGTGTTTAGACTTTGGTCCATCTGCAGCTGAGGCTCAGAATGTTTCTGGAGATAGAATCACTTTAGCAGTGACATCATGCAGCTAAGCTGTCACCTAGATAATGGAAATAATTGCCATAGCAACCAGGCTTTATCATGTAGCAGTCCTCTTCTTTTGTTTTTTGGTGTTTTTTGTTTTGTTTTGTTTTTGGCAGATGAGGGAGACTGCTTGAAGATTTTTAACTGAGTTCCAAACCAAATGTGACCCATCTCTTTGGCCAAAGTACTGTTCATGTCCCATAAATAACTGACTTCCTTCCAGAGCAAATCATATTACAGAAGAACCTCAGTATTCGCAGGGGTTATGTTCACTGCAATTACCGCAGATACAGAGACCATGAATATTGAGTCATTGGGGCAATGGGATTGTGGGGGCTAGGTTCCCGGAGGCCCAAAAATTGCAAAAAGAAGGGGGGGGTGTTTAAAAGAGCAAAATAAAGTGCCCTACTGTGCTCTGCAGGCCTCCAGCAATCCAGCAATGCCTCCCAGAAGTTGAAAAGGTTCCATTTTAAAGCATTTTCCTGCCATTTTTTACAGGGGTTTTCAAGTAAATGAGCCACAAAATGGCTCCATTTCACAAAATAGCGGCCAGAAATGACCTCCGTGGTCATTTAACTTTTTGAATTGTGAATGCAAACAAATTTTATTTTTCAAATTCAAATTTGAGGGATATGTTTTAACCTGCATTGTTGTTGAACTAGAGGAAGGAGCCTGAACAGTCTCAGATCCTTGCAAGATCTGCTGAACCTTCGGCTGGAGAAGCTTGCTCTGGTATTCATTCGTTCACCTAGACTAGGAAAACAAAATAATATTCCATGCCAGAGCAAGGACCCTGCATGCATGATCTTCTACATCTTTACCTCAGGGCTGATTGCAGAAAATTTTGCTTTAGGACAGAGGTGGGCAAACCTGGCCCTTCTGCTGTTGTTGAACTACATCTCCCATCATCTCCGCCACAATTTATTTATGGGAGTTGTAGTTCAACAACAGCTGGAGGGCCAAGTTTGCTTACCCTTGCTCTAGGAGATAATCTCCTGGCAGGAAAATATGATCATAAAAAGATGCCTTATACTGAGTTTCATAATCACTGGTCAATCTAGTCAAGGCATATTCTTTAGAAAGGCTGCACATATGCAGTTTTATAATCACTCG
Source organism: Hemicordylus capensis (assembly GCF_027244095.1). Lineage (NCBI taxonomy): Eukaryota > Metazoa > Chordata > Lepidosauria > Squamata > Cordylidae > Hemicordylus > Hemicordylus capensis. Next base: position 437,867,108 of record NC_069657.1, on the reverse strand, counting down.
TTCACCTAGTCCAATAGTATACTAATGGGCACATACTCTGCATGTGTAAGATCCTATGTTCAGTTCCTGTCATCTCCGGTCAGGACGAGGTAAGTACCAGGACCCTAAGTTGTAAGGCCTAATTAGGTCAATTTTGTATTGAATAAGTGCATAGATAGGTTAGCCATATTGTATTAGATAGATGCTTGACATGGGTTTGCTCGCCTGCCACAGTCTAGGCCTTGATCTTAACACCCTTGGGTAAATGCCAAGTTCCCCTGTTCCAGTGAATTTTCCATGCTGCCAAGAGCAGCCCCCATCTAGCGCTTTTGTCTATAATTAGAGAAAATCGGCCTGTCGGCCCGGGCACACTTCCTCATTTTTCAATACCTCAGATCGAAAGTTGCCAAGGCTCAGTGTTCCATTTGAGGGGGGGGGGGTCGCTTGGCCCATGCCTTGTTCCTCTTTCACATTTCCCCTGGCCAACGGTGTTACATGTCAAAAGTTACGGGTTGGGCAAAGGGCCATGGATGGTCAAGACCCCTTCCCTGTCCAATCACTATCGATCCGTGGGTGGGAAAGGTTTGAGGGTACCTTGAAGGTACTGAAGCCCTGAAGAACCACTGCCAGTCACCATAAGCACAGATTACCTTGATGGGCCAATGCTCTGTATAGGGCCGCTTCATGTGCTCCCGAGCACGCCAATGAACATGTCACAGGTTGCTACTTGAGATCCCTTTAACTGGAAATATCTCTGGTTGTTTGTACCTGTGACAGTCTCCATACAAAGCATGTGCTCTACAACTAAGCTATAGCCTCTCCAATGCAAATTTTACAATAACGCATGAAGCATGTCTACTTGGCCGGAGAAAGATTATGGGGAAATATGATAGCCATCTTCATATAACTGTAGTTCGGTCACATACGAGAACAAGTCTCCTGATCTGGACTGGAACCCATGGGTTGAAAACACAAGGAATCAGATTGAGGTTCGACATGGAATTTCTGAACAGTCATAGGAACATAGGAAGCTGCCTGCCTTATAACAAGTCCGACCATTGGACCATCTTGCTCAGTATTGTCTACACAGTTTAGCAGCGGCTTCTCCAAGGTTGCAAGCAGGAGTCTCTCTCAGCCCTCTCTTGGAGATGCTGCCAGGGAGGGAACTTGGAACCTTCTGCATGGAAGCATGCAGGTGCTCTTCCCAGTGTGGCCTCATCCTCTAAGGGGTATGAATATCTTACAGTGCTCACATGTAACTTTCAATTCAAATACAAACCAGGGCAGACCCTACGTAGCAAAGGGGACAATTCATGCTTGCCGCCACAAGATCAAATCTCCTCCCCAAGTCTGCCTTGCATAGAGGTGAACTCTCCTTCACTGGATGTTTGCTTCAGCAGATCATCTGTGACAGGGAGAAAACATATAAAGAACTTATGAGATTTATGGTATGGCTACAGACATTTCTCAGGAGGGTCTCATGCACATATTTGAAAAAACATGTACAGAGAAAATGGTGATTATACATGGATTAATCTAAATCTGACAATTACCTTTCATATTAATTGACATTATAGAGCTTATCAGCTCTTTCCCCAGCATTGCATGAAAAATGGTTCTCATCCTCCCTCCCATGAATACTTAGTAATAACTACTTTTATGTTCAGTAACCTTTAGAGGCTTGTGGGTCATGAAAAATCAAAAGCAGCACAACTAAACAGCTGCTTGGCTTAATGAAACTTAAATGATGTGGTTGAATGTGCACAGATGGCTTCTTGGTGATGCATTTCACAAAACGTGTTTTGATGTTGTTGGAAATATGAATTTGAATTAATCTGGGCCTGATTAATAATGCAATAGCCAATGATAACAGGCCATGGCAGAATTTCACTGCCTGTCCCTTCAGCTCTCTATCCCTCACTCACACCATTTCTTTTAGTAGCAAAATCTAATATTTTCAGTAGCTTGGGAATACTTTTGGACTCTAAACTCCTTTGACCTCCCTTGAAAACTTCTCAAATGTTTCACTTGGGGAGAAAGCCTGAAATTTGCTTTATATTTTACTTTGTGTGAAATTTCAGTGCCAGCCACACACACACAAACACACACACTTCTTTCTCTGCACTCTAGAGGATTCATGTGAATGGAGTCCAAACCAACTGTTACTCCCACCTTCAAAACCTGTGCCGAATACATTTGGCAACACTGGCATATGAGCAAAAATATTTTACACTTTGCTAATGAATCAGCACTTAGATAATGATCACTTTAAAAATAAAGCCACTTAATTTGGATGCTACAGGGGTTGAGCAGTTCTACATTTAAGACAACCCTCAAATGGTGCAACTGGGAAATCTGGATTTTATAGCCCTTTTCAAGACATGCATAAGGCACGTGAGTAGAGAGGGTGGCATTTTAGCAGTAGGATATACCCCACATAGGAAGTTGCCTTATAATGGGCCAAACCATTGGTCCATCTAGCTCAGTATTGTAAGTGGCAGATTCAAGCAAAATTTGCAGAGCGACAAATTTTGCTGCACCTTTCTGGAGGCAAGGGGAAAGCCACCCTTTTTTCTTCTTAAAAGCTGCCACTGTGCATGGCGGGATAAGGTCAATGAAGGCCACACCGCGGTGGCTGCGGAGAGGGGGGTGAGAGGAAACTCCTCCCTTTACCTTTAAAATGCCGCACAGGCGATGGAGTGGCAGTGGCTGCAGCAGGGAGGATACCATGCTGTCAGGGTCCAGCATCTCTGTGCTGCCACTGCTTCTCTCTAGGGTCCCACACTCCCCTAGGGACAGCCCTGGGTATGTTCCAGCCCTACCTGGATATGCCTGGGATTGAACCTGGGACCTTCTGCATGCTCTTCCATCTTCCATTGAGCTACAGCTGTATCCTCAACTAGATATGCCCATCTGGATGTCTGTAAAGGATTTCTGTACATACAGCTTGTCTTAGAATAAATCAATGGGGCCATGTGAACATTCATATGAACATGCTTTATAGCAAATCAGACCGTCTATCAAGATCAGTACTGTTGACATTTACTGGAAGCGGCTCTCAAAGGTTTCAGACAAGGGTGTTTCCCAGCCCTAACTGACAATGCCAGGCATTGAACCTGGCCTGAGAGCCAGCACAGTGTAGTGGTTAGAGTGTTGGACTAGGACCAGGAAGAGCCAAGTTCAAATCCCCATTCAACCATGAAACGGTGTTTCCCTCCCCCATTGAGGGCAGTGGTGGATTGGGGCCAGACAGCCCCTCCTCTGGTGGTTCCTGAATGGTGGCCAGGAGGCAGAGCAGCAGTGAGGGGCGGTCTGCTGCAAGAAAGAAGTACAGGGGGAGGAGAAAGGGCACAAAGCACTGTGCGTCCCAGTTCCAGCCACAGAAAGGGCGGTGGCGGCAGGGCACACTCTGAGCCTTTGGGGCCCCTTGGGGGGGCCTCTGACTCTCCAGACCTGGGGACATTTGTCCCCGCTTGTCCAATGGATGCTATACCCATGTAATTCATGTTTACTGATCATAGAATATGTAGCCATGAGTGGCTAATGAAAGATTTGTCTGCTAATCAGTTTGAAGGAAGTCCCTGGAGCTTTGACACCCTAGTGGACTACCTTGGTTTGCTCAGAGGAAGAAACTCATATCCTTTCCTGAATGCTCCACAAATCGTTTCTCCAGTTTAGAAACAGAAAGTATAGATAAACTCAGTTTTCCTTTTGCACATCTATTTTTCAGAGAACAAATTCCCTTTGCTTACTTTCCAATACTGCAAACTTATTTCTCCCTAAAACTGTCTTATATAAGAGTCACATGTCTGGCTACCAACTGCGATGCTAAGAATCAGCTTGACAGCACCGGGGAAAGGTCTAAAGAACCTAAACTTTTGGGTGAATCAGTAGAGAGTTCTTTTTAAAACTCTGGATACTTCCCTTTTAAATATAGTTCTTTCATCCCTAAAATATACCATCTCCATTTCCCGAAAAGTAAAATCTTGAGGCTTGTGAAGAATGCTTCAGTATTGAAGCATTTATCCTGTGATTTTGACTATTACTTCCATTTCCCCTGTCCTTATTTTTAGTTTTCTCACTGTTTTACATATATAAAGCTTGGGAAGGGGAGCACAAATGGCATTTTTGAAAAATCATTTACAGTGAAATTCCTAAGTAGATATATTTTAAAGTAAGCATCCTAGTTGTCTTTTTATAGTAGGCATAGGATTTATAGGGGGAAATAATCTTTTGGAAGACCAAACTTTGGAAAGGGACCGTAGCTCAACGGTAGAGTACATGCTTTTTATCTCAAGGGTCCCAAGTTCCATCTTTGACTTAGGAACATAGGAACATATGAAGCTGCCATATATGAGTCAGACCATTGGTTCATCTAGCTCAGTATTGCCTCCACAGGCTGGCAGCAGCTTCTCCGAGGTTTAAATCATATTTTTATACTGCCTGATATTTACATATTTAGTCGATGTGCAAAGTTTTTTAAAAATAAAAAATAATCACTAATTAGAATCCACAAAACACAAAGCAAACACATAAAACAGTTATTAAAACCAATTATTAATTTTAAAATTAAAAGTCTGCATGAACAGGTGAGTCTTGAGGGTCTTCCTGAAAATAAACAGAGAAGGGGATGCCTCTGAGTGCTGCTGGCCAGGTAGAACCAGGGATGTTCAGCATCATGGGTGGCACCAGTGGGTGTATGTGTCCAGATGTCATGTCACAGTATTAGCAGCATTAGCAGCATGCTACGACATGGCACAGCTGAAGAAAGAAGGAGGGAGGGTTAGGATGAGCAGAAGCTATTGCCAGGCAGGTGATCAACACTATGGGTCAACCATGGGCCAATCACTCACCCAGCTCAGTTTCCAGCCCGGGGTAGCCCAGCAGGATGAGGCTAACTTTGAGGAAAACCAGGGTCTCAGCCAAGCCAGGGCCCAACTGGGACCGAGCGGGTGTTACCATGTCACCAGCACACAAAAACACCCACTTGGTCTGGATTCTGGTTGGTGGGTAGGAGACAATGTGCACAGCAACCACTGCCAGGTCTGACCAGAATTGGTGGCAGGTTGCCCAGAAAAGTGTGCGGTCCATCTCTGGGTCTTCCTCCACAGGCTCCTCCAGGTACTATGCAACGGATTGTGCAGCATTCGTGGTGGGCCTGGTCGGCTGAGCCTCCCACACAGGGCACACCTGCTTAAACCACTAGGCTGATTTAGCGGGAGGAACTGCCTGCTGCGTTGGTGCCACTGCCTGGGATGCCACGTTGCTAGACTGGGAAGAGGAAGGGGTGGGAGAGGAAGGACTGCCTGCACTGCTGCTGGGTGTGGGTTGCGTACATTCGGGGGTGCATCTTCACTACCCTACTGGTCTCTGTTCCTCCAGACCTCCTCCTCTCTAACTCTCCGGACCAGGAAGTCCCTACACCTAGGCAAATCATCTGCGCAAACAACATTCCCTTTGATGGTCGGGTCACAGAGACAAGCCAGGACATACTCTTCTCTGTCACCCAACTCATCAACCAGCCTGTTGACAATCCCAGCCCTCGGACATCCAGCCAGCACACGGCTCTCTGGCATGGTCAGCAAGGTCTGGAGTTCACCCATCAGCATTTCCAGGAGAATAGCCACAGGCAGGGCCTGGCTCAGAGGAGTGCAATCGACACACAAGCTCTTCATGGCAAACAGGAATGGCTCAAGTGCCAATACCGTCTCAGACATGAGCTTCCACTCCAAGTTAGAAGTGTTGCACATGCCCAAGGCCTCATTTCTCACCAGATCGTCGAGGGCCACCTCCTGCTCCAACAGGCACTGGAGCAAAGGGAAGGTAGAGTTCCACCAGGTATCTACATCTATTGGGATAAGGTGGTCAGCAAGGTCATGCTCACACTGCCGCTCGCGGAGCTAGTACCTGGACTTCTCACTCCATTGGAAGTGAGCTGTAATCTTGAGTGTTGAAGTAAGCAACAGCACCCTGAATTGTGCAGCCTTGTTCCCTGGACGCCTTCGCCTCCTTGAGCCCAAGGGTGTCCCTCAAAGCTAGGTGGAGTATGTGTGTCATGCACTGGATGTTCACACACTCCAACACTGACTCTACTGCTGCGGTTACGTTGGAGCTCTTGTCTGTCACAATGAAGCCTTGTCTGAAGTGTGGCAACCCACCTATCCACTCTTCAGTTTGGTGGTTGATGATGGCCGCCACCTCCTCCTTGGTGTGCTTGACATCCAAGGTCTCCATGTGCAAGTTGGCCCACTTGAGCCGAAATATGGTGTGGGATGTTCTGGAGTCAGAGGCAGCACCAGAGGTCTCCTCTCTCTCCAGCCCCCACCAGTGAGCAGTGAGGGACAGTGTTCCACAGATCAGTGATGAAATGCACGCTGGTGCCAGACAATGCTGCACGCAGGATCACTGACACGACCTCCATGCATCTCGCATACAGGGAGGGAACCACTGTCCAGCTGAAGGTGGTTCTTGAGGGGATTGTGTAGCTGGGCATGAGCATCTGGTAATCCATCGGAAGCTGCTCTCAACCACCTGAAAAGGTTGGTCGTCAGTGGCCATCATCTCCCCAATGAGGAGGGTGAGGCAAAGTGGATCCACATGACCAGGATGCTTCTTGCCCGATGCCTGTGTCCACCGCCTGACTGGCAGCATGCCCTGCTTCAATGAAACTGGGGCACAGCCCTTATCAGCACTAGTCGCAGGCACACTAGGTGCGCTAGAGCTGTCAGAAGGCAAGAAGATCCGGGTGACTCTGCTGCATGTGTTGCCACATGGAGGTCATCGCCAGATGCTTGGCATCCTTTCACCGACCCACCTGTGCCCTGCAGTGAACACAGCAAGCAGTGGTTGGGGCATTTCAAGGGACTTCAAAATGCCACCAAACATCACTGCTCTGGGTGGCCTCCAATGTCCTGGATTCTGTCTTGGGCCGCTTTGGTGATGGCAGATCTAATGGGGCCGCTGATAGTTGCCCGCCTCTGTCACCCACCCACTGTTTCACCCCGAGTGCCAGAAGAAGTACCTGGCTTAAGCTGAGGGGGCACCTCCGCCTCAGAAGCAGACCCTTCCTCCTCGGAGTCAGACTCGGCCCCAGGGGACCCTGAACTGGATTCTGCCATGACTTGGGCAGCATCAGGGGGTCCCACTGAGTGGCAAGATGAGCAGTGAGGGAGCCACAAGAGAGAGGGGACAGTCTGGCTGGACTCCCAGCCATCAGGCCCCTGCCCTCCACCCCCACCACGGAAGCAGTTTCCCTAGCAGGAGAGCCTCTGCACAGGGCAACAGCAGCGGGAGTACACCCAGAAGTACACCCAGACCTGGACTTGGCTCAGTGGCAGCAGGCTCCTCTGGACAGGAGAGCTTTCATGCCACCACCTTGCCGGGGGCAAATAATTCAGCAAGGGGTGCCTGTGGAGCCCCATGCCATCCTCTCTTCCCTCCCTGTCCTCCTCTACCAGCTGTGATACCCCTCCCTCCTCTGCTTGCCACCCTGCTCCAAGCCGTGCTCTGAACATGGTGCTCAGACATCTTCCCAATCCCCAGGGGCTTTTAGAAATCTTTAGGGGAGGAATTTGGGGAAAGAAACCTAAAAAACCCTAGCCAAGAAAACCTTAAACACAACTACTCACCCACAACAACAACACCACCACAATAAAATGGGGAGGGGGCAACTAAGAGGAACCTGTGAAAACAAGAAACAACCTGCCAAAAAAAAAAAAAAAGCACAGAAAAAATACCTCTCCCAAACCCAACCAAGGAGGCCCTATTTAATGAAATCTAAGGGCACAGGGGACAACAAAAAACAACCACTTACCCCCTTGTGGTCCTCAAGTCTTCTGCCCCAGATGCAGCACACATATACACTGGCAAGGTGGGCGGGGGGAGCTTGACCAGTGGCAGCAGCACAATCACCTTGAGCGGCGGGGAGGGCCAGTGGGCAGCTGTGGGCTACTCACCCACCCACCCAAACAAACAAACATACTAAAATAAACACTGAGTAAAATAAAATAAAATGCTGGGGAAAATATTTTGGGAAACTGTTGGGGGAAAGGTCAGAAAAGTGTGTGGTGGGCGGCTAGGCCTGTGTGGAAGACAGGCAGCTCAGCCACTGCATGAGCAAACATTGTGCTTTTGAAAGCAGCAATAGGATTTAAAAAGAGCACCTGCTCCAGTGAACCCCCCCCCAAATCCCCCCAAATCCAAAATGGAATGAAGACACTGAAGCTACTGGGAACAGTCAACCCAGCACCCCCTCCAAAGAAGCCAGTCAGTCAGCAAAAAGGGAAAGGGTGGGGTGATTTAAAAAAAAAAAAACAATGGGCCAGAGGGCTCAGGCCAAAGGCCTGTGGCCCCCCTGTCAGTGGCTATGGCAGAGCAGGAGGAGACACTCACTCACCACAAGGGGGAAAAAACCAAAAGGGCACAGCAGCCACATACAGCCAGGAAAAATTACTTTAAAATAGAAGAGGTATCGGGGTGGGGGGGGAATAACCAGCAAGGCACAGTCAGGGCACAGAGTCACAGACCTCACACCAGCAGCAGAGACCAGAGACAGACAGAGGCAGCACTCCAGAGGCAGCCAAAAATCAGCAGCCAGGCAGCTCTCGCTCTCGCTCTCGCTCTCTCTCTGGCCTCAGAGTGATTTTGCAAGGCCAGGGCTGTCCTTTAAATACAAATTGATTCTCCCTCCTTTGGAGCCCCCACCCTTGTCCCTCCCCCAGGGCCAATAGAGTACCATCTCTCCAGGACTGGCAGCACTGCAAAGCCTGCTAGAGGGCCAGGCACATCTGGCCAATCAGGGAAGCAGGAGCTTAGCAAATCACAGCAAGTGACACAAATGTCACAAAATGGCCACCAGAACCCAAAATGGGACCTCGAGCCTTCAAGCCTCTTCGAACAGGTTCAAATAGATCCAGGCTCTGTTTGGTTCAAACTCAGACTGGCATTGCTATATCAATGCCGTGTTTGGTCTGAGTTCAAACCTCCAAGGATCAGCAGAGTCACACTCCCTCTGTCGAGAGCCAATTGGAGATCATCCATCAGGCTGACCAAGGCAGTCCCAATCCCATAACCCACACGAAAACCAGTTTGAAATGGCTCTAGATAATCGGTTGCAGGCAGAAGGCTCTCTCAGCCCTATCTTAGAGATCCAGGAAGGGAACTTGGAACCTTCTGCATACAAGCATGCAGATGCTCTTCCCAGAGCAGCCCCATCTCCTAAGGGGAATATCTTGCAGTGCTCACTCATGTAGTCTCCCATTCAAATGAAAATCAGGTTGGACCCTGGTTAGCAAAGGGGATAATTCATGCTTGCTATGACAAGACCAGCTCACTTTCCCTAAAAAAAAACCCCAAACCCATGTCAATACTATAAACTTATGAATATTTAACAAATTCTTGCCTGACTCAAGCTGGTGTTAAATTCTCAAATAAAACTACTTTTGTATTAACAAACAGTAGGGATATATTTATATATGTCAATTCAGGGATATAAAAATATCCCTGTTAAATCTTAACTTTACAATATGTACATCAATTGCACTGTTAAGTTACGAATAAATTTCAACTTTGAAATACTGCATTATGAATTTCACTTGGATCCAATTGCAGCTCATATTCTACATCTGAAACCTGGGTTAGTGTTTCAAATATACAGCATTCTCAAACCCACTTTTGCAAGAGTTTTTAATATAAGCAGGCCCACTGACTTAACACAATTAACTTCATAAGCTGCCTCTTATACCACATTTTTAGTAGTTGCCTCAGAGAAAAGTACATTCCCTATTAAATTGATTTTGTCTGAATTGAAATAGCTATATTCTCACTTGGGCAAAATCAAGGGGACTAGTCAAACTGGATGAGTCTTAAACACTAGTTGAGCTGCATAGAAGCAAATCATTCTTGGTTAGGCTATAGCTATACAGTTATAGGATCATGCATTGGGGTACAAAAAACCCACATTTCATATCAATTATTTAACTCTATGAAGAAGCTGTCATTCTGATTTTTAGCACCATTTAGCAAAAAATAAAGAAAAAAGAAAAGAAAAAAAGGTGTCTGAATTTAATCTCACCAATTGCAGGATTTCCCCCTTATGACCACATCTATGCAGTGTCACAAAATTTATTTTCAATTTGCTCATGTTACGTCCCTCCTAATTCTGTTGTTTACTAAAACCACAGTGCCTTCTGATGTCACAAATGCTTTAACAACAGTGTCCAAAACAACAGCTTATCTTCCCCAGAAATTTCCCATGAACCTCACAGTTCTTCTGCTTGATATAATTTCCTTCAGGATGGTGTTATCAGCAAAATATTGTAAAGGTTGTACACAAGTGATGTAGCCATTCACACAAACAGAGACACAGGCACAGGCACACACAAGCACACACAGAGACAAATACACAGGCACAGGCGAACACACAGACATGGTCACCAGTTCCACACAGAGATACACACACAGGCTCAGGTACAAACAGCCACAGGCATGCAAGTACACACACACACACACACACACACACACACGGAGGCCATCTGAGCCCTGGGGGCAGAGGCTGGGACAGCCAGCAAGGAATGCCAGCTTGCCAGGGTTGGAGGCTGTGGGCTGGAGCAAGGCGCATGCTGGAACAGGCGAGGGGCATGTGCCAGCCACTGTCCACACATGGGGCACCATCTGAATGCTAGTCAAGGAGGCCGCAGTTGCACTGGGCCAGTGCTAGAGCACAACGCTGCAGCCCTGAATGGCCATTGGGCCTAAGGAGCAGGGTCAGGACAGCTGGAGGGGCAGAGTGGTGAGCCAGCTGCCATGTTTATTTTGGGCAGCGCTGTGGGCACTGTAACCTCAAACCTGCTACTGCACAGACTCTTTTAGCACTAAGGATGCCTTTTTTTCTGCCTCTTAAAACCCAACTTTGAGGCTCAATTGTAAAATAACAATCAATTGGATCCCTGGGGATATACAAAAGGCAGTTTTCCGGCATGCAGTCTAAAGGCTGAAATTATGCAAATAGTCTACAAAACCATTTAAACAACACTTCCTTAGTTTGAAAAAAATGCCGCCAAACCCCTTCAAACCTCTGTTCGAAAGACTGTTCTATCTAAGCCATTTCCCAATGGAACTTCACCAAATTTGCAGGGGAGGTGTTTACTGTCACCTAGTGAATGTATGCGGAGGGCCAGGCAGATCGTACAAACGGTTTGTATTGTATAAGCAATAGAATGTTCAAGGCTTATAATGGTGGAACGTTGAAAGCACTGTTTTCAACATGCTTTCAATGTGCCAGTATAATAAAAAGCAAGACCCTTCCTCACTGACACTACTCCTAATGCCTCTAGTGGTCACTAGGAGATAAAAGGTGCTTAGAGTTGATACTACTGGAGTTTTGTCTCCAACAGCACTGGCATCAAAGATGGTGCCAGTGCTGTATGCACACATTTGGAACTCACCCACCGACCCACACCTGGTGCCCCAGGTGGCTGCCTATATCACCTGTTCATAACCCCGCCCTGGCTTCATATGTACTTTGTTGTGTTTATGGAAGCAAATATTGCTATGCACCAAAGATCACTGATGTTCTCTAAAGGGTGGTGCTGGAAAAGACCTATTAAAATGTATTCTCCTTCAATGAGTCATTTTAATCTATGCTGGGGGTGGGGTGGCGGTGGTGGCTGTGAAGTGCCCAGATTGGGAGATTGGTGATACTTCCATAACTTCAAAAGTGCCCCCAAGGTTCCTGGGCAATGCAGGGACATATCACAAGACACTCCCCTGTCCTTCAGTACTGTGCAGCAGCTCATTGGTAGAAAACACTGTGAATCCCCTGGTAGCCCAGGCAACGTGAAGATGCATCCATAGGAATATAGGAAGCTGCCATATACTGAGTCAGACCATTGGTCTATCTAGCTCAGTATTGTCTTCACAGACTGGCAGCGCCTTCTCCAATCCCTTTCTGCCCATGCTGCGCTGCGCTGCTATTCAGCACTGGAAAAATAGAGGAGGAGGAGAAGAGGAAGAGGAAGAGGAAGAGGAAGAAGTAGTTGTTAGCAGTTAGCAGTATGAATAATATGTTGATTCAGCTATAACTTTTTGTTATCTTACAGGTTGAAATTGGCTTATTCTGACAAGCAGGTATATTACCTACAAGTATGCACCAGCCACAAAATGTTGCAGTATATCCCTGGCATGAAAAAAGGTGAATGCTGTTGCTTTATTGTGTGACTGTGTGTGTATGTGCACACACATACAATGATTAGCAAATTAACACATTCAGTGTGCAACTTCCCCCTTCATTCCTCAGAAGAGTCCATAAACAAGGAGCTGTTTTTACATTATTTTACATTATTCCTCCACACCAGGAGCTTAAATGTATCAAACTCCTTCCCCCTCAGAAACAAAAAGTGTGAAACAGTTATTGAGGAAACTAAAGTTTTAGACACTTTTCCCCCCATACAAGCAGAAGGGTTTGTCACTATCTTCAGGGAGTATTCTCCAAGCTGAGAAATTCCCACTCTTTTTGTTCAAACCCCACTTCTCCTAATGGAGTGGAGTTCCATTAGCTTCACTCACCTGGTTGTCTGTTAAATGCCCTCTGAGTCCACGAACATTCCACTCCACTGCACTACACTGGAGCAATTTGGAGTTGATGGTGGTTTTGTTTTGTTTGGTTTGGTTTGGTTTGGTTTGGTTTGCCTCCTTAGAGTTTTCTCTTCAGAGTTTTGTAAAACCAATGTATTGGTGGGTTACCCTAAGTATGCTGGTAATGCCCTCTTGCCCACAGGTGTTCTGGTATGTGTCGAGAAGGAGCATAGCATTTCCAGCTCTTTTGGAAACAGATATCTGATGAGGTGCCATTAGTTACATAATATATTACGTACTAAAGAGATATTAATGTTGCTGAATATTAGGCCCAAAGCATTCTATTTTCCTTCTTCCTTTCTTGCCCATAATCAAGGCATTCTCTCTTCAGGGTGCAACAAAGATGGTGGGTGGGGGTATGTGTGTTTGGAAATCAAGTCCTCTGAGGAGTGGCTGAAGGAGCTGGATATGTTCTCCTGGAGAAAAGAAGACTAAGGGGAGATATTATTGCCGTCATTAAGTATCTGAAGGGCGTAGAGAAGACAGAACAGATGTTCTTGGTTGCTTCAAAGGGCAGGATTAGAACTAATGCACTGAATTACAAAGAAGCAGATTTAGGCTAGGCCCGTGTTTCACAACCAGGGTTCCTCCAGATGTTGCTGAACTACAACTCCCATCACCCCCAGCCACAATAAATCATAGCCGGGAATGATGGGAATTGTAGTTCAGCAACATCCAGGGGAACCCTGCTTGGGAACCACTGAGCTAGACGCTAGGAAGAATTTCCTAACTGTAAGAGCCATTTGACAGGGGAACCGTCGGCCTCCTGATGCGGCAGGCTCTCCTTGGCTGGAGGTTCTCAAGCAGAGGATGCTATAGCAACCTGCGGCACTAAGCAGGGGGTTGGAATCGGAATCCACCCAGGTCCCTTCCAGCGCCAGCATCCGATGATTCTGTTATTCTAGAAGCCATTAATTTCGCTGCGTATAAGATCCCATGCCAGTGTGACTAGTTCAGTAAAGCCCCTCCTTTGTGCCTTTTGTGTAAAATGCCCAGGAGTTAATCTCTGGGAGCTTGTGTTCAACAGAGATGCCTCTAAAACTGCTGCTTGTCTGGCTGTGCAGTGGCTCCTGCCATATGCTCACAGCTGGTACCGGCATGAAGTATTATTCCTAATGGCCCATATTCATCAACATCTCCAAGTACCAGGGATCTAGCCACGAAGGCACAGCAGGCCTTCACAGCTCCACTGCCACCAAAACGAATTCACAGTCTCGGCACAACTTCCCCCCTTTTGCTCTAAAAGCAAAAGAGAGACTCCTGCCATACGAGACCAGACTGATAAATAAACAGGGTCGCAGCGGAGGCAGTGAACAAGTGGAACAATCAGACAAACTCCCTGCAAAGGCAAGTGGTAATTAACTGCCACCACCCTTCAGAATGGGAGTCACCTTATTCAAATGTTTCTGGTTCTGGTGAACGCCAGACAGCTGGTTAGAAACACAGGAAGCTGCCTTATACTGAGTCTGACCATTGGTCTATCTAGCTGAGTATTGTCTTCACAGACTGGCAGCGGCTTCTCCAAGGCTGCAGGCAGGAGTCTCTCTCAGTCCTATCTTGGAGATGCCAGGGAGGGAACTTGGAACCTTCTGCATGCAAGCAGAATGCAAGATCAAACAAACTGAATAAAATAAAATAAATTGAATAAATAATAATAAATAATAAATAAATAAATAAATATGCAAGCAAAATGAAAGACGCTCTTCCCTGAATGACTCCATCCCCTAAGGGGAATATCTTACAGTCTCCCTGTCAAATGCAAACCAGGGCAGACCCTGCTTAGCAAAGGGGACAATTCATGTTTGCTACCACAAGATCAGCTCTCCTCCCTGGTTCACACAAGGAACTGTTTCTACACCAGGGATGGGCAAACTTGGTCCTCCAGCTGTTGTTGAACTACAGTTCCCATCATTCCCAGCCATCAATAAACTGTGACTGGGGGTGATGGGAGTTGTAGTTCAACAACAGCTGGAGAGCCACCCATGCTCTACACCTAAGTTGCACTGATGATGTTCGGTTACTTATTTGCACAGCCACTAAAGGAGATCACAACAGCAGAAATCCCCATGAACCTGACAAATGGGGAAAGCAGGGCCGGCCCTAGAGCAGAGCTGCACAGGCCCTCCTGAAGATGTTGGACTACAACTCCCATAAACCCTGATGATAGGCCTCTGTGGCTGAGGGTGATAGGAGTTGTAGTCCAAACAGCTGGAGGGGCAACGTTGTGCCGAGTTTTTGGCACCCTAGGCAAAGTATGACTTGGGCACATGCCCCCCCCCCGCCATATCCTGTTAAAATTATATTCTGCATGGTACAGAATATCATTTTAGCTGAATGTGAGGGGCATCAAAGTTATACTTAGAGGCTGATGCTGGCTGGGAGGGGTATGAGGAAGCAGATTGTACGATAAAAAATCCTAAGATGTCTTGCCACTGCTGCCCATTTCCATTTGAGCCCTTTGGGGAAAGGGAGTCATCGTATGTATGTATGTATGTATGTATGTATGTATGTATGTATGTATGTATGTATTTCTATGTAAACTGCTTTGGGAACTTTTGTTGGAAAGCAGTATATAAATTTTTGTCGTATTCATCATAAGTGGAGTCCAGCCCCAGCACACACGCACCCCATCACTCAGCTGGCTGGCTGATCCATGATTTGAGAAATCAGCCTGGCAAAGTTTTTCTACCTGGGCAGAGTGGGGCAGCAGGATGGGGGCCAGGTGGCAGCAGCAGGACATTTAACAAAATTTTAAAGGTATAACCTCATTCCTCGCCGTCCTGCCCACAAGGTTTGGTGCCCTAGGTAACTTCCTAGATCTACTGAGTATACGGGCTGGCCCTGGGGGGGGGGGGAGTATTACTGCACCTGTGATTGCTTGGTTCATATCTGAGTGTGCAAATACATGTCTGCTTGTGTGTTGCACAAACCATAGACTTGGAGAACTATCCAATGTTAGCATTAAATGGGATCTTGAAGGTCATCTAGTCCAACCCCCTGTTCAGTGCTGGAACGGTTGCTACGATATTCCTGACAGAAAGCCATTCAGCCTCTGTCTGGAAACCTTCAGAAAAGGAGTGCCCGCCACTGCACTTGTCAGACTATTCCAGCATTGAACAATTAGAAAATTCTTCCCAATGTCTAGCTTACATTTTCTGCCTTGTAATTTCAATACATTGGTTCTAGACCAAAAGCAGTAGAAAACTAGTGATGTCCACGGGACCTGCTGGGCTGGTTTGGTTCCAATCTGGACCAGATTCAAACTGACCTGGCCCGGTCTGGTCTCGGGTCTGGCTGAACCAGGTCCAGTCCGGTTCGGCCATTGAACCAGGCTGAACCAGTTCACAGGCCAATTTGGGGGGTATACTTGCAAAGGGGAATCGGGCAAGGATTCCCATTTACAAGTAAAGGGCATTCCCTATACTAATGCGGAGTGTGGGGGGAGAAAGGGAACTATTACCTTTAATTTAGAGGTGGCAGAGGTAGTGGTGATGCAAATCTCCTCTACACATGCATGGAGGTCATGAAAATTTCTTCTGTGAATGTGCAGAGGCCCAAATTGGGCTGTAGCCAGCCCAGGCTGTCATTTGGGAGATAGGCGGGGAGTTGGAGGAGCCAGCACCACCAATGTCTCTGCTGCTGCCACAGCTGCCACTGTGGTCACCTCTGTCATCACTGCCACCTCTTAATTAAAGGTAACAGTACCCTTTCTCCTCTCCCCCGTATTAATATAGGGAATGCCCTTTATTTGCAAAAGGGAATTCACACTGGATTCCCCTTTATATACAGGTGAAACTCGGAAAATTAGAATATCGTGCAAAAGTCCATTAATTTCAGTAATGCAAATTAAAAGGTGAAACTGATATATGAGACAGACGCATTACATGCAAAGCGAGATAAGTCAAGCCTTAATTTGTTATAATTGTGATGATCATGGCGTACAGCTCATGAAAACCCCAAATCCACAATCTCAGAAAATTAGAATATTACATGGAACCAAGAAGACAAGGATTGAAGCATTGTTTGGTCTCATGTCTCTCATCCTTCTCTTGGCAATGCCCCATAGATTCTCTATGGGGTCAGGTCAGGCGAGTTTGCTGGCCAATCAAGCACAGTACACTGTATACTTTTCAGAGGTCCGATATTGTTCTATTCTTCAATCCTTGTCTTCTTGGTTCCATGTAATATTCTAATTTTCTGAGATTGTGGATTTGGGGTTTTCATGAGCTGTACGCCATGATCATCACAATTATAACAAATTAAGGCTTGACTTATCTCGCTTTGCATGTAATGCGTCTGTCTCATATATCAGTTTCACCTTTTAATTTGCATTACTGAAATTAATGGACTTTTGCACGATATTCTAATTTTCCGAGTTTCACCTGTACATACCCCCCGAACTGGTTCTTAGAACTGGGGCCGGTCCGGTTCAAATACAAATTGGCACCCCAGTTTGGGTTCTAATCAAGCTGGCTTGCACATCCCTACAGAAAAGAAGTCCGCTTCATCTTTGGAGTGACAGCCCTTCAGATATTGGTGCTAGAATGGATGGTTCCAGATCTCATTTGGTTCCACACCCCAAAGGGTTTTATAAGATCTGTGTATTCTAAATATTTTGTACGTCTGCATAAAAGCATATATTTAAATGTATTCTTTGCAGTGTACACAGGAATATAAAAAGCTTTCTCATACTGAGTCAGACCATTGTTTGATCTAGCTTATTATTGCCTACATTGACTGGCAGCAGCTTTCCAAGGTTTCAGACAGGAGCCTTTCCCAGCCCTGTGTGGAAGTGCTAGGGACGGAACCCAGGACCATCCGCAAGCAAAGCAGTTGCTCTAGCACTGAGCTACAGCCCCATCCCCATGGTTTTGTACCACTGGGACAATATGAACACGTATGAACAAATATGTACCCAGTGCCTATGTCACACCATATTCCATTCTCTTAAAACTGATCCCATGTCACTGGACCTTGAAAGATAGAACTGCAAAAGTCCATTCCTTGATACTTTTTACTAGGAATCCAGAATCCAGAATCCAGAATCCAGAATCCAGAATCCATCCATCCATCCATCCATCCATCCATCCATCCATCCATCCAACCTTCCTTCCTTCCTTCAAAAAGGTTTACATGAAACAGGCATTTTTATACTCAAGGAAATTTTACCAGACAACTGACTTGTCCATGAAACTTTAAATGTGAGAGGGACATAGGAAGCTGCCATAAACCGAGTCAGACCATCGGTCCATCTAGCTCAGTGTTGTCTTCACAGACTGGCAGCGGCTTCTCCAAGGTTACAGGCAGGAATCTCTCTCAGCCCAATCTTGAAGAAGCCAGGGAGGGAATTTGGAACCTTCTGCATGCAAGCATTCAGATGCTCTTCCCATCCCCTAAAGCAGGGATTCTCAAACTTGGGTCCTCAGGTGTTATTGGACTTCAACTCCCATAATCCCCAGCCTCAGTGGCCTTTGGTTGGGGATTATGGGAGTTGAAGTCCAATAACACCTGAGGACCCAAGTTTGAGAATCCCTGCCCTAAAGGGACTATTTCCCAGTGCTCACATGTTGTCTCCCATTCAAATGCAAACCAGGGTGGACCCTGCTTAACAAAGGGGACAATTCATGCTTGCTAGCTACCACAAGACCAGCAGTTTCTTCTCACACCCACTTATGAACTGGCACCACTGCCCGAGTGCTGCCCGACGACTTCTTCTCTACAATGAAGCAGATTTAGACTAGGCATCAGGAAGAATTTCTTAACTTTAAGAGTGGTTTGACAGCTGAACAGTCTGCTGTGGTGGGCTTTCCATTAATGGAGGCTTTCAAACACAGGCCAGGCAGCCATCTGTCAGGGATAGTGTTGCAGAGTCCTGCAGTGAGCAGTGGTTGTGCTAGAAGACCTCCAAGGTCCCTTTCAGCTCAACCATTCAATGATTCTGAGTAACTGAAATGTCAGCTAACTCTGGCATTTCCGAGCACTTTGCTCATATGTGAAGGGGGTGAGTCTGGTCTAGTTTCCGATGGCTGGTTTAGACCACCAGATACCCAAAATAGGGCTTTGGAGAACTGAAATGACATGGGCCTCCATGAGACTTTTCAGTCATGGCACATAGACAGTTAAGTCGTCAGGGGTCTGCTGGGACATGGAAGCCTACAAATATGCTGCTATCATCTGCCCACTCAGATGATCTTAGGTAGGTGGAGTCAGCAGGGAACATTCAATCACTCCAGGAGAGGTGCAGCAGGCTCAAAGGCCTTTCAGCCCCAGCTCACCCTGATGATGCCATCAGGCAACACGGAAGTACTTTTTCACACAATGCATAATCAACTTGTGATTATGCATTGTGTGATAATGCATTATGCATTCTGTCCAGAAGCCTCCATTCCAAACAAGGCCATTGTGTAATGAATCTGGAAGATAATGCACCAGCATCCCTACCAAAGGCTGCACACGTGCTGCAGGAAGAAAAGTGCATGCTGTAGGATGCTTCTCAGCTGCCACTATATAAGAACAACCCTGCTGGATCAGGCCCATGGCCCATCTAGTCCAGCATCCTGTTTCACACAGTGGCCCACCAGATGCCACTGGGAGCCTACAGGCAGGAGTTGAGGGCATGCCCTCTCTCCTGCTGTTACTCCCCTGCAACTGGTACTCAGAGGCATCCTGCCTTTGAGGCTGGAGGTAGCCTATAGCCCTCCAGCTAGGAGCCATTGATAGACCTCTCCTCCATGAAGTTATCCAAACCCCTCTTAAAGCCATCCAGGCTGTTGGCTGTCACCACATCTTGTGGCAGAGAATTCCACAAGTTGATTATACATTGTGTGAAAACGTACTTCCGTTTGTTGGTCCTGTTTTGTGGCAATCAATTTCATGGGATGACCCCTGGTTCTTGTGTTATGGGAGAGGGAGAAGAATTTCTCTCTATCCACTTTCTCCACACCATGCATGATTTTATAGACCTCTATCATGTCTCCCCGCAGTCGTCTTTTTTTCTAAACTAAAAAGCCCCAGGTGTTGTAGCCTTGCCTCATATGAAAGGTGCTCTAGGCCCCTGATCATCTTGCTTGCCCTCTTCTGCACCTTTTCCAGTTCTACAATGTCCTTCTTTAGATGTGGTGACCAGAATTGTATGCAGTACTCCATGTGTGGCCACACCATAGTTTTTGTATAAGGGTTACAAGTTCGATCCTGACCAGGGGCTCAAGGTTGACTCAGCCTTCCATCCTTCCGAGGTCGGTAAAATGAGTACCGAGAATGTTGGGGGCAATATGCTAAATCATTGTAAACCGCTTAGAGAGCTCCGGCTATAGAGCAGTATATAAATGTAAGTGCTATTGCTATTGCTATATTATAATATTAGCTGTTTTATTTTCAATCCCCTTCCTAATGATCCCCAGCATGGAATTGGCCTTTTTCACAGCTGCTGCACATTGAGTCGACACTTTCAATGAGTTGTCCACCACAATTCCAAGATCCCTCTCCTGGTCAGTCACCAACAGCTCAGATCCCATCAGCGTATACTTGAAGTTGGGGGTTTCTGCCCCAATGTGCATCACTTTACACTTGCCAACACTGAACAGCATTTGCCATTTTGTCACCCACTCCCCCAGTTTGGAGAGATCCTTTTGGAGCTCCTCACAATCCATTTTGGATTTCACTCCCCTAAAGAGTTTAGTATCATCTGCAAATTTGGCCACCTCACTGCTTACCCTAACTTCTAGATCGTTTATGAATAAATTAAAATGCACCGGTCTGGGTAGAGATCCCTGGGGGACGCCACTTCTTACTTCCTTCCATTGTGAAAACTCTCTGTTTATACCTACCCTCTGTTTCCCCCACTTCGGCTTTGCAACTACCACAACAGCAGTGATAGCATGGAGGGAGAAATTTCCTTGAATTCCTCTTTCCCTGCATGGGCCTCACACCACCCAAAAATATGTCCCTAAGGGATGTGCACTCCTCAGGGACATATTTTCAGGTGGCACAAGGTGCTTCCAAGGGAAGGGAAGATTGCACAGGAGGGATTTCACCAATCACCATAGCTGAATTATTAGAAACCTTCAGCTGCACAGTGCTATTTTATAAATTGTGCATGCAGCCTTAGTTAGGAAGTTGGGCATTGATCAAATTATGGATGTTCAGTGAACATCCAGGTAATTAATCCTATTTTCCTGGATTAATTACAGAGCAAATGGGAAGAGGATTTTGCCAACCACTAATGAGTCATCTTCAGTTGGAAAGAACTTTTTTCTGCATCAGTGGAGGCCATTTTGGCTCCTGTGCTATTCTGGGATGTTTATTTATTGTGCAGAAGAAAGTACAACGGGAAAGTACAAGTGTTTCAGTGTGTGATCTTTGACACAGCTCCAAATAACACATTGAAGAACCTTGTCTAATTTGCTGGCACGGCGTGAAGAAAGAAACCATGTGAAGCAATTAATCAAGAAATGTATGATTGCTTGCACTCCTGTGGATCTCAAGCTAATACCCCAAACATTATTTCACTCTGCAACACTGCCCTCCCTTTTTTTATCTGTTAACTTTCTTTTAAAATAAATTTGATAAGCTGTAGTATAGAGCTGGTGAGTTATGAAAATGGAACTTTCACTGCCTATTTGGTCCCAGAGGACTGCTCCTTTATTGCCTTTGTAGTTCAGATTCCGGGTGGACGACATTGTTTAAAACCGTAGATCATGCACAAAAAAGTAATAACTTGTAAGTAAAGTGCGCTACTTTTCAATAATTTAATGGGGCTGAGCAGCCTTTATTTTTAAATATTAGAGTACTGGGCCATTAGAAAACCTGGAGCTATGCCCTCTTCCTACCTTATTCCCCTGCTGTGTCTTGTTATGATTGTGCTAAAGTACAAGGTGAGTAGTTACATTGCCAATGTAATTCCTTGAAACCACCTGCATCAGAATAGATACGCCAACAAAAACACACACGCAGTGCTTAGATCTTGATGGTGTTCTTACAATGAGAAGAAAACCAAGCAAGGGAGAAAAATGGCCATCAGCTAAGCTGTATTCTACCAAAGAAAACCACATGGCTCTGTGGCTGCCAGGAGTTGACACCAACTCGACGGCACAACTTTACTTTACTTCACACTAGAAGGATGAATCCTTTCCTTGTTGAAATCACCCAGAAGTCCCCTCTGTGGAACTATTTAAGGTTTTGCTTTAGATGAAAACACACATATTCAATTTATCCAGACCATAAGACAAGCCTTCTAGGAGAAACTGTTTGTGCAAAGGTAGAGACATGATGCTGGAACCCATGAAAAGGAGTCAATATATATTCAAGTGGAACCACTTGAAAATGAATCAATAAAAATATTGGTACCTTTGAGATTTTATGACAAGGGATGGCAGCGCAAAGCCTAATTTACCTCCTCTTCCCTCCAGTTGCTTTGAAAGGATTATTACTGATGATGCAGACTATAACACTGAAATAATATTCACATGTAACTGGTACATACAGGACTAGCAAAGCAGCACCCAGGCTGTACAGCTAGGACAGTTGTCCAATTTGTCAAAAATAACTCTTTAAAAATATGGAAACAGGAAAAAGAGTTCAGAATAATTTTGGGCGGCACATAGGAAAGTTCAGGTCTTACCCTTCTTTTTTTTTCAAAGGCACTTTTCTAGTTCAAAGTGACTTTGGTTTTGCCAGAGGGGAAATATCAAGGAGAATAATTGGAAGATTTTTCTACGTTTTTCTTGCTAGGTTTCAGAAATGCAGGAAAGACTTTAAAAACCACATACACAAAGAAGAGAGGAAAAGACAGACCTTTGAAAGGAGAATTTCTATTCCAGCATGCACTGTAGAGATGATACTGTAGCCGAGAAACTTGGCTGACATTGTGCCTTCTCGCAGGGCTGAACAAAATGATATGCTAATTGTGGGTTTGGGGCCTACGTGTTTGTTTTCTAAAAATATAAATAGTAGGGGTGTGCACAAACTGAGGAGGTCTGAACAGGTTCGGCGCCACCAGAGAGGGGTATCTTTAAAAAGAATAATTTAAAAAGGGGATCTTTAAAAAGAAGGAAAACATGTCTTTAACGGCTCTCCGCCTCTGCATGCAACTTCCTGCTGTGACAGCACTCCTACAAGAACCCGCACGCAGTTCCGGGACACACATGGCATGCGCAAGCACCATTTGCATGGTCAGCATGGAATTGCTGGCCATGCAAATGGCACCCTCACATGTGCATCCCAGCACTGAGTGTGGGTTCATGCGGGGAGCACTGTTGCAGAAGGAAGCTGAATGCAGTGGTGGAGAGCAGATAAGGACAGACTCTCCTCCTTCTTAAAGATCCTGCTCGCCGCTCTTTCCCCCGGTAGTGCCGAATTGGTTTGGATCTCATCTGAATCGGTTCAGCTCCAAACCTGTGCACAAACCATGCGAGTGTGCAGTGCATTTTGGGGATCCACCCCAGTGCCCCCCCATCAGTGTTTCAGTGCTGGCTGAAAGCAGCTGGTGCTGGAAAGCAGTCAGATAAATGGGGTTAAGGGAGTGCTTGCTCCCTTAACCTCATTTTAGAGCCCAGCTTCTTCGTTGGGTTTGCCACGGCCAAGGTGCTGCTGGGAGCCGCCTGGCTCCTGATGGTTCCCGCGGGCAGCCAGGCACAGGCTTAGCTGCCCTAGCCCGGTTTTGGCTACTCGTGAAAACAGCCTCACTCAATGTTTCATAAAACCACACAACCAATGTATGCATAATGGTGATGAGGTTTAAATCATGAGTTAGTTTTCTGGAGAGATTTTGATGTCTTAAACAAGCATCTCAGAGGATGCTTTCTCCCAAATATTTTCCTTCTATCTATCATATTTTTATTATACTGCCTGATATGTGCATCTCTACACAGTGCACAGAGTTCAAACACGACAAATATAAACCAGAGTAAAAACATTTAAAATGTCACAAGATAAATTAAAATAATCTCCTAAGACAAAAGCACATTAAATAGTTTAAAATTAATTTCAGTTAAAAGCCAGATAAAACAGGTGCATCTCAAGGGTCTTCCTAAAAGCAAACAGAGAAGGAGATGCTCATTTTTCAACAGGGAGCATATTCTAAACCAGCACTTTCTATTTCACTCAGAAACACAGCAGCAGTCAGTGCTGTTCTTTTAAATTAAGTGTTATATGGTCCCTTTGGGTTGTCCCAGAGACCAGTCTGGCTGCTGCATTCTGTATCAATTGTAGTTTCCAGAGTATGTTAGAAAGTGGCCCCATGTAGTATGCTTTTACAGCAGTCAAGTCTAGAGGTTACCAGCATATTCACCCCTATTGTAATGTCATTTACCTCCAGAAATGGACATTTCTGATGTATCAGCCAAAGCTGATAAAAAGCATTCCTAGCCACTGACTCAATCTGAGAAACCAGAGAGAGTTTTGCATCCGGGAGCACTCCCAAGCTATGTACCTGATCTTTCAGGGGGAGTGTAACCCCACCCAGAACAGGCAGATCTAAACCATATATTGAGTCCTGACCCACCCACCCCAGTCAGACCTCCATCTTATTTGGATGCAATGAGTTTGTATCCCTCATCCAAGCCATTACCACCTCTAGGCAGGCGTTTAGGGAGGTTATGCCATTTCTTGATGAGGTTGGTGTGGAGAAATAGATTTGGGTGTTATCAGCATATTGATAACACCCTGTAACAAACCTCCTGATGATCTCTCCCTGTGGTTTCATGTAGATGTTAAAAAGCATTGGAGACAGTATGGAGCGTTGTGGGACTATGGGTAACTATGGCTAACTGTGGATAAGACCTTGCTCCCTTCATGCACTGAAATAGGATCTGTTAAGGTAGGGGTTCCCAATCCTGAGTCCCCAGATGTTTGGGGCCATTGTGGCTGTGGATGATGAGAGTTGTAGTCCAACATCTGGGACTCAAAGCTGGGAATCTCTTATTATGTCGTGGAGTACAGGCCAATCTGTAGGGGTACCTACTCTGTGGAAACTGTTCCTGAGCTGCAATTGCCAGGCTTCCTCCTCTGCTCTTGCTCCTTTTGCTCCCAAGTTCAAATCCCTGGTCAGCCATGAAACTTGTCTTCAGTCCAGTCCACAGAGAAAAGCCAGTCACTTTTCTCTTAGCCTAACCTCCCTCACAGGGTTGTTGTGAGGATAAACATAACCATGTTCACCACTCTGGGCTCCTCAGAGGAAGAGTAGAATATAAATGTCAAATAAATAAAATAAAGATATAGGTGGGTTTAAAAAAAAAATCCCAGAGAGCTGTTTTGATAGTATGGCAAGAGGAGAAGTGGACCCAGTTTTGATTACTTTGCTTTTATTTGCGTTGAATCAGACTATATTTTTTGATATCTTCTATTGCACTTCATTGAAATTTTGATATAGATATCTACTTGTCTGTTTGCAGGTCACATTGTGTATAAGTTGAGAGAGAAGTAACACGTATTGGCTGTCACCCAAGTAACGCATACTTCATCTCTGTTGATTAAGCAGTTCCTTAACTGATTGAATCTGCACAAATCTGCATAACAGAACACACAATGACTCTAAAGAGAAACCAGTATTTTGACAATGGCATAAACAATTCTAAGGCAGAGAGGTACCTTTAAAAGTCATTACCGTGGTTACTGCTCACACCTTGAAGCCTCCACGAGCGGCGGTGCCCTGCCTGGCATCCCACACAGCATCCGTCCCGCCTAGGACACTCAACTGGCATCTGCACATATTTGGCAGTCATTCGTGTGGTGTTACGGGTCGCCCACTGCTTGCAGAAGCTTCCAGATGCAAGCGGTATCAATGGTAATGACTTTCAAAGGTACCTCTCACCGCCCCCTGGCACCACCCTCTGCTCTAAGGGTAAACCTGTTTGTTGTTTTTGCCAATGCCTGCATGGATCACACTCATTTGAGGCTGCTGGAGGGGTGAGAGGGAGTGGGTGAGCTGCTGGTGGAGCACTGGCCTATGAGGAGAGGTGAGGGAGTTGCCCCTGTAGGATGCAAGCTCCATTCACTCTGCCGCACCAGGCGACAACTCCAAGCAGCAGTGTGACCGGGAAGGTGAGAATGGAGAGGGGAATGTCAGGCAGCTGGATCATGGGCAGCAGCCACTAGGGCTTGCATGTCCAAAGCCAGGACTGGGAGACTCAGGAGCTCATTCCAGGCAGGCAGGCAGGCAGGAGCCAGGAAGCTCAAGACAGGAGCCAGGAGTCAGGCACTCACCAAAGGTCAAACCCAGTTGTCACCAGGAGCCAGAGGATCATAGAGAAACCAGGAAAGTGCTTGAGGTCAGGATGAGTATCAATCAAAGGCAGAGTGTCAGAAGAGGAGCTGGGTAGGGATGTGCACGAACCTGTTTGGAGTCCCTTTTACAGGCCTCCAAACAGGTTTGAAAGACCGGTGGTTACTACTTCTGGTCACTTCTGGTCCGATGAGGCATCGCCGCAGCAGGGAGGTATGCTGCCGCCCCACCAGACTCTTTTAAAGTGCAGCACTGGCAGGGGAAATGTGGTGGGAAGGGTAAGAGCACCCTCTCCCACCCTTAAAGGTATCCCCCTATCACCCTTGAGCTGCCCCACGCCGGTTCCGTGCACATCCCTAGAGCTTGAGGACCAAGGGTCAAGCCAAATCAACAGTCAGGAGCCAGAGGGTCAAACAAGTAAGCAGGACCCCAAACCAGCCAGAGGACACACCAGCCATACAAGAGCCACAGCAAGACTAACCCCAGTGAGGCCTATTTCAGCCAGGAAGCTTCTTCTACTTCCTGCTGCAGGGAAAGGCCAATGAGTGATCCCCTAGAGTGGGGCATATCCAGGACTACAACTCCCATAATCCCTGAGTACTGGTCACTGTGGCTGGGGATTATGGTTCTAGTAGTCCCAATACAGCTGGCAGGCTGAAGCTGTGCAGCCCTGATCTAGATCCACCCCGGAGATTTGGGTGGACTTTGCATAGCAGTGGCTGATGGGAAGTGAGGTTGGATCATGGGTCCTTCAAGGCATCTTCCAAGTAGAACCAAGCAGTTTTGCCCATAGCTGGTTTGGACTGGGTCATGGGGGCAAAGGTTAGACTGGAGGATGGGTGGAGAGTTTTAGAAGTAGTACCCAGGTATACTACTTCCTTGTGTGGAAGGAACATCCAAGGGCAGCATTACTGGCTTTGGATGAGCATACACTAGAGACTGATCATGTCTAAGTTTGGCATTTTTATACTGCTTTTCAGGCATTTATATGCAGCTTTTCACAGGAACCTCCCAAAGCAGTTTACATAAAATCATGAAAATTATCAGCAAACTTGGGCAGCAAAGCAGTGGCAACGAACAAAAGACCCTAAGGGACTGGTTGCTTTGGCTGGAAAATGGGGAGATGGATGGTGGCAGCTCCTCAGGCTATGGTAGCAGATGGGGAAAGGTGTATTGTAATATTTGTTTTCCATCTTGGGCAACTTGTTATTTTTGGACTACAAGTCCCATCATCCCCAGCCTTTGACAAATGTGTCAGGGGATGATCAAAGTTGGCGTCCAAAAACAAGTTGCCCATGACTGTTTGTTTTATTTACAAATATTTATGTATTTAATTATTTATTTGTTGTCTGTTCACTTCAATCACTCTACTTTATTGCGGTCATAGACCAATACATAGTAAAACATAAATACTTGCAAAAACCTAGCAAGATAGGTCACACAAGTTGCAATGCGATATTAACAGAATAGACCTAAGACAGTTGTAATAAACCAGACACAAATCTTGCTGATGACCATGAAGAACAGAGGGCCCTCCATTACACTCATAGAACAAAATTCACAGAAAAATTCTGTTCTATTTATTTATTATAATAACTATAATTTTATTATTATGAAATAATATAATTCATAATAGAATAGAATATTCCAAGATATGCATTTTGGAAGCAAGTAGGTACTCCTGCAGTAGGCAGCAAATCCAATGAGCCCTCTATTAGATTCCCAGACAGTTACTGCTGTAGCCCTCCTCAGAAAGTTGCGCGCCAGTTTTGCCAACTTTACTATAGCTGAGCTCAGTTCTCCCTTTCCTCTGCATCTCTGTTCAATCCTTCTACTGCACTCTCTTGTGCGTGCTCTCTCTCTCTCTCACACACACACACACACACACACACTCTCCACAGGATACTCACAGCAGGCTCTACCTTAACAGCTGAATTGCCCATTCAGGAAATCATCTGTAAACATTAAGAAATATTAACATGCTTTTGTCAGGTCCCTGACCACTCATTCACAGTTATCAAGCTGGCCAAACTGACAACAGGATTTTTAATCTGCTCAGTTTTATGGGATTTTGATGTTTTCCGTTTGCTAGATTCCTCAGTGCCTGAGGAATAAGGGCAGGATACTTCTAAGTAGGTACATAAACCCCGTCTGCTTGTTGGTTCTCTCAAGCCTATACTAGAAGGGCTGTGCAAAAGGTTGGCACAACCTCAGAACCAATTTGAAGAAGATGATGATGATTTTGGTTCCAGCTGAGGATGTTTATTTCTCCTTGGCAATAGCATTTGCAGCTGTAGAAATTGTCAGAAAAGTGGGGAAAGCAATTAATATTTTTGTGCCTGTACCTTTCGCGGGATCTCTTACTTTTGTGCAAACAAAGCTTGAGTGTGGGGGGCGGGGACACAGATCACCTTGAAAAATAATAGGATAAAGAAATTGCTGTAACATTTTTGTTTCTTAACCTTCTTGCACTCGTTAGAAATGACAGCTTATCAGCAGAAGAAAACTCCCAGATACAGAACCTGCAAGAATAGATTTCAATTTTAGGACACACACACACACACACACACAGAGAGTCAACAAGAAAAAGAAAAGAAGCTCATCCGTGCTTTCCAATTCCACTTTATCATATTTTTTTATTATGTATAGCACATACTCTGCCTTAAGAATGGTCTCAGTGGGACTTAGAAAATCAAAAGCAACCAAATACAATACATATAACACAATGAAAATACCATAATAAAGCAGAAATCAGCAGATGCTGAACAGGAGCTAAAAACTATTAGAGGCCCTTAGATACAATCAAAAGCTCAGGAAAACAGGATAGACTTATCCTGCTGCCTAAAAGATAGCAATGATGGTGCTGAGTGAACATGTCTAGGGCCAGAGTTCCATAATTGGGGCACCTCCACAGAAAAGATGTCTAGTCACCACCCACTTGACTTCAGGAAGGGGCGAAGGACCTCTGAAGTTCCTAATTGATGGGCATGCTCATGTGGGAAAAGCTTCTGTTCAAAGTAAGAAGTCATTGGCCTCTGCCATGGTCAATGTATTATTAAAAGCACAATAATAGAAGCTCAGTTGGAATGTATACCAAAAAGGAGGAAAGATTCAGGAGGATGCCAAGCATGGCGAACAAGTAGAGTCAGGGAGCTATAAAAGGGAAGAAGACTTCCTTCAGAAAGTTGAATTCTGCCCAAATGAAGAGAACATAAACTCTGGCAAAAGAAATGCAAGGAGACAATAAGGGATTCCAAAAAAAGAGTTTGAAGAGGGATGCAAAAGGGGTTTTTGCATAAGGGATGCAAAAAGAAAGTCTGAAGACCATATAGGTAGGAGTGTCAAGGGTAGGCCTTCTCAACTTGGGCCCCCCAGCTGATTTTGGACTACAACTCCCATAATCCCCAGCCACAATGATTATGGGAGTTGTAGGCCAACTTCTGCAGGAGGGCAGAAGTTCAGCAGTCCTGGTCAAGGGGAATGACAAAAACGTCTTTAAATGTATCAGAAGCAGAAAGCCTGCCAGAGAGGCAGTTGGACCTTTCGATGATGAGGGCGTGAATGGGATTATTAAGGAGGATAGGGAGATTGCAGAGAGGTTGAATAAGTTCTTTGCATCTGTCTTCATGGCAGAGGATACTGACCATATTCCAACTCCTATACCACCACTGAGCTTCTCAGGCTTGGAGGCTGAAGAACTGGGCCAATTTGAGCTGATGAGAGTGGATGTTCTACAGGCCAACTCAACTCCCCCCCCCCAGCTGTTTTTGGACTACAACTCTCAAAATCCACAATTACAGTGGCCAATAGCCAGGGATTATGGGAGTTGTAGGCCAAGATCTGCAGGAGGGCTGAAGTTGAGTAGCCCTGTTCTAAACTGTCTTGAAACATTAAAATTAACAAATTGTCAGGGCCTGATGGCATCCACCCAAGAGTTCTGAAGGAATTCAAATGTGAAATTGCTGATCTCCTAGCAAAAATATGTAACTTGTCCCTACAATCAGGCTCTGTACCAGAGGACTGGAAAGTAGCTAATGTAACCCTGATTTTCAAAAAGGGATTAAGGGGGAATCTTGGAAACTACAGGCTGGTTAGCTTCTGTGCTGGTAAATTTATGGAAAGCATACTTGAGGACAAAATGATCAAACATATAGAAGGTGTTGCTTAAGGAGAACCAGCATGGTTTCTGCAAGGGCAAGTCTTGCCTCACTAACCTTCTGGAGTCCTTTGAGAGTGTCAGCAAACATGTGGATAAAGGAGATCCAGTTGGCACAGTATACTTGGACTTCCAAAAGGCTTTTGACACAGTTCCCCACCACAGGCACTTGAGTAGGGATGTGCAAATAAATTTGAATTCAAATTGATTCAGCTCAAATCTGGGAAATTTGAGTGATTTGAATTCTCATTGAATCACCCCTTAAAAGGCCAATTTGATTTGAATTCAAAACAATTTTTGAAATTCAATTCAAATTTGGTTTAAGAGCCATTTGGCACCTTTAAAAAACCATTCAGCCCCCCTGACTGATTTTTTAAAAGGTGCAAAAACAGGGTTGAATTGATTTCAATTCAATTCAAATTAGAATAGAATTTTTGGACCAAATTCCAATCTGATTCAAATTTGAAATGAATTTTCAGAATTTGATTTGAATTCAGAATGAATCAAAAAATTCATTCCATGCACATTTCTACTCTTGAGTAAACTTAGCAATCATGATATAAGGTGACAGGCTCAATTGTGGATTGGTAACCTGTTGAAGGACAGGAAACAGAGGGTAGGAATAAATGGACAGTTTTCACAATCAAAGTAAGTAATAAGTGGGGTCCCCCAAGCATCTATATTGGAACCAGTGCTCTTTAACTTATTCATAAATGATCTAGATGTTGGGGTAAAAAGTTAAGTGGCCAAATTAGCAAATGACACTAAATTATTTAGGGTAGTGAAATCCAAAACAAATTGTGAGGAGCTCCAAAATGATCTCTCCAAACTGGATGAGTGGGCAACTAAATCGCAAATGCGGTTTAATATAAGCAAGTGTAAAGTGATGCATATTGGGACAAAAACCTCCAAATTCACATATACGCTGATGGGACAGAGCTATTAGTGACTGGCCAGGAGAGAGATCTTGGGGTCATGGTGGACAGTTCATTGAAAGTGTTGACTCAGTGCACTGCAACTATGAAAAAGGCCAATTCCATGCTAGGGATCATTAGGAAGGGGACTGAAAATAAAAATGCTAATATTATAATGCCCTTATAGAAATCTATGGTGCGGCCACATTTGGAGTACTGTCTAAATTTCTGGTCACCATATCTTAAGAAGGACATTGTAGAACTGGAAAAGGTGCAGAAGAGGGCAACCATGATGATCAGGGGCCAGGAACACCTTCCTTATGAGTCAAGGCTACAGCATCTAGGACTAGTTTAAAAACTAAACAGTTTTGAAATGAGGCAACTATAGGGGGACATGATAGAAGTGTATAAAATTATGCATGGATTAGAGAGAGTGGACAGAGGGAAATGTTTCTCCATATCCACTGTATCTTAACCACTATATTATAAATCTGTAGTTTATGTAGGTTTTTGTTGGACTTCTGTTTGTAAACTGTGCTGGTCTGTGACTGTAATAAAGGAATTGATTGATTGATTGATTGATTGATTGACTAGAAATTTCGTTCCAAAAAAAGAGGAAGTACTTTTTCACAAAGCACATAATTAATCTATGAAATTCTCTGCCATGTGATGTGGTGATGTCTACTAGCTTGGATGGTTTTAAAAGGGCCTTAGAAAAATTCATGGAGGACAGGTCTATCAATGGCTACTAGTCTGGTGACTATAGGCCACCTCCAGCCGCAGAGGCAAGATGCCTCTTAATACCAGTTGCAGGGTCACTGAAAAAGTTGCTGAACCAGTTGCTGAACTTGAGGAGTGCTTAGGACAGCTTCTCTTTTCTTTTCCAGATGCCCTTGTAATTTTGGGTGGTGATTTTAATGCCCGTATTGGTCTGGACAATGAGGCTCTATATGCCAAATATCGTGGATGTATGTCTCAGGAGACAGAGGATACCCCTTTAGAGCAGCGTATCTCCAGGGAACTGATTTTTAATTATGTGGGCTCATGCCTGATGCAATCTGTTAGCAGGTTGGATATACTTATACCAAACGGGTCATTGGAAGGTGATTTTCCAGGGGAGTTCACATATTGGTGGGGGGAGTTAGTATGATCGATTATTTTGTAACCTACAGAACTTTGCTTGATTATATCCTACTTCTGTAAGTCAACTTTAGAGTAGAAAGTGACCATATGCCCCTGATCCTGTGCTTGAGATCCCCAGATTGCAATACTTTTACTTTGGAGGAACCAACCCCTGTTTATGCCAACTCAGTGGACCGGGTCTCACGATCCATGAAATCCAGTTTGGGGAAGGGAGCAGGAAGGGAGCCCTGGGCGGCCAGATCAGCCGCCCACACGATTGCCAGCTCCAAGACAGAGCTGGCAGGGGCTGGGGAGCTCGGGGGCCGCGTGGCCCCCGGAAGCCCCAGTATGCCCTGCGCTAGCACGCGGAGCATACTGGGGAGACCTCCAAGCTGGGAGGCTGCTTTTAAGCCTTCCAGCTGGGGGTCTACTTGCGAGTAGCTGTGGCGCGGAGCCGCAGTGCAGCTACTCAAGAGGAGATTGCCCGGGTTTGCAGAGCGCTCGCTCCGCAAACCCGGGCTAAGGGGCGGGCTACAGGAGCGGGTTAGCTGCTCCAGAACCACTGGGCTCGGCTGCGAGCCTGGTGGTTCTGACGACCCGCAAAAATCGGGCTAGGCTTTCCTAGCCCGATTTTTGTGATCGTCAGAATAGCCCCTGATTCTCGCTCTTGTGTCAGATGGACCAGTGAGATTGCTAAAGGGCTGAGTGACCTTCTTGAGTCAGCAAGAACAGTTTCCACAGAGTAGCTATCCTTCTCTATGCAGTTGATGCCGTGCTTCTGTCACAATCTCTGGTGGGGATGAGGAATATGCTGAGAGTTTTGGCTGACTATTGTCATGAAAACTTGCTCTCTATCAATTACCAGAAGACTAAGGTCGCAATGTTTGCCAAGAAACCTATTAAGCATAAATGGCAAATTAACGGGGTTGATGTAGCATGGACATTGCAATATAAATATCTGGGGGTCATCTTCCAGGTTACAGGTAGCTGGAAAGAGCAAACTAAGGCCATCACTGACAAACGCCCTGAGATCTACTATTGTGATTTTGAGATTCTTCTTTTTGACAGGGAGCAGATATGTTCCGGCTGCCATTAAGGTCTTTCAAACTAAGGTAATCTCGCAGCTTCTTTATGGCTCACAGATTTGCATGTATCATGACTTTTGTCCACTTGAAAGGATCCAGTCCAAATTTCTCAGCTATTTTTTCAAACCCCTGTTGTGTGTCAAATGTCAAGCTGCAATTGGAAGCTGGTTTGTTAAACTTGGAGTCCTCCGCCTGGATTTATATTTTCAACTTCTAGCTGACATTGATTTTCCCCCTTCTGGCTTAGCTCCCTTAATCTTTAAGGGTGAACACCCCTCTGATGGGACCCTATTAATCACTAAAAAATTAAAAGTATATGGCCTGTCAATAGAATTTTTACTCCCCCTGGGTTATGATAATGCTGAAGTGATCCTTAAGCAGCATATTATCAATATGGGACACCAGATAGATTTAGGTTGGGCATCAAGTTACAGGCGGTTAGGAACAGTTAAGCCCGTGCAAAAACCAGCCAACTATCTGTATAATCTGACATATCCAGCCCACAGAAAAGCCTTGACGCTAGCCCGGATGGATGTGTTGCCCTCTGTGTTATCAGAGGGTAGATTTAGGAGGGTTCATTTTTTGGAGAGATCGTGTCCTTGTGGAAATGGCAATGTTGAAACAGTAGGTCATGTGTTCCTGTATTGCTCATTTCATCGTGATCTGCGTCTTAGACTTATTGCCCCTCTTGTTTTTAGATATCCAAATAATTCTGATAAGTTTTATATAAACTTATTTCTTTCTGATACGTATACCGATGCCTCGCATCGGGTGGCCAAATTCTGTACAGCTACAATTAAGACCAGCATATGGTGTGTCGGAGAACAGCCCTGCTGGATCAGGCCCAAGGCCTATCTTGTCCCGCACCCTGTTATGCACAGTGGCCCACCAGATGCCTCTGGGAACCCCACAGGCAAGAGTTGAGGGCATGCCCTCTCTCCTATTCCCGGCAACTGCTATTCCCCTGCAACTCCTATTCCCCTGCAATTACTATTCCCCTGCAACTGGTTCAATTCAGTTTATTACGATCAAAGATCAGTACACAGATCAAATCCAGATACAAGAGTCCCCAAAAGTGAACATCAATACCAGCGCATGCATATATATAAGCATACACATAAAATATACAATTAAGAACTATTACATAAAATGTAAAATGGAATAAGATAACAAAATAAAAACAAAACCAATTAAGAACCTGTATTATCCATCTCCAACACATCGTATGAGGGTATTAATTGCACCCCTAGTTTTGAGAGCAGTCTCTTCCATCTCCTCATCTTCTGAAGAAAGTAACTTTGGGGCAGGAGGAAGACAGAGGAAGACACTGAGACTTTAATCCAGTCCCCAGTGGCTAAAAGATGCTCTCCCAGGGCCTGGGACATCCACAACTGCCTCCTGAAGTGCCTTCTCCTTGCCCAAAGGCTCTGGGGAGAGAGCAAAGCTAGAGGCTACATGCAAGGAAGGCTCACAGATTTTCAGCTTTGCTAGTCAGTGAAACCTGTTCATCACTGCACAACTCTCTAACACTTCGCTTCGAAGAGTAAGAAATGCTCTCTTGGTATTGCTGCTGTGAGAAATAACACTGGTCTGCCCTCAGGCTTCCTACTAAAGGTAAAGACATGACACACTGTGGAGAAAAGGGAAAGAGAGTAAAAGGAAGGAGAATCATTTGGAGAATGCCCAGGTGAATAATAAGAATAGATATGCAAACATTTTTCATTTTTAGGGCTCCATTGTGTTTCATTTTGGTCCCATACAGGCACATTCCTGTTCTTTTTGGGAACCATTTGCAGGGATCTAACTTGTTTTCAGAGCCCCATTCATTTTGGACATAGGGATTTCAAGAAGAGCTTCTCACTTCTTATTATAGTTTTCATCACTGCGGTGCCTATGGTGGCAAGAGCTGCAGTCTGCAATCACCTCCTAGAAGGCAACACATTGAAACGTCATACTGCCCCAGGATGTCCAAGGGCAGTGTGGGCAAAATAGACTGCCACCATGAATTGCAGCTACTATTTTTTCATGGCAGTGGCCATTTTGTTCAGAGTGCTCACCTCTTCTTTGAAACAAACATGTCTAGCCCCTGAAGCCCATTTCTGGGCCCAAGCCTAGCAGCTTCACCAGCCTCTCAAATCCAAACTGGCCAGTTGAATGGTCTCTTCCTTACCCCATACCATGCAGAGGAGTCCAAGAGGAAAGGCGAGGAGCTGAGTGAAGGACTGCCTCTAGTATTTCCAGGGTCCAGTGTGAAAATATTTTGTGGTTCCATGAAGAACTAATATTGTTCTGGCCCTGCCTTTGTAAGAATTTGTGTTGTGCAACTATACTGGAATTAAGTATTGATCAGTATTGATCCAAACTTTAGTTTAGCCAAACTTTTAGATTTCAAATGGGAGATAATAGGCCTCTACTTTTTTGCCCTTTCATTCTGCTCTTTCATTAAACTTACCGTCAGCCATTGCTCACAGCCCATGATGTCTCAGTACTGTCTGACAGGTAGTCATCACTGAGGAAACCAGGTTTTGTTACATAAGTAGCCACAGTATAGTTAGACCCAAAGGGAATTGCCACATGGGCACAGAAAAACAAGAAACTGCCAGAGACAATATCTAAAATGAGGAAACTCACAGAAGCGGATCACATACCAAGCTCATGATTATGTATAGATGACCAATATGGGATGTAATGAAGAGGGGAACTTAGAATGCAACTGTTTTATAGCTGCTCCCCTCATACACACAAGGAAATCTTATTTAGATTTAACTAAATAAGCTCTGCAAGCTCTAGTAATGAAAGTCAAGGAGCACAGTGAAAAAATGGGACTACAACTAAATGTAAAGAAGACTAAACAAATGACAACGGGCCCAGAACTGACTATGAAGACACTGAAGTGGTAGATAGCTCCTGCCTTTTAGGATCCAACAGTATCCTACAGTAAACAGTAAAGGACCCAGCAGTCAAGAAATATGCTGCAGACTAGCACTTGGTAGGGTTGCAATGAAGGCCTTAGAAAGGATATTTAGATATCATGACTTGTCTACACCTATAAAGATTAGGATTGTTTGGATAATGGTTTTTCCTGTGACACTCTATGGATGCAAAAGCTGGGCTTTGAAGAAGCGAGATAGAAAAAGCATTGATGCTTTTGAACTTTGGTGCTGGAGAAGACTTTTGAGGATACCATGGACAGCCAGGAAAACAAACAGATGGATCATAGAACAGATCAATCCAGAATTTTCACTCGAGGCACAAATGACCAGGCTCGAACTATCATACTTCAGACACATTATGCAAAGATCCAGCTCCCTTGAGAAGTCCATAATACTGGGAAAAGTTGAAGGAAAGAGAAGAAGAAGATGACCTGCAGCAAGGTGGATGGACTTGATTACGACAGCAATGAATGCACCACTGAGAGACCTTAAAGGTCAAGCTGAAGACAGATCATCCTGGAGAGAATCTATCTATGTGGTCGCTAAGATTCGACACCGACTTGATGGCACTTAATCAATCAATCAATCAATTGGCTACATTGACCGGCAGCAGCTTCTGAAAGGTTTCAGGAAGGAGCCTTTCTGACACCAACTTGATGACACTTATCAATCAATCAATCAATCAAAGGTTTATTCAGCAACAACTCCGTTTTCTTCTCCTTTCCCTCACTTTTCCTCTTGACTTCTCCCCCACACTCTCTACAGGATCCCCCTTGGGACAAATGTCCAAACAAACAAACTGCACAAGATTGCTGAATAGAATAGAACAGTAACCAATCTAGACTCTTGAAATTGGGAGATGACATATATGATTGATGACATATTGACTGGAGGGCAACAGTACAAAAACTATTGTGTGAGATACCGAGAGAGTCCCCAGATCTTCGCTGGGAGTCTGGGCACCCTCAGCCGGCTGACTAAGCAATTGCACTGTTTCAACTGTATTCTGTCCTTGGGTTGTGACAAGTTCCAAATAAGTTGTTTGCTATTATTGTTGTTATAGGAGCAGTTGTGTTTGAATTTTCCTTGTGGGTCAATAAAGTGATAAACCGAGGAGGATCGGGTTTTCCTGAATCCGAATGTCTCTGCTGAGGTAATGGCCAAGCCCAAAGGAGAACACTTAGTTAATTCAGTTTCTTACACCAGAACAAAGAGAGTCTCTGTTACTTTGCAGCAACAGAGTTCCAGGGTGATGGCCCCATAGGCGTGGGGACTTGGGTGATGCCCTCCCCAGCCCCTCCTTCAGAAAATGCTGGTTGGGTAGCAGTGAGACAGGCAGACCAACAGAAAAGGCCCTACAGGTGCTCCGCCTCCATCTGCTGTAGCAGAATAGTTGGCTGATGAGTGAGCCCCAGATCCGTCAAATGATTTATTAGGCTAGGCTGCTCTTGTTAGCGTCTTCCTCCATCAGCAGTAGGCAAAAGTGTGAGTTCTCGGACTAACGGGGAAACAGCAGGTAGTCTGTTCATCATCCTTTGACAGGACACATTTCATCTTAGGAGGGTGCTTTTTTGGCTCACATCATTTGCTTTGCATTTAGTGGATCCTCATTCCCCATTGCCTGCTTTCCTCAGGGGCCAGGAAGGACTTGCCTATCTGTTATCTCTGCTGCCTTCATCAAGTGACTTGTGGGAGCATTTTTTTTTTTGGCCACACACAGGCAAAATCCTTCAGTGAACTATCTGCGCAAACAGGTGGAGAGTCATCTCGCTCTGTGTGGGTAATTGTATTCTGACTGACAGAAAGAACAGATATATGAGTAATAATGAAGCCCTTTGGGAAAGGAGAATGAAATGCTGGATATAGCAAGGTTAGGAGCCCACATATTTTAAAAAACAATTATTTGGAGCTTGATCCAAAGCCATTTTGAAGCCATCAGGAGCATCTTCCATTAACATTGCTGAGCTTTAGGATTGTGGCTTTGGATCCAGAGCTGTTTGCCATATGCATATCATTTATATCTTAGAAGCTTGTGGACTCACTGCCTTGAATGATCTAAACCAGGGACATCATTAGGGGGTGGCTCCCAATGAATGGCTCAGAGCCCCACATCTCATCAGATAACTCCTCTGCTGCTGCCCCAGCACCAACAATTTCTTCTTGTCCCTGCTAGGGATTCCATGCTAGGGGTCATTAGGAAGGGGATTGAAAATAAAACGGCTAACATTATAATGCCCTTATACAAAACTATGGTGTGACCACACTTGGAGTACTGCGTACAATTCTGGTCACCACATCTTAAAAAGGACATTGTAGAACTGGAGAAGGTACAGAAGAGGGCAACCAAGATGATCAGGGGCCTAGAGCACCTTTCTTACGAGGCAAGACTACAACACCTGGGGCTTTTTAGTTTAGAAAAAAGATGACTGCGGGGAGACATGATAGAGGTCTATAAAATCATGCATGGCATGGAGAAAGTGGAGAAAGAGATTCTTTTCCCTCTCACACAACACTAGAACCAGGGGTCACTCCATGAAATTGATTGCCAGGAGGTCTAGGACCAACAAACGGAAGTACTTTTTCACACAACGCGTGATCCACTTGTGGAACTCTCTGCCACAGGATGTGGTGATGGCCAACAACCTGGATGGCTTTAAGAGGGGTTTGGATGACTTCATTGAGCAGAGGTCTATCAATGGCTACTAGTCAGAGGGCTGTGGGCAACCTCCAGCCTCAAGGGCAGGGTGCCTCTGAGTACCAGTTGCAGGGGAGTAATGGCAGGAGAGAGGGCACGCCCTCAACTCCTGCCTGTGGCTTCCAGCGGCATCTGGTGGGCCACTGTACGAAACAGGATGCTGGACTAGATGGGCCTTGAGCCTGATCCAGCAGGGCTGTTCTTATGTTCTTATGTTCCCTGTGTCCTCCCCAAAAGGTGATGTGCTGGTGACAAAACAGACACTTTAGCTCCCAATACAGCTCTTGTCTCCTTCAGGGGAGGAGTCAGATGTAATTATTCCAGGGGCGGGGATGATTGAGTTTAAATATCAAAAGGAGGGCTGTTGGACGAGGCCCTGTACCTAGCAACTAAACCTAGTTGGAAGACAGAGGAAGGCTTTGTCCATAAGAGCAGCACT
Organism: Hemicordylus capensis; assembly: GCF_027244095.1. NCBI lineage: Eukaryota > Metazoa > Chordata > Lepidosauria > Squamata > Cordylidae > Hemicordylus > Hemicordylus capensis. Next base: position 437,827,933 of record NC_069657.1, on the reverse strand, counting down.
ATTTGCTAAGTTCCTAATCTTTATCCAGGTAAGTAAGACAGTGTTTGTAGAAGCATGAAAGGAATTCCCTAACATCTTATCTATGCTCAGATGCAGAAGAATCCAAAAGGGTGTCTTGAAATGGCTAAAGGTTACTACACTTTAGGTGCATTTAAAAATCTGAATTCTAGAGGATCCACTGTATCTGATTAGCAATTGGTATTCAGTACAGAGTAGCTTGTGGTCACCACTACTTTTGAATGAACGGAATCCAGTTTGGAAATGTGTTCCACTGCTAACACTGAAGAAATATGGAATATTACTATCATCTATGGAATTTAATGTGTAATGACCAAGAAGGCAAACGTTCGCTGTGTTTACATTATAGAAATGGAAGAAATATCATTATTCATCAGTTTTTTCCTTCAAGGTTTTCAAATAAGTCTTTGCAATCTTTGCAATCTAAGTTGCATTGAATTTGTGTCTTTCTTTTGGGGGATTGAATCCTTCAGAAGCTTGCATGTAAAGGTCTCCCCTTTACATATAAAGGACCCATCACTAACTAGGATAAGGCTGATAGTTACTCCTGATGTCAGGAATGTAGAGTTTGAATCTGATCTGAAACTTCTCGTAGAAACAGTTGGTGAAATTCAAAGCTGCTCAAGGGTCTCAGGATGCTATCAAGGAAGTTTCCTTGAAATGCAAAGCATTTCCTGGTGAAAGAAACTAATTTTGGTGGAGAGAAAGAGAATGATTGTAACACGGGTTTCAGTTAATGGGGGGTGTTTTGTTTTTGTTTGCGGGGGGGGCGGGGACTGGTGAATAGAGGCAGTCCTCAACATCCATTCCAAGTCATGACACAGCACTGAAGATATTTGTACATTGCCATATTGTTTTTCAAAATTCGCTGCAAGAAACGAGAATTCACTAGACAGCTACTATGGGTTAGAAGTGGAGGAGGAAGTGGAGGAGGAGGAGGAGGTGGCAACAATGGCTCAGGGTTACATTGTCATCTGGGCTGGCATACCTGGATATCTGCAAAGGAATTAGCTGCCCCGCCCATTCAATATGCTTCCCCCAGCTGCTGTACTCATTGTGACAGTGAGAGGGAGAGATTCTGGCCCATTTCTGCCCGCATTCTGCTTCCTGCCTGCACTGCTTTTTCCATGCCTAACATTGTTCAGGAAGAGAAGGAGGCGGGAGACCCAGTTTGCAACCTTCCTTCCATGGAAAAGCCAGGGAGGGACTGGGGAGGGAGAGGGGTGGCAAAGGTGAGCAATTTCTGATTCTTTACCATCAAGCTCTTCTCTGCCACATGTCTGTGACTGAGACCACCAGCTTTGACAGCAGCAGGAAAACAATAGGGTATCTGGCCTTGGTTCAGGAACCAAACCTCCATTTATAACATTGCTTCTTATCTGAAAATGGGCTGTGAGTTAAGACATTTTGACAAGACACAGTTTTCAGGAAGCAATTGTGTTGTATGTCTGAGATCTCTCTGTATGGCAAAAAAAAAAAAAAAAAAAGCCATATAACCTGGGGAAAGCCATGTCCTGAAGAAAGGTGTGTGTGTGTGTGTGTGCTATGAATAAGTATGTTCCTCTGCCTGTGCACAGACATGGCTTCCAGGATGCATGGTAACATTTACCGGTTGCAATGTGACCATATAAAGATCCCCGCTGGGCTAGACTCAGCTAGTGCTGCTGCTGAGCTCTGGAAAGACCAGTTGGGACAGAAGACTGTGAAGTTGTAAACAGATTGTGAACAGCTGAACCTGTTCCACTAGTCCAATTTCAGAGGCCAGGTGAAATGCCTCAGATTCCAAAATGGGTCTAAAAAGGCCCCAAGGCCTTCGCAAAAGGTCTTGGGAGGAGAGCTGGTCTTGTGGTAGCAAGCATAAATTGTCTCCTTTGCTAAGCAGGGTGGGGAAGGTTCAAGGCAGGGTACACCTTCCCTTCCCTACATACTAGTGATCTTAAGGTGATGGGAGTGTGTTCCACACTCCCACATGGGCAGCCCTGCTCCATAAAGCATGGACCAGGGCAGCGGGATCCAGGGCCAGAACTTGTTATTCCAGGCTCTAGGCATCCCACAATGCAACGCGCAACATGCACATTTCAATGGGGAATTCCTCCCATCAGATTGGTGCTCTAGTCTAGGCTCCTGTCTCTTTGTCTCCCCAGGGTGAAATCAGCCTGAGGAGACAGACACACGATACCCGGCAGCTAGGTTAAGGGTGAGAGTTCACCCTTAGCCTCAGCAAACATTCGGGTTTCATTAGAGGGTTAGGCAGGTGGCGAGCATTGGGATCCGCGAGGCTGGGTTTAGGATCCCCAGGCTGGATTAGGCTGGTCATGAGAACAAGCCTCATAGTCTTGTCTTGACTAGCCTCATATTCAAATGCAAACCAGCTTGGGCCATGTTTAGCAAAGAGGACAATCCATGTTTGCTACAAAACTCATTTATAATTCGTCTGGTGGGGGAAAGCAAATTAATAATTGGATGTCTGCTAGATGATTCAAGTGAATGATTTGGTTTTTTCAGGTCAGTCACAGGAAGCCGACCAAAGTGGTGCTGCCCATCACTAGTCTCAGCTGTCCAGTCATTGCCACTGGTCCATGGGATGCCCACTGGTCTAATGCTCCAGAATGGCACACTGGATCCTCCACAGTACCATAGGTTCTTTTGACTTCTCAGGGACATGTGTGTAATCTGCTCATGAATTACCATCACACAAGCATCATTACCCCCATCCTGCCACCAGAAGAGCAGGTCAATGTGCACAGCATGGGCAGGTGTGAGTTTTAATGGATGACAAATTTTGGACAGCTGTTCCTTAAATTGCCTCTAATTCCCTGTCGCACATACAAAATTAGCATATCAGGGAAAAGGCTAGCCTAGAACTTTTTCCCTAATGTGTTCGTTTGATGTGTGATTGGAATGCATAATAGCCTTGCTCTGTCAACCAATTATGAGAATAGGGAACATGGGCTCTGTCCAGGAGAATGTTGTGTGTGGAGACAGTAGACCCAATCCCATCCCCGCTCCACCCGTTGAGTCTTCCCACTGAACAGGGCCTGTTTGAGGGAATATTTGTGCATTTGATTGTCTCACCTGCAGTCATAGATCAGCAATGGATACATAGTTTAATTATTGCCCAGCACCCAAGAAGACACAAAACACAAAGGTATTGGTGTAAATAAGGGCCACAATTTACTTACTTACTTATTTTAAACTTCTTAAAAGACAACGTTGTTAAAGAACAGGGATTGGCTCTCCACCCCATACAGTGCGGTATCTAGAGGCATGCACCACCATGGCATGCCTGGCCTATAGCATAGGGAGATGCACCTTGGCTCAGGCAGCCCCAATGCTCTAAAGTAGGGGCTGCCCATCCTAGCTGTCCTAGTGTCAGGCCTCTGCCATAGCAGCAAACACCCCCCGCCCCCAGTAGCTGTTAAACGATTCTGGGGAGCTTAGCCTGACAGAGTAGATCGATCTAGGGCAGATCTCCCTGAGCTGTGCTGTCTCTCGCTAGTTGCCCTGTCAGATCTATAGCCAAATTACCTGAAGGTGCTCACCAGTTTCAGATGTTATTCCCAACCACACTGTACCTGCCAGAATTGTGACCAATAAAGGTGAAACCTCGCTAGCTAGCTAAAGGCTAGTACAGTCAGGAACAGGCGGAAAAGGACATGCACCACCAGCCAATCAGGTAAGTGCCCAAAAATTCCTGCCTGGCCCCAAAAGGCAACCAGCTCGAGCCCAGACTGTACCTTAGGGAGGGAGGGAGGGAGGGAGGGAGGGAGGGTGCCTTCGTGGAGTGGAGTGAGGTCTGTCGGCATCAGCACAAGCTGCACGGCCAAAGCTCCGCCCCTGCACGGGCCGATCAGCCAATGAGGCTGTATTGTGCCTCGTGCTTCTTGCAGGGGGCTGGGGCAAACTAGCCGTGTGGCTCATTTGAGCAGCGAGCAGCCTTTTAGTTATGGTTATGGTCATACTTTCTTATATATAAGGTTTTTATTGAATGTTCTATCATGTTTACAAAGAAGATGAGCCACAGATCCCTAACATCAAAAACACAAATACAAATACTAACAAGCCCATAGCCCATATCAGGCAGAAAATATAAATGAACCTTCAATCAATAAGTAAAGCTCCGTCTTCACCCTAAATTAGGTTGCCCAGTAGTCCCTCTACAATTATGATACTTTACACAAACAGATCTGAGGACCTGTTCGCAGTCTTCATCATAAAGCAAGCCAGTTCTGCCTTGGTGTCTTTTTATCAGAATGGTCCATTATGAGCAATTCTAACTGTCAACCATCATTTGTGTGGAGAACGGCATTGAACAAGGCTTCTGGGTGCACAGGCATTCCACTGGGAGTGCATCTGTCTTCACAGACAACTCTTTATCCTGCATGGTCCACTGCCTTTACCTTTATGAGTTCCTCTGATTGGTAATTGAGAAAACAAATCTTTGAGGAGTTTCCATAAGTGCAAAAAGTGTGTGTGGGTGGAAGGGATCAAGATTCCCTGCAGTAAAGTATGTACCTTATATGACACCAGTTCAATGCCATACCATTTTGATTCATTCTTTCAGATAAACAAAATTCCAGGTCATGCTTTTCAGTAAGAGAGTCTTTCTTCTCACTCGGTCGCGTTCATGCTCCCTTACACACTGTCAGGTCTATATTTTCATTTTTAGTGCCTGCAGAATAAATGGGCTGATTTGAGAGCCACCCTAAGGTTTAAAGATATAGCGGGAGGGGGAGCCTATGGGGAAGGGGTGTGGAGTGAAAGAAGATTCATCAACTGCAATGGCATTCAAGTCACACAGATGAGGTTCCCTTATTGGTTAATTTCAAGTCTGTGCACACTGAAAAACAGGATTTAGTTCAAAGTGTATTATGGGCTTGGTTGCTAATGGCAAATCATAGGAAAGGAGATCTGAGGGAGCGAGGGAGGGGAGGGGAGGGGAGGAGAGAGAGAGAGAGAGAGAGATCAGTTCTGTAGGGGCATTTTTATAAGGCATAAATGGCGAGTAGAGAGAATACCTGCACCTATTACTTCCCAAAATGTGAAAGATGTCATAAAACAAAAGCAATTTTTAACAGACTCCTCTTTGCATCATTTCGACCCAAGACCACCGAGGGAAAGGGTGTGAAAGGAGAGTTTAGAGAGCTGCAGCAGGAATAGAAAATAGCCTCAGTTTCCTCAAAAACAAAATGTGTGTGTGTGTGTGTGTGTGTGTGTGATGTGTGTGTGGTATTCAGAGACAGAGATGATCTGAAAATTCTCTGATAAGCAATTCTACTTAAATTCAAGGAGAGAGAAACAAAACAGGTAGGTGAGAAATTCATGTAAAGCTTCAAGCCACTCACCACTATTTGATGGTGGCAAAATTAAATGTTCTCTCCCCCACTTTTTATTTAACAGTTTTTGCAGTGCCTTTGCAGGCTGCAGCTGAAGCAGTGCTAGAAGCATGAGGTCTCTTCTGGAAGGCCAGATCTATCTGGCTGTCATTTTCCCCCCAGAATTACCCTTCCCCCAAAAAATTAACCCCTATTTTCTGATTATTTTGGTGCAGAAAATGGGGCATATTGGATGCACTGTGATGAGATAGAGATAGAGATAGAGATAGAGATGATAGAGATAGAGATAGAGATAGAGATAGAGATAGAGATAGAGATAGAGATAGAGATAGGGAGGAGAGCTGGTCTTGTAGTAGCAAGCATGAATTGTTCCCTTTGCTAAGCAGGGTCCACCCTGGTTTGCATCTGAATGGGAGACTACAAAGCTATTCACACAATTGCTCAAAACCGGGCTGGGCTCCCTCAACCCAGTTTCAAGCAATTGTGAGAACCACCGGGCTCGCGGGCGAACCCAATGGTTGTCTGGTGGCTAGCCCGCCTAACTACCCCCACCCTAAATGAGGTTAACAGAGTGAGCGCTCCATTAACCTTGTTTGTTTGATCGTGTGTCAGCCATGACTGTTTGGGTGGGGTGGAGGGTGAGGGCGTGGCGCTCTCCCTTGCCCCGACCCCCAGAGCTCCCAATGGATCTGTGGCCGGGTGCGGGAGCACCCTACTGGAACAGCTGCTTGTCCGGGCGGCCAATTGGGCTGCCCAACAATGAGCAACTGCTCATGTATGGGGAGAGCGGGCTAAGCCCTCTCTCCCCACACAAACCCCCGTTTGGCACTTCACACCAATCATGTGAAGTGCCTCTACATGTGAGCACTGCAAGAAATTGAGCTGCTCTGGCAAGAGCCGAAGGTTCCAAGTTCCCTCCCTGACATCTCCAGATAGGGCTGAGAGAGACTCCTGCCTGCAACCTTGGAGAAGCCGCTGCCAGTCTGTGTAGATAATACTGACCTGGATGGAGCCAATGGTCTGACTTAGTATAAGGCAGCTTCCTATGTTCCAGTATAGATATAGAGTTATACACATACACACATACACAGACTGGGCTAAATTCCCCCATTTCATTACCCTACTGGCAGATGGTAAAAATGAGGATCATTTTAGCAATGCGGGGCAGATAACGGAAGGCTTGCTAGAGGTGGCGGCAGTGGCATTGCTGCTCTGGGAGGCTATCAGCCATCACCCCCCACCGCCCACCTGGCCTCTTTGCAATGACCTTGTATCAGAATACTCCCCCCCAAGCATGTCCATCTAGAGCAGGGCTGCACAACATCACCCCTCCAGCTGTTGTTGGACTACAACTCCCATCATCACCATCCACAGTGGCCAATAGTCAGGGATGATGGGAGTTAGGAACATAGGAAGCTGTCTTATATCGTCAGACTGCTTTGGGAACTTTTGTTGAAAAGCAGTATATAAGTATTAGTTGTTGCCGTCACTCAGTATTGTCTACACAGACTGGCAGTGGCTTCTCCATGGTTGCAGCAGGAGTCTCTCCAAACCCTATCTGTAGATGCCAGGGAGGGAACTTAGAACTTTCTGCATGAAAACATGCATATGCTCTTCCCAGAATGGCCCTATCCCCTGAGGGAATGTCTTACAGGGCTCACACATGTAAGTAAAATTACGTTGCACCGTCGAGTCAGTGTTGACTCCTGGCAACCACAGAGCCCTGTGGTAGTATTTGGTAGAATACAGGAGGGGTTTACCATTGCCATCTCCCATGCAGTATGAGATGATGAGCCGGGTCTCACGATCAGTATGAGATGATGAGCCAGGTCTCACGAGCACGGAGGGCATGCGGGCGAGACCCCCGGAGCTGGGAGGCGGCTTTTCGCCTCTCCTCCGGGGGTCTCCTCATGCATAGGCGCGGCGCGGAGCCATGCCGGGGCTACTCGGGATCTTCAAAACCAGGTTTGCAGAGCGCTCACTCTGCAAACCTGGTTTTAGGGCAGGGGTATTTAGGTGGGTTACCTGCCTAGGAACCACCGGGTTCGCAGCTTCATACGATGGGGCGATATCGGGCTAGCCTCTGCGTTTGAATAACCAGAGCAGACCCTGCTTAGCAAAGGGGACAGTTCGTGCTTACTGCCACAAGACCAGCTCTCCTCCCTGGTTGTAGTCCAAGAACTTCAGGAGGGCTAATGTTGTGCAGCCCTGACCTAGAGCCTCCATTGTTATTCATATTTGTTTTATAATGTTTGACCCATTTTTTAAAGAAACACTAGATTCTTTGTCTTTTAAGTGCTGCTTACTGTGGGTTGTTTTAGTTGCTGTTTTATTGTGTTGGGTGTTTTGAATTGTTGGTTAATGTATTAGCAGAATCAAAATTTTAGAGTTGGCAGGAATCCTGGAGGCTGTCACATCCAACCCTCTTGTCACTGCGGGAATCTGTGACTAGCCCCTGGTGGCGCAGTGGTAAAACTGCCGCCCTGTAACCAGAAGGTTACAAGTTCGATCCTGACCAGGGGCTCAAGGTTGACTCAGCCTTCCATCCTTCCGAGGTCGGTAAAATGAGTACCCAGAATGTTGGGGGCAATATGCTAAATCATTGTAAACCGCTTAGAGAGCTTCGGCTATAGAGCGGTATATAAATGTAAGTGCTATTGCTATTGCTATTGCTGCAAGTGCAAGAATCTCTTACAATCAGAGAGTCAAACATTTCAAAATGAGGGTCTCAGTTTTGATTCAGTTTCCTCAGTATTTTTGCTCTCTGGGTCAGATCCAATTCAGACAGTGGCTGACATACTGTGCAGCAAGTTGCCCCATCCAAGAGGGATGCATGCTCACTGTTTCTGAACCAGCCAAGAGCCCATCCATGCAGCTTCCCAAGGCAAAGGCTGCTCTGTGCCTCCAGAGCTGTGTGTCATTGCAGCTGTGACCTAAAAGTGGTGACTCTGTTATATTTAGACTCTCTTATATTTAGCAACTGGCCCTATCCAACTCCACCACACATCATCCCTCCAGTACTTGTTGCTAGTGTCTGTCTCAGGGGTAGGTAATGGGCAATTCTCCAGCCACCATTTATTACAGCTGGGGATGATAGGAGTTGTAGTTCAGCAACATCTGGAGAGCCACATGTTGCCAAAGTCTATCTCATGCTTCATTTTTGATTATGAGCGCTTTTGGGACAGGGAACCATGTTACTTTTTATTTGTGTTTATTTGTTTCTTGTTCTATGCAGGAACATAGGAAGCTGCCATGTACCAAGTCAGACCCTTGGTCCATCTAGCTCAGTATTGTCTACACAGACTGGCAGTGGCTCCTCCAAGGTTGCAGGCAGGAGTCTCTCTCAGCCTTCTCTTGGAGATGCCAGGGAGGGAACTTGGATCATGCATGGTGTGGAGAAAGTGGAGAGAGAGAAATTCTTTCCCCTCTCACACAACACTAGAACCAGGGGTCACTCCATGAAATTGTTTGCCAGGAGGTCTAGGACCAACAAACGGAAGTACTTTTTCACACAACGCATGATTCACTTGTGGAACTCTCTGCCACAGGATGTGGTGACAGCCAACAACCTGGATGGCTTTAAGAGGGGTTTGGATGACTTCATGGAGGAGAGGTCTTTCAATGGCTACTAGTCGGAGGGCTGTGGGCCACCTCCAGCCTCAAAGGCAGGATGCCTCTGAGAACTAGTTGCAGGGGAGTAATGGCAGGAGAGAGGACACGCCCTCAACTCCTGCCTGTGGCTTCCAGCAGCATCTGGTGGGCCACTGTGAGAAACAGGATGCTGGACTAGATGGGCCTTGGGCCTGATCCAGCAGGGCTGTTCTTATGTTCATATGGAACCTTCTGCATGCAAGAATGCAGATACTCTTCCCAGAGTGGCCCCATCCCCTGAGGGGGAATCTCTTACAGTGTTCACACATATGGTCTTCCATTCAAATGCAACCAGGGTGGACTCTGCTTAGCAAAGGGGACAGTTCATGCTTGGTACCACAAGACCTTTTATAACTTTTGTTGAAAAGCAGTATATGGATATTCACAGTAGTGCAGTAGTAGTAGCTGTGATGATGCACAGCTTTAGAGGCACAGAACAGCATCCACCTTCAGAAGCTGCATGGACACTCTATAGTCTTGCCTGGCTTGGAGCATGCATCCCTCTTGGATGGGAACTTGCTGCACAGTACATCAGCCACTATCTTTAAAAAGTGTCTCCATAGCCAGTTCAGACACTTTGGACTAATGATGATGCACTTCATGATGAATAAGCTTGGGTTCTTTTGCTTGCAATGTAGTTCTATAAAATGTATACAATGATTACAGTTTGTTTGTTTGACCCTATTTCTGAATTGCCTGATATAGATATCTCTAGATGATTTAACTTGAGAAAAAATAACTATTATTTTAAAACTGTTTATTCAGAGGCATTGACTGCATGGGGTCACCTGTGCACTTGCCCCAGATAAATTCTCTAGTGCCCTGGCCCTCCACACTGGCTGATATTGGTGGATGCATTGGTGATTAATGGCTGTAAACACTGGACGAGAGTGTCACATTCTTTCAGAAAGAATCTGTGGTTTAATTATGAACCAGACCCTGCAGTCCCAGGTGCTAGATTTTTTAAGTACCTAGCAATGTCAGTGTGTGTGAGTGCTTTGTAAAGGTTTTTATTAACAAAATACACGCAATAGGGTAAAAAAAAAAACCAACAGGAAAAGAAAACACTAATCATATGATTGTAAACAGAGAGTGTCTAATTATGGAACCACATACAGGAGGCCCTTATTTTTCATGGGTTCTCCCCTCACAGTTTCAGCTATTAATGGTTGGCCGATATATACCCATTTTTCATTATTGCAAGGGTGAATTTCGCCCATTTGCAATTCCTGTGCATGCGTAATGGACTCCTGATGTAATTTCCCATTTCTGCAGACAGAGTGGAGCCAGGTTTGGGCTATTGCAAGGGTGAATTTTTCCATTTGTGGTTCCTGTGCCATAAGCTCAAGGTTTCCATTGTCACAGTTTCTGCTTTTGCAATAGAAGCCAGAAAGGTAACCTCCATGAAAAATGAAGGCCTCCTGTACAATTATTTGTGTTCAGGGGTTCAATTTTATGTCCACTTCAAGGCAAAAATGGGATTTTAAGTTCAGATTCTGTTACAGTTCGAAGAAGAAGAAGAAGAAGAAGAAGAAGAAGAAGAAGAAGAAGAAGAAGAAGAAGAAGAAGAAGAAGAAGAAAACTCTTAACCATTTGTTTGGACTTTTGTCCGGGATTGGTTCAACACCCTGCTTTTAATGTTTGATTTTATTTTGCTTGTTTTGTTTTATTGTAAGCCGCCTAGAAGTTATTGAGAAAGGCAGGGTAGAAATCCCATTCTGTAAAAAATGCAAGGTTGGTTCTTTCAGATATTCACAGAACTCCCTTTTCTCCTAAATTCAGGTCATAGTCATTAAAGGACAAAGAGAAGGGCCAAAGGAGTCACAGATAACTTGGTCCAGGAGAAAATCAGGCTCCTGAAACATGAGGCAGAGGATGTAGAGCATTTCCCTTGGCAGCTTAGGGCATGTTTGCAGCAAATTGCACACTGCACACACTGCACCAAAGAAGGCTTCTTTGCATTTTAAGTAGAGCATCTCATCTGAAATATTAGAGCTGTTATGGACCAAACATCCAAACCTTCTGTCACCCCACCAAAATGCAGCATTGTCTTCCCATGAACTGCCGCAGAACAATTCAGGGGCATGGCTAGGGGAGAGGGGACCTCCCCTCTCCCCAGCGGCCCCTCGGAGTGAGGGAGATCGTGAAGAAAATAGAGAGGGGTAGAGTTGGGGGGCCCCAGGAGCTGGGGGGTGGGGCTGGGTTCTTTGAATCCATCCGTTCAATTACAGCTACACCCTTGGAACAATTCAAAGTGAAGTCTGGACTGAATTGTGCCATACTAAGAGCCAAACTTCACATTATGTTCAGCATATGATTAATCCTGGGGGGCTTGTTTCCCCCTCCACTGCAGTTGCTGTGTGTCAGAGCCTGCCTGGGAACCAGCCCCAACCCACGTGGGTACCAAACAGATGACACCAGGATAGAATCCAAGGGAAAGAGTTGTGGTATGCAAGGACAAGGCCATGGAGTGGAATCAGGAATATTAATAGCTGAATGAAATGGATTTTATGTGCAGAGAGGCAAGTGCAGACTGCTTTTCAGTGCTCTTGCTGCGGGCTGTTGGTTAGCCCCGCCTCTACTCCAGGACTGGAATACGAGTAACTAAAGCCCCATTCAACAGCTGGCCTGGATCAAGGAATGGATTGACCAAACACACCACAACCGGAATCTCCTCAGTTGAGGAACATCAACTCAAAGTGCCAGCAGGGACTGACCCTGAGGATACCAGGGTTAAGACCCCTGTCTTAGAACCAACACAGGAGACACCAGGCAACCTCTGCCAGGAGAAGGCCTATGGGGGGAGGTTTCCCTCAGATTCCAACTTAAAGACCCCAGAACCCACGGAACCCATTCGAACACTTACTTCAATGACAAGCTTCAAGAAGGAGACATCCAGCACCAGGCCACAGGAGACAACTGCAACTAAGTCACCCCAAAAATGGACCAGAGGCTTCCAGAACCCTATGGGCCCCCACCTAGTCCCCAGTCAGACAGGCACCACAGACGGAGAGAAATACTAAAGACCAACATAAAAGTGTGTGCCTTGCTGCCAGGCACCTGCTGAGCAATGGAGCTACTCAGGAGAAGGAGTAAGCAGCTAACCCCTGTTTACTCAGAAGTAAGGCTGGAACTGCTGTCAGAAGACAGGAATGGATGTCGCTCTTCCTAAGCCCTTATAAGCAATTTCCTGAAGCAAGCCCAATGCTGGAAACAAGAGCTCTTATTGAGCATCCTTCTCAGTGCTGCTGTGTCAATTTCAGCCTGATTCCAAGCATCCTTTACCCAACTTGTGGCTTAGGACCTAGCCCTCTGGTCCTTGGTTTCCCCTGCCTCCAAACCAAGGAACCCCTACTGCAGCTCCAGTGCAACTTGGTGAGTCCCTGCTTGAACCAATTTGCTTAGTTGTGTGAAACTGAGAGGCAGATCTGGATTGGGACCATGGTGCTGGAAAAGGAGGCATTTATCCTGATTCCCTCACACAGTGTTATTTGCCATTGGCACCAAAAGGAGTAGGGATGTACAGAACATTTTGAGCTTGAAATGTTCTGACTCAAAACCGGCCTATTTTGAGCTTGAAATGGGATGCCCTTCAAATGAAGGTCCTGTTTTGAGCTTGAAATGGAACTACCCCATTCTGAGTAGGAATGTTTTGAATGTTCTGAGTGCCATTTGGGGGTCCTGTATTTCGCTTGCTGGCTGGTTTTGGCACTGGCTTCCAACTGGCTTGTGATCTTGCTTCTTGGTGGGCTTGTTATCATACAAATCAAGTTTGTATCATACAAATCAAGGGAAAAACAGGCATCCAAAATTGCGCTTGGAACACTCGAAACATACTGAGCTCGTTCCGTCGGAACAACCAGCTTTCCCTGCTGTTCCGAGCTTGGAATGGAATGCAAATCCCATTCTATGCTCATCCCTAAAAAGGAACTTTTCCCTAGGACAAATAGTAGGCATAGGGGATCTAGAGGGGACCAGGCTGTTATAAAGCATGTCTTCCAAGGGGACCTTGTAATTAACAGTGTACTGGTTCAGATGATACGAGCCCAGCAGTCTTCTCCATACGTGAAGAGAGTGGGAATGTGCCAAGAGCACGTCTTCTCTGTCATTCCTGAAGGACATCCTGGCACTATTAGGAGAGCTGGTCTTGTGGCAGAAAGCATGACTTGTCCCCCTAGCTAAGTAGGGTCCACCCTAATTTCATAGAGAGACTACATGTGTGAGCACTGTAAGATATCCCCCTTAGGGGATGGAGCTCCTTTGGGAAGAGCTGAAGGGTCCATGTTCCCTCTCTGGCATCTCCAAGATAGGGATGAGAGAGAGTCCTGCCTGCAACCTTGGAGAGGCCACTGCCAGTCTGTGTAGACAACAGTGAGCTAGATGGATCAATGGTCTGACTTAGTTTATGGCCACTCCCAGGGCATCCTTCGAACTAAATCTCACTGTGGCCTGGTTCATACTTTATTAGAGTGGTGTGGAAGCTAGTTTCCCATGTCTGTTTCCCACACTATTCTGGTAATATTGGAAAGCAAGAATAGCATTGCTGTGTTTTAACTTGATAAATCATAGACAAACTAGCCACCAAGGCTGAACCATTTGATAAATTAATGTTTGATCAATATGAATGTTTTAAATTTTAAGTGCTGTTTTATCAGTTTGTTTTATTTTGTTTTTGTTGTGTTTATTTCTGTGAACCACCTAGAGGCTTTGGAGTCAGGTGGTATATAAATTAAATAAATAATAACTTTGTAAAAGGTTGTTCAACTAAAAAGAAGCCCCAGCTAATCATCTAGCAGACTGTAAAAGCCACATGTCCGAGAGAGAGAGAGAGAGAGAGAGAGAGAGAGAGAGAGAGAGAGAGCGCCTTACCATAATATCTGCTATGGCACACTTGTACAAAATCTCTAAGAATAACCTTTGCTTCTGAAGTGTGAGTTTACTCATATGTAGATATATGCATTTTTGATGAACTGATCATCTGTAATTCACATGATTAATCAATTTATTTATTTAACTGCTTTAATGTAGAGACAGCCCTTTCTGCCATTTCCATGCCCTCAATACAGCAAGACAAGTAGGACATAAGATGCCTCTGAATACCAGCTGCAGGGGAGCAACAGCAGGAGAGAGAGCATGCACATACCTCTTGCCTGTGGGCTTCTCAGAGGCATCTGGTGGGCCACTGTGTGAAACAGGATGCTGGACTAGATAGGCCTTGGGCCTGATCCAGCAGGGCTGTTCTTACAGTATGTTCTCTGAGCTTGTGCAAGGTATTCGAATAAGGACTTTGATGTTGGACAAATGTCCTTCATATTGGAAGACTTCCCCCCTACAATATGCATACATGTGTTGTGCTCAGTAGGGCTGTGCAAATCATTTGGGGCCTATTTGGGTTCAGGCTGCTTCAGCCCACTTTGGCCTGAATCAAAGCGCCATCTGGCAGGGGCAAGGTGTAGTCAAAATGAAGCAAACCACGTAAAACCCTTTGGCCTCTCGAAGCTTTGCTTTGGCCACTGCTGCAGCCTCAAACAAGACTACAAATCCCAGGAGCACCAGGACTTCATGAGATATGGTAAAAGGTCAAGCCATAAAGTCACATTTCAAGCCATAAAATCATATCTCCATGATATGATATGATATGATATGATATGATATGATATGATATGATATGATATGATATGGTGAAGCCATAAAGGGGCTGCTTGCTCCACCAAAATGGGTAACAAAGAGAAAGAATAGAGTCGTTTCTCCTCACCTCCATTGATCCTGGTAAGTAGTGTGGAGGGGACAAGCTTTAAACTGCAAAAAGATTCAGCACAAAGCATAGTAGACCTTCAAAATAGGGCTGAAGAGGGCCAAAGCATTTTGGGGATACTTCCAAAGCCGCAAATGGTCACCAAAGCAACTGCTCTTCAGAGACCTAGCGTTCAATTTCCATGTATCAACAAATGGTACTGATTTAAAATGACATGATATTCCGCATCATTCCAGACTTCAAACATTACCAGAACCTTGTAGGATCCAGCTATGAGGAAGCAGCCACCAGGCCATTCGAGTAATGTATGAATAAGCTGCTGTCTCAACCTGTAGTGAGAACTGTTTCCCACACTAGATGTATCTACACCACAAACTTGGTGGTGGGGAGCAGGTGGGATTAGGCATCCCTTACTGAGAATCTTCAGTACTTGCCAAATTACAGTTCCCTGGATTCTTTGAGAAAATGCTGTGAAAGTTAAACTACTGTAAAACTGATACATCCGCAGTTGCCACCAGTTCTTCTGTTGGCCACTGGGGGATGGACCTTCTTGATGCTGCCCTGAGGGTTTGGAATGCGCTCCCTGCCAAAATAAGAGCCTCCCCATCTCTAAACAGCTTTTTGAAAGACTCTTAAGATGCATTTATTCACCCAAGCTTTGAACTAGAATTGTGGTTTTACACTGTTAATATTTCAATTTCTGTTTTAATTCTTTTTATGTTTTTTCTAAACTGCCCAGAGGCATGAGTTTGAGGTGGTGTACAGACATTCTATAGAAATAAATACAGGTTTGCAGTACTGGCAAGCCCCTCCGTGTTCTAGCTGAAGCATAACTTTACGCACAAGACAGATAGCCTTTGGCCTCAATATACTTAGCCACTTTTCTGTCTGTCACACTGTTCCAGTTTATTAACTTAAAATTTCCCTATTTTTAAAAGTCTGTTTGTACAAAAAAAGAAGAAAAGATGTGAAAAGGGAATAACCAGACCAGCTACTTTCACATTTCTATAGCAACCATAGAATAGATGCATTCTTCTCAAAGTGCTAACCTCGAAACTGTATGAGGAGACTTCACGTGGCTACAAAAGGGACAGGTTTTCAAAAGACAGCTCACAGTGGAAAAGCAGGGCAAGCCCTTTAAAAGAGCTCCATGCCCTGTTTTGCTTTTTGTCACTCTTAGAAATGCCAGATCTTATCGTATCGATCATCCCCAAGGTCTCAGGGGAGGAGAGATCCACCATCCTTTTCCTTTTATTGTGCTGGAAATAGAATCCAGTGATCAGACTCCCTGATCTGGACCCTACATGTACGTCAATCCTCTCTAATAAAACGCTTGGTGTCCGTCCGTGGACGGACACCAAGCGTGTGTCCATGCCTCCCTGGCCTGTTCTGCGCATGCGCGGAGCGCATGCGCAGAACAGGGCAAGGGAGACACGACGGCCGGCACCCGGTGGCCATCTTGGGCGGCCAGAAGCGGCCGCCCCGAAGAAGCCGGGAATGCGGGGAAGGGGGAGACTGGCCGAGGCGCGGCCAAGGCGGCGGCGGAGCCGTGGCCGCGGCCTCGCCGCGCCGCCGAAGCCGGGCGGGGGGAGGAGGCGGCGGGGGAATCCGGCCGAGGTGGTGGCGGAGCAGCCGCCGAGGCCTGGCGCCGCCGCCGCCGAGGCCTGGCGCTGCCGCCGCCGCCGCCAGGCGGCTGCGAGTCCTTGGGGCCCTTGCCCGGCCGGGGAGACCGTCCGGGAATGTGAGGCGGGGGCGGACCGGACCGGCAGCGGCGCCCCCAGAGTCCGCCCGGCCGCCGCCACCGCCCACTCTCCCACCCTCCCAGCTGCCCAAATACTCCTTCCCCGCTCCCCCCCAAATGATTAAGGGCCAAAATGGCCCAGAAGAATGCTTCCGCGGCCGCCGCCATGGCCGCCAACCGCCCTCCCAGCTGGCCGAGACTTCCTTACCCGAAGCAGCCCGCGACAGTCGGGCGATCTAAAATCATTTTTTGCGAAGAAGAGAGGAGCTCCCGAACAGAGCTCCTCTCTGTGCTAAGCCAATGCCCAAACTGCTGCTATGGACGCAAAGGACGCCTATTGCGTCCTTTGCGTCCATAGCAGCAGTTTGGGCATTGGCTTAGCACAGAGAGGAGCTCTGTTCGGGAGCTCCTCTCTTCTTCGCAAAAAATGGATTTTAGATCGCCCGACTGTCGCGGGCTGCTTCGGGTAAGGAAGTCTCGGCCAGCTGGGAGGGCGTGGTGGGGGGGGAAGGCCAGAGTAAGTGGGGCGGGGGGGGAACTCTCCCCTACTAGCACCCGTTATCACAACGGGCCTGAAAACACTAGTCATGTAATAAACATCTCCATGTTGGAGCAGACCAAAGGCCTATATGAAGCAATGTTCTGTCAACAACGGCCAGACACATTGAAGACTGATTTTCATTGGGTGTGCCCATGCCTATGACTGGCACCGAACTCTTACACAGTGAAATTTCAGAACAAATCTCATGGCTCCTCCCAAGACAAACCATCTGAGCATTTTTCAAGGGTGTTGGTTTCGGAGGGTGTCTGCTTGGTTCTTGGCTGGCCCATGTGCTTCACCCACACCATTTACTCCCAGTCTTCTTATTGATTTCTGGACGCACCCTTGTTGCCTCCCAGCTCCCTGCTTCTAGCTCTGCCTCCCTGACCCCGGGCATTTTCTGTGTCTGCATCTGCGCCCTCTCTTCCAGCCAGAGCCAAACTTGCAGTGAGGGAGGAGCGCCTGTCAAAAGGACCTTACATCAAACTGGTGGTGCCTGGTAAACCTGGCGGTGCAGGGTCCCAACAAAGGAAAACCAAACACTGTTCTGTAAGACAAATTTACTGTCTCAAGGGAGGGTTGTACATTCCAATGGTGAATGGCTATTTTTGCCATGAGCAGCCATGATTTTCAACTGGCCCATAGAGTCGCTGTTACTGTTAGTTAGAACATCCCGCCCCACCATCCCCTCATCGGATTTGAAATTGATTATCTATTCATTAAGAAGGTACCTGAAATGAATCCATTTTGAAAACCAATCAGAGACACATTAGGGAGGACTCTAGGCACTGTTGTGCTCCTGATGATGTCTTTGGGAGAGTGGTCCGGTGGCTATGAAGCTTGAGCCTCTCTCAATCATCTCACTGTCACTTCACATTTCATACTAGAGAAAGGACACAACAAAGAGGCTCCTAGCCTGGCTGAGAGAGTCAGGAGCTTTAGGTAGGCCTTGAAGCTTCCCAAGTGTCATCACTCCCACCCTGGTTAATGACTCTGAATCTGCCTGCGAGGTGACCATACCACCACTGGACCCAGACTGAACCCTGACATTGTTCAGACTCTGAGAGAGGTCCAGAGCTGGAGAGCCCTGAAGGAGCACCCTCAGAGCCCCTTCACATGGCTCCCTTGGAAGCCAAGCCCTTCGAGGAGCCAGCCCCACTCATGCACTCCCTGATATCTACACATCAAAACCAGCACCAGGCTAGATAGGAGCACAGATAAAGAAGGGAAAGAGTGTCAGACTCTAGGACGAAAGTCTTCCATTCTCCAGTCAGGCCTAGGAGGGGTAGGCTGAACTTAGAGCCTCAGCAGAGGCCAGAGCCGGGCCATGCTGCTGGGAGCACCAGACCCAGTACAATGTTTAGAGGAGCCACTGCTGCCAGAACTGCCAGTGGTAAGGTGCCTTCTTGGCACCCACTCCCAGCCCCCACCTTACCAAATTTCCCTTTAAAAGTATAACCCTCTGAACCAGTTCTGACCTGGTTCAACCATTGTTCCTTTTGAATCAGGGTTGGTTCTGTCCAAGCTCAGACCAGCACCCCTTTTTGGGGGGCCAGGCCAGTTTGAGTTCTAATGGGTTGAACCGACCCAGTTCGAATCGAACTGGGTTCAAATAGAACCGGTTCTGCACATCCCTAATCTGTAACCCCTTTTCTTCCTACACCAGTAGGATGAAGCTAGAAATGAATGGCAAACTTGGAGGTAAATGTAACATAGAATCCATATTGAGATTTAAATAAACAACTGCACACTTTCCTTGGCTTACACTGTCTCCTCAAATCATCAAAAAGCAGCAATACGGGCAACAGCTACACTTGCAATACAAAAATAGGGGTGTACATTTAGGAATTTTCTCATTTTGATTTGGATCTGAATTGAAACACCCCCATTTCGTTTTGTACCCAAATTTTCTGAATCCAAATAACCGCTGTTTCGTTTTGTAGCCAAATTTTCCAAATCTGAATCTGAACTGATTTGGATCAAAAAGGGTCCCAGGGCAAAAAGAGTGGGGGTGATGGTAGTGCCCAATGGGTGGAAGCTACCATCCAAATTTCAAAGGAATTGGTCAAAGGGCTGGTATTTTTGTGAATTTTTAAAGTTTATGCATCTTTACGATTTTCCCCATATTAAAAAAGGGTCTGGGGACAAATGAGTGGGGGTGGGTGGTAGTGCCCAATGGGTGGAACCTGCTACCCAAATTTCAAATTATTATTATTATCTCTTGTTTACACAGTCAGACAGGTGTTATTGACTGGTTTGTTTTATCCAGACATCAAGTCCTTCCCAAGGACATAGGATGGCTGAATTTTATTGTCAATGTTGTTGCTGCTGTTATAGATATTGTCGCAGAATATAGGCTGTTCCCAGTAAAGCTGCTTTTTGTAATTGGCTGATGGTGATTTTTGTGGCCCCTATGGTGTTGAGGTGCTCTTCAAGGTCTTTTGGAACTTCACCCAGGGTACCAATTACCACTGGGATTATTTTGGTCTTCTTCTGCCACAGCCTTTCCATTTCAATTCGTAGATCTTTGTATTTTGTGATTTTTTCTATTTCTTTTTCTCCTATTCTGCTATCCCCTGGTATTGCTATGTCAATTATTTTCACTTGTTTTTCTTTCTTCTCAACTACAGTTATATCTTGTGTATTGTGTGGCAGATGTTTGTCTGTTTGTAGTTGGAAGTCCCATAAGATTTTTACATCTTCATTTTCTTCAACTTTTTCAATTTGATGGTCCCACCAATTTTTGGCTACAGGTAGCTTGTATTTTTTGCAGATGTTCCAGTGTATCATCCCTGCTACTTTGTCATGCCTTTGTTTGTCGTCAGTCTGTAACGATCTTTTTACAACAGCTGATTAGGTGGTCCACTGTTTCATCTGCTTCTTTACAAAGGCGGCACTTGCTGTTTGTTGTGGATTTTTCGACTTTTGCTCTTATTGCATGTGTTCTTAGTGCCTGTTCTTGTGCAGCCAGTATTAAACTGTCTGTTTCTTTCTTCAAGTTGCCATTCTTAAGCCATTGTCAGCTCTTGGTGATGTCTGATTTTCCACTTATATTGTGCAAATATTGACCATGCAGGGGCTTATTTCTCCATTTTTCTGCTTGGTTCTTGACTTGTTCTTTCTTGTAGGCCTGCTTTGTTTCATAGGTGTTGAATAGTTTCTCGTTATTGACCATTTTAAGTGCATCTTCTTCACTGTCCTTGATATATTCTTCAAGGCCTCTTTTCTCTTCCTCTACTGTTTGATGGACTTGCAGCATTCCTCTTCCACCTGAGCTGTGAGGGAGGTATAGTCTATCTACATCACAGCGGGGGTGCAGAGCATGATTGATGGTCATGATTTTCCTGGTCTTACGATCTAGCGTCTTTAGCTCTGCCTGGGTCCAGTCTATTATTCCTGCAGTGTATGTGATAACAGGTACAGCCCAGGTGTTTATGGCTTGTATGGTGTTCCTGCCATTGAGTTTGGACTTTAAAATTTTTCTAACTCTCCTGATGTATTCACGTCCCATTTTTCTTTTAACTTCAGTGTGTGCAATGTTATCAGCCGGGAGAATGCCCAAGTATTTGTAATGTTCTTTCTCTTCCAGGTTCTTAATGTTGCTTCCATTGGGTAGTTCTATTCCTTCTGTTTTTGTTATTTTTCCTCTGTTCATTATTAATGCAGCACACTTGTCTAGTCCAAACTCCATTGCTATATCGCTACTGAATATACGGACAGTGTTTAGCAGTGATTCAATTTCTGACTGGGACTTTCCATACGACTTCAGATCATCCATGTACAGCAGATGGTTGATTTTACTTGATGTGAAAGTGGGGTCATGGCGATTACAAACAACAGAGGAGATAGTGAGTCCCCTTGGAAAATGCCTCTTCTAATGCTAACCTGTCCAAGTGTTTCGCCATTGATTGTTAACTGTGTACTCCACATGCTCATTGCTTTTTTTTATAAATATCTGAATGTTTTTACTGACACCATTTGTTTCTAAACATTTTAATATCCATGTGTGAGGCAATGAATCGAAGGCTTTCTTGTAGTCAATCCATGCAACACTTAGATTGGTTTTTCTTCTCTTGCAATTTTCTAAAATCATTTTGTCAATCAGCAGCTGGTCTTTTGTGCCTCTGGTGTTCGGACAATTTCCTTTCTGTTCAAATGGAGGCTGTTTGTTAGTTAATAAGTGTTGCTTCACTTCATCTGCTATTATTCCAGTTAATAATTTGAACATGGTTGGCAGGCAGGTTATCAGTCTATAATTACTTGCTGGGTCTTTCATGATGAGATGAGTTTTCCCAGTTGTTAGCCATTGTTCAATATCACCTCCTTGCAAAATGTGATTGAACTGTTTTGATAGTTGTTTATGAAGGCTTGTTAGGTGTTTAAGCCTAAAGCCATGCAGTTCATCGTCACCTGGCACAGTCCAATTTTTAATTTTCTTTGCTCTTTCACTTATTAATTCTGGTGTTATTATTAGATCTTGCATTTGTTGGTTACATTTTTTGACCTCTTTCATCCAGCCTGCTTTTTTATCATAATCTATTGGATTGTCCCATAATTTCCCCCAGAATTGCACTGTTTCTTCTTTATTTGGTGTTTCTACATTTCTCGCAGTTTCTCCTTCTATGATTTGGTAGAAACGTCTCTGATTTGACTGGAATTGGAGATTCTGCCTGTGTTGTGTAATTCTGGCTTCATATCTGCTAATCTTCTTTGACACTGCTGTTATTTGCTGCTTTATTATTTCCAGGACTTCTCTAATTTTCCTTGAATCTAGGTGGTATTTTTGGATCAGATACTGTTTGGTGTTTTCATTCTTCAGCTTCTTGTCTTTCATATCTTCTTGTCTTTTTAGAGCTGGAAGTCGAACCCTGGTGGTTGTTTGGTTCATGTGCTCAGTTATTTTTTGCTTTAATTCTTGTTGCTTTTCTGTCAAACGGCATTTGGGTTTTTGAGGTGAAGGCAAAGGGGAGGTTGCCTGGTTTTGATTTTGAAACAGTTCAGCAACAGTGGCATCCTCTATTTCCAACACCTCTATTTCCACCTGTGCCTGAGCAACTTCTTCAGCTGGTGGTAATTCTCCTTCCATATCTTGAGCCTGTGTTGCTCTTTGCAGTTCTTCCAGCTCAACTCCTGTGAATACTTTATTACTTATTATGAATCTTCTCTGGTCTGCTAGCCTTTGTTCTGTGATTTCTGTAGCTGGATGCTTCTCTTTCCAAATTTGGTACATTCTTTTAAAATAACCTCTTCTAGTTGGACTAGACTTGTAATAGCAGATCATTATTTCCTTGTTAGCATTTTTCATATTTTTTTTCCGGTTAAGCGACGTTTCTTCCAGTAACCTTGCAGTCTCCAGCCCTGGTTGCTCAACTGAAGATCAAGTCCTGTAGCCCACTTGCCATCAGATGTCCAGGGACTCCAGCACCCGGCGCGGTCCTTGTTGACCCGGGCGACGACCGATCCGGTATAGATTTATTAAAGTTACATCTCACCATATTGTTGATGGGAGAGGCACTCTTTGTCTGGCTTCTCTGGTGAGACCTGTCCAGTATGGTTGGACCTCTGGCACAGCTCTCACCTTCCTCAGAGCACACAAGCCCAACAACCACGCCAAGGTAGTGCCTCACTGGGGGTTGTTGTTGTTATTATTATTATTATTCAATTTCTATACCACCCTTCCAAAAATGGCTCAGGGTGCTTTACAAAGAGAAATAACAAACAATAAGATGGCTCCCTGTCCCCAAAGGGCTCACATTCTAAAAAGAAACACAAGACACACACCAGCAACAGTCACTAGAAGTACTGTGCTGGGGGTGGACAGGGCCAGTTACTCTCCCCCTGCTAAATAAAGAGAATCACCATGGTAAAAGGTGCCTCTTTGCCCAGTTAGCAGGGGTTGAATTGAATGAATGGATTGGGCAAAGGGCTGATTAGTTGTGATTTGTTGAAGTTTACTACTACTACTACTACAGTTTACGCAACTTAAAGGTTTTTCCCCATAGGGAATAATGGAGGTTTCAGCAAATATATCACTTCACGTTGGCAGGAAAGAGGTGGCCCAGAGTGGAGTGTGGTGGGTGGTATTACCCAGTGCGGGCAAGGACGCTACCAGAATTATTTAAAAGGAATTGGGCAAAGGGCTGATTATTTGTGATTTGTTGAAGTTTACACGTTATCCCCCACTGGGAATAATGGAGATTTGAGCAGCCCCATAACTGCACTTGCCCAGAGCAAGTGGTGGTGTAGTGCACAAAGGGTGCCAACCACCCCTGTACCCACAAGCCCATGGGGTACTGTGTTTTGTTGTTTCTGAGGTGTTCTGAGTGTACCAAATGAGAGTGGATTCATGGTTTGTCATTGAAAATCTGGGGGGAAAGGGGGTGGCTGGCCAGTGGCCACAGGGGCTGGGGCTGGTGGCACTGGTGGCTGGCATAGACAGACACAGCAGGCACAGGCCGGCAGCAATTCTACCAAGGAGGTGAAAAAATATCTTCTGGAGCAAAAAGCAATGCAGCAGATAAATCCATTCCAAGGCTGGCATGCAGTAGCCATAGCAGGCTAGCAGGCTGGTCTCAGGCTGGCAACAAGGCAGGCAGGCATAGGCAATGGTATGGCATCATCATGGCAACTTGAGGTATGCTATGCAATGCAAACTAGTTCTCTCTCTCTCTCTCTCTCTCTCTCTCTCTTCAGTGAGGCAGAAAGGCCAAATGGCAAATGAGTAACTAACTCATTGAATGAATTGAAAACCCCTCCTTGAACTCCCCCCCCTTGCCCCTTCTTCAACCTTTCCCCTGGCCAATGTGGGGTCAGTAAAGAGTGGCAAGAGGCAAAAGAGCCAATGGGGAACAAGGAGGGAATCATCAGCAGGTCAGCCCATGTTTTAGGTCACTGATTGGAAGGCTGGAAGGGCACGAAATTCAAAGATATGTCAAACACAAAATGGAGACTGACTCAGAGATCGCCACAAAATGGAGGTCCGAAACAACAGAACGTTTTGTAGCCGAAACAGGGACGTTTCATTTTGTGTACAAAACTTTCGGATTTGGAAAATGGGTGTTCCGTTTTGTCTACAAAACACCCGAAATGCCCCATTTCGAATAGAAAACGTTTTGTACCCGAAACATTTTGCACATCCCTATACAAAAATCTGAAGTCTTGAAATAGTCCTCTAGTGAAGATAAGGCAAGATTTGTTGCAGGTCATCATTTAAGGGATTTCAGTCTCTGGCAGTCTTTCTCGGAGTGCCAGTTTGTAGAAGCACACTCCTCATATATCACCTTGGCAAACAGCCCAAGAAGGTAAAAGAACTCTGGAACTATTACAATATATTTGACAGTGCCTGCCAATTCAAACAGGCAAGATTGGAGTACTTCTTTAGTTTCCAAAATTTTATCTGACCTAAAGCAAGCTGTGCAAAGTTATAAAATAAACTCCCAAAGGTGTACCCTTGTGGATATCCTATTTTCTCTCTGGGTTATCCTTCGGGGGGGGGGGGGGACACACCTTGCAACTTTACCAGCAATGTGTGCAAAAATGAAAGTGCTAAACCATAAAATAAGGAAAGTCTCACAGAACAAATGCTGGGAGGGCACAGGCTGCAGGGAGAACTTTAGGATCCATTATGCTCCTGATGATACTTGTGGAGAGTACACAAGGGTAGTGAAATCCACAACAGATTGTGAGGTGCTCCAAAAGGATCCCTCCAAACTGGGGGAGTGCATGACAAAATGGCAAATGCAGTTCAAAGGAAGCAAGTGTAAAGTGATGCATATTGTGGCAAAAAACCCAACTTCAAGTATACGCTGATGGGGTCTCAGCTGTCAGTAACTGACCAGGAGAGAGATCTTGGGGTCGTGGTGGATAGCTCATTGAAAGTGTCAACTCAGTGTGTGGCAGCTGTGAAAAAGGCCAATTCCATGCTAGGGATCATTAGGAGGGGGTTTGAAAATAAGAATGCTAGTGTTATAATGCCCTTATACAAATCTATGGTGCAGTCACATTTGGAGTACTGTGTTCAGTTCTGGTCACTATATCATAAGAAGGACATTGTAGAACTGGAAAAGGTGCACAAGAGGGCAACCAAGGCGATCAGGGGCCTGGAGCAGCTTCCTTATGAGGCAAAGCTACAGCATCTGGGGCTCTTTGGAAAAGAGGTGACAACTGTGAGACATGATAGAGGTGTATAAAAATATGCATGGTGTGGAGAAAGTGGACAGAGGAAATTTTCTCCTTCTCTCACAACCAAGAGTCATCCTATGAACTGAAGGCCTGGAAATTTAGGACTAACAAAAAGAAGTCACAGCACATAATTAATCTGTGGAATTCTCTGCCACAGGATGTGTGGTGATGGCACTAGCTTGAATGGCTCTAAAAGGGGCTTAGACAAATTCATGGAGAACAGGTCTATCAATGGCTACTAGTCTGGGGGCTATAGGCCACCTTCAGCCTCAGAGGCAAGATGCCTCTACATACTAGTTGCAGGGGAGCAACAGCAGGAGAGAAGGCATGCCCTCAGCTCTTGCCTGTGGGCTTCTCAGAGGCATCTGGTGGGCCACTGTGAGAAATAGGGAGGATGCTGGACTAGATAGACCTTTGGCCTGATCCAGCAGGACTGTTCTTCTGTTCTTAGGGCCTAGAGCACGTTAGGACCTTTTGGGGACTATTTGGAGTCTGCAGCCCTCCTGCAGAGAACTAATGCGTTAAACTTTGGGGCGATTCTCACAATTAACAAAAATCGGGCTAGCAGAGGCTAGCCCGATTTTTGTTGACCATAAGAACCACCGGGCTCGCAGCCGAGCCCGGTGGTTCTTGAGCGGGTAACCCGCTCGAGAACCCCTGGTAAAAAGCAGGTTTGTGGAGCGAGCGCTCCAGCACGATTGTGAGTTGCCGTGGCGTGCCTTCGCACCATGCCTACCCATGAGTAGACCCCCTGGCCAGGAGGCGAAAAGCCGCCTCCTGGCTCCGGGGGTCTCCCCAGTATGCCTCTCCTGTGCTTGCGCAGGGCATACTGGAGCTTGTGCAGGCCGTGCGGCCCCCGGTCCCCCCACCCCCCGCCGGCTCCATCACTGAGCCGGCCATCGTGGGGGTGGCCGATCCGGCCGCCCAGGGCTCCCTGCCCGCTCATGAGCGGGGAGAGTGGGCTTAGCCCGCTCTTCCCGCTCACCCGAGGAAACTGGGTCTCACTGATTGTGAGACCTGGTCCTTTGAGTCCGCAGTTTTCCTGGCTGGAGTGGTGTGGTGTTGTTGTTTGAAGTGTGGAATGTTAAAGTAAGAGGGAAGGGGCAGAATTCTTGGAGGGCAGAATGTTTGGGGACATCACCATTAGGATTTGTGGCAGCTATTGTGGTCATTGATTCCTGAGACTGGGATGAAGGTGGATTAGATCCTTAGGCTAGGTAAGGATAGGAATCTGGCAGAAGCTATGTTCATGGCAGTGGGGCAGGGGAGGATAAACACATACCTCAGTAAGTATAACAGTCACATTCCAGGACACTTGGTGTATTTTCCATTTTCACTATTTAAAATGAAAACTTAACATCAGCTATGCTTTCCTAGGACCCATGTTTGAACACTGACCCCGAAATCTGGAGCAAGCACAGTCGGGCTGTGATACATTCCCACAATAAAGCACTGTGATTTGCATGCCAGGGAAAGACACTTGGATCCCCTGGAACAATGGAATAAAAATTTTGCATCCCTGCTCATTTGGGGGGGGGGAGGCCAAAAGACAAGGTGAATGACAGGCAGGGGCAGATTACGTTTTTTGCCGCCCATAGGCAAAAAGGCTTTTGCCACCCTTTTACCTTAAACAAAAAAGGGTTTGCCCTTTAAAAAAATAAGGTAAAAGGGAGGAACTGCCTCCTCGCCCACTCCACCCTTGCTGCTGCAGCCACCGCTGCTCACAGAGAGGGGCGGCAAAATTTGAGAAAGTGCAAAATTTGCTGCTCCTCTAATTTTGCCGCCATAGGCGAATGCCTACTCTGCCCTTCCGTTAATCCACCACTGCTGATAGGCCTTCTTGGGGTGGACAGCAATGAAGAACCACTCAGGAAACTGCAGAGATGTCACATGGGGTTCCAGCAGGCCAGAACCAGCAACCTCAGATGACTACCTGCAGAGGACATCTGAAGTCCAGATCTCCAGATCCCCAACTCTGCGCATACATTTGCATGTCAGATGCTGCTTTTTTGTCTGTGCTGGAAATAGGGAAGATATTTTCAGATCTGCAGGATATCAGTGGCTTAGATGCTACACACCCAAGGTGGATGCAGGCTTCACGGCACTCACCACGCTGTTGCTGTGTATCGCACAGGAAGGGGAGGCTCCATACCAATGACTCTGTGTGTCAGAGCATGCATGCCCAACTCACACTGGGAATGCTGGAAGTCAGGCACAGCTAGTTTGACTCTCGGAATTGCTGGCATTGAGCCTCCCCCGCCTGTACTAGGAGCAGCAATACATCAGTGAGTGCCACAGAGCCAGATGGTCCGCATCCCTTTTGGGTATGCAGCTTGCTTACACAGTGTGTAAGCTAGTGGCACTTCTTTCACAGGACCTAATACTTACGTATTTATTTTAAGATTTCGACCCTGAATTTCTCCCAGGGAACTCAGTTTGACTTAAAACATAAAACGTCATCAGCAAAAAATACAATACAATATAGTACTGTGCCAGCACAGAAATAAAATACCAATAATAACCAAATTAACGTTTTAAATGTTTTTGTATTGCAGCTCATTGTCTTTAATGTGCTTTTAATTATATGCATTGTTCTGTTGGGTTTGTTTGTTTGTTTGTTTGTTTGTTTGTTTGTTTGTTTGTTTGTTTGTTTGTTTGTAAGCCATCCATATAACAATTGTCATGGGGCAGCCAAGAAACAAAGTTGTTGTGTTGGAGGAAAAACTTTGAGAGATTCAGAAAGGCCTGCTGGGGGAGGGGGGGAAGAGATTTTAGCCTGTAGCAAATCACAGTGAGGTGAGGGCCAGTTGAATCTCATAATGTAAGGATTTATATAAATTGAAGAGGCCACCACAGAAAAGACCCTCCCATTACCACTAAAAGAGCCTCAGTAGGAGGCAATAGAAGAACCTCCCTGAAAGATCTTATGTGGCAGGCATCTTCGTATCAGAAAAGACAGTCCATCAGGATATAGTTTATGCTTCCAAATCTGATAAGAGCAAATATTCAGAGCATCCTTAATCTAACATCAGGTGCTGATATGTATTTTTGTCTGGACTGATGAGACATATATACACGTTCTTCAACACTTTGTTGTCTTGGTTTTGAGTAGCTACTCTCTGTACAACTCATTGTCCTCTTACCATTCTCTGGAGGAATTACAATCCGAACCAAACTCTTCATTTACATGTTGGGTTTGTAATAAATATAATGCAACATGCCTTAGAGGAAGAGAAATCCTTGGCTGAAGCTGTCACTCTCAATAAGGCTTCTTTGTGTCTGGCACCTATTTTCTCCTTTCTATAGAGTAACAAATGTTGACTGGAAATTCTTCCTTGGGTTTATGGAGTTCTTAAAAGTATTATGAGAAAGTTAGTGTAGGTCACAGCAGACACACTCTTCAAAGAGCAGGAGTTTATTCTAGGATTACCACTACTGGCTGACATCAGACTAAGTTACTCAATAATACTACTCAAGGAATAGTTTCAGGGGTGGAGCCACTATTGTGCAAATGGGTTCAAAGAAAAGGGCCACCAATGAAAAGAGTCGCCGAAGCCCACAGGGGTGCTTGGCTTGGGCTCCAGAAGAGTCCTGAGCACACTCCCCCTGCCCATGCCTGGGCTCCAGAGAGCCCTAGGTGAGCTCTCCTCTGTCCTTTTCAGGCAGTGTCTGCTGCCTGACAGCCTTTATTTCCACCTCCACAGACCCCCCCGCCAGCCACCTTGGACAACCCCCTTAGGCCCTGTCTGGTTTGAGTCCAGTTCAGATTCGAACCAAACCGGACAAGCTGGTTCCGTGCACACCCCTATTGGACACAAACAATTTTTTTAATGTTACAAAATGGTGGGATATCAACTGGATGGCAGTTCTTTCTTAAGTTTATCCCTGCCTGTCAGAAGTAGCCACCATTAGGAAACTTGCAGATGTCACATTCTTCCTGCCTCATGGCAGAGGCTCATGGGAAGATGTACGATTACCTTATCCCCCTTTCCTGCATCCGCTGAAGGAATGTGTGAGTCAGTGAAACAAACTTCAGGCAGTTTCTAGCAGAGGCAGACTGAGAAACGATATGAAGAGTCTTGAACAGACACAAAGAACTCTTAGGATTCAGCATCTGAGCTAGCTGATGTAACCTGACTTTTAGGAATGATATGCTTTCTTTCAACTTCCATTCAGTGTTCTACCTGAATATTTGTGTGAATAAACCATTAAAAAAAAAAAAAAAAACAGCATGTCTGCAGTGACTCTCCTTCAAAGGAAAACCAGACTCTTAGGTAAATTGTGAACTTCTGGAACTTCCCACCACTTGGGGAAATGGGACAACTGAGGCAGCATACCATTATTTATTCTCATACTCTTTTGAAAAGGAGTTTTGTCTCCTTTCTCCTTCCTCTCTCCCATCTACTGGGCCCTCTAGGGGCAAACTTCTGAAAAACAAAGAAAGTGGGAAAGGACTACAGCTACAAAAATACAGCATATTTCTGTCCTAAAGATATGGAGCCATAGCTGGAAGGATTTGGACAAATTTCTCCAGAGTGGAAATTCTGAGTTTCTACTACCACTACTAATTCCTCCAAGAAGAATTGAAATTCTTTCCATAATTCAGGGAGATCTCAAGCTTCCATCCAAGGAGAAATTTCAGAGCATTTCCCCAGATGATTTCTCCTCATTGTGCATCTAAGAGGGGGGGTGCGGTCTTGCTGCCTCCATAGTGCTCACCAACATGTCGACATTCCTGCCAACAGCAAGGGAAGCTCTGTGCATCAGAGCGGCTGCCACTTACTTTCATGGGGAGTGATGGCAGTAGGTCACAGATGCTCTGATGCAGTGCTTAGGATGTATGGCGCTTGCCTCGCTCTCGGTAGGAATGTCCATGTGCTGGTGAGTGCTGTGGATCCAGTAAGCAGTCCACATCTCTCTTGGGTGCATGGCTAGCTGCATAGAATGTAAGCCACTGGGAGGATGGACAGTTGTCAAAAGGTTACAGCTGCCCCTGTCTGGACTCCCATTCACTTTTCTAGGGAAGGTAAAGTGTGCCAAGTCAGTGTCAACTCCTGGCAACCACAGAGCCCTGTGATTGTCTTTGGTAGAATACAGGAGGGGTTTACCATTACCTCCTCCCGTGCAGTATGAGATGATGCCTTATAAACATAAGTGTTTCCCATAGTTTGGGAAACATGCCAGTGGGGATTCGAACCAACAACCTTCTGCTTGTTAGTCAAGCATTTCTCTGCTGCACCACTTCTAGATATATAAAAATAATTCAACACTGTCCCCTCCCTCCTTTAGGAAGCACTATCTTGCAGTAATCATTTTCTTAGTGTATATTTAGACCCCTGTAGTAAGATACTGTCACCTTAAGTGGCGCAGCGGGGAAATGCTTGACGAACAAGCAGAAGCTTGCTGTTTCAAATCCCCACTGACATGTTCCCAGACTATGGGAAACACCTATATCGGGCAGCAGCAATATAGGAAGATGCTGAAAGGCATCATCTCATACTGTGCGGGAAGAGTCAATGGCAAACCCCTCTTGTAATCTACCAAAAGAAAACCACAGGGCTCTGTTGGTGCCGGGAGTTGAAATCAACTTGATGAAACACTTTACTTTAGTAAGATACTATTACTTGGCACTTCTAGCAGCATCTTCATCCTTGGCATAATTATGATTTGATTTAAAGTCACACATTTGTTTTGAATGCTAGAGTTAAAAACCTGAAAGTAGAAGGATGCTTCTGCCCAGTGGCGGATGGTGAGGGCGGTGGCAAGAGGTACCTTTAAAAAGTGATTACCGGTGGTACCACTGGCATCTGCAAGCCCCTAGGCATGTGCATGGAACCACGGAGCTGTGATCCAACACTGGGGTGGGGGTTCCTTTAAGGGCGGGGGGAGGGTGTACTTACCGCTCCCGCTGCTTTCCCTCTGCTGTCATATCGTGGAGACATGACATGTGTGCGCGACGTGTACACACGCAAAAGGCTTTCTGAAGCCGTTTGCTGCCAAGAGGGGGAAGGGGCGGCAGGGAGGTATCCTGCCGCCCCAAATGCTTACCAAAAAATTCGCACCGGTGGGGGGAAAATGGCGGGAGGGGTAAGTACACCCTCCCCCACACCCTTAAAGGAACCCCCACCCTGGTGTTCGAACCGCCCAACCGCCTCATGATCGGACCGGTCTGGAGGCCTGTAGAATGGCCTCCGGACCGGTCCGTGCACATCACTACAAGCCGCCATGAGCAGCGGCACCCCTCTCGGCATCCCTCTCAGTGGCTGCCGTGGCTCCGGCACTCACCTGGCCTTTGCACATGTGCAGAAGCCAGGTGAGTACTGGAGCAGTGGCAGCCACTGTGTGGGATGCCAGGTGGGGTGACGCTGCTTGTGGCAGGTTGCAGGTGCTGGCGGTAATCACTGTTTAAAGGTACCTCTCGCCACCCCTCCCCCCCAGCACCGCCCTCACCGGCTTCCAACTGCCTCTGCACAATAATTGGCATCAAACATACCAATTAAACATAATCTGAATTAAAATTTTATGTCTTTATAATTACCTGCAACGTGAGGGCTATAGCTTGTCGTTTCAATATACAATTAATTATTTAACAATTGGGTCTAGTTCTGCATTCTGCAGTGTTTAATTATCCACAAAGAGAGAAAGAGAAAGAATGGGAACAAATCATTTAAAGAAAAACAAACACACATATTGTCAAGTTGCGATGATTTATTGTGCTTTTTTTGTCTCTTAAATTAAAAGAGAGAGAAAAGCATTAATTATCCAATCTTGAAATTATAGGTTATGCACATAATTAAATTTATGACCCATACCCCAGGAATTCTGTGGTATAAAATACCTTGCAAATGAATAATTTAAGAAAATATTCAATTCTGAGTAGTTTCACGAGGATGATTGTAAATCTCACAGGAGTGCAGGTTATAAACCAGTTATAGATCAGCTGAAAATGTTTTATTTCAGATTGCCCTAATGTAGTTATAATCAGGAAAGTGAAGATCTTTGACCTGGGATTTCTGTACTGGTGCAGCGTTGTGGATAAGAAACTCAGCTTCATGAAGTCACCAAATTCAGGAAGTCAGCTGTTTGGATCATGGCCCTGCTGTGAATGTACTAGGTGGCCTCAGATGGTTGCTTACCCCCCTCCTCTGCAATAACATTCACTTTCCTTAAAGAGTTGTTGAAAGGCTTATAATGCATGTGAGGTGATACACAGGTGCCAGAAACTACCCAGGTCATCACCCATGAAATGAGAGTCCTTCCCCCAACAAAAGATTTTGGATGCAATTATTCTGTGGTGAGAGGAAAAACTCCCTGCATATGTGGAACCTTTTCCTTTCGCTTCCAAATATGTGGAACTAAAAGCAAAGTAGACTCAGAGGCAATTTTTTACAATCAATCTATATGTTGACTTAGACTTTTAGATAAACAACAATTACAGACATTCCCTGGCGGATAATTTCTCCTACAAATATGTCAAAATGGAAGCACTGGCCACAGCTCTATCTTCAGTTCTGAAATCTCAACATTTGAACAAGTCCTCTTGCTCCATAACAGTTCAGATGGTTCTGAACAAACCCTGTGGGTGGCCTCCAAGGGTGGGTCACCCCATAACCTACTATATCCATCTCTGGCATCCTCTTGCAAAACTCCAGCGTGCAGAAACACAGGGCCAGTTCAGATGAATGACAGCCCTGTAGCAGCGTGACATACAATGTCGCTGGCACAATCACACCGGCCTCGATGTTCCTTGAGGATGATCTGATGAGATCACGGCACTCCCTTAAATTGTGTGTGAGGGGATCACCTCTCTACCTGCACAGTTTAAACAGGATTTTTGTAGCATGTGTAGCATTTGGATGACCACCCCTCACATGCCCATGTTGCGAGGGAAGAAGAGGCACACCCCAGTGAAGTGAGGCAGGGAAAATAAGCAGAATGCCCATGTGAAGTGAGGAATGAGGTGGAAGTTGGCAGCAGGGGGACCTGTGAGTTGGTGCTCATGTTGGAAGGGATGGGCACTTGACAACCCCCTGTGCCTGTCCCTGCACCCGAGCTGTATCACCCTGCTACATAGAAGGGGTGGCTCTTTCCCCTTTGCTTCTTTTAAGGCTCGAGCCACCTAATGGCACAGCGGGGAAGCAACCTGCCTAGAGAGCAGGAGGCTGTTGGTTTGAATACCCGCTGGTGTGTTTCCCAGAATATGGGAAACTCCTATATCGGGTAGCAGTGATATAGGAAGGTGCTGAAAGGCATAATCTCATACAGTGTAGGAGAAGGCAATGGTAATCCACTCCTGTGTTCTACCAAGAAAAACCACATGGCTCTGTGGTCACCAGGAGTCGACACTGACTCAACGGCACAACCTTTCTTTCTAGGGTCACACCCCAGAATTACACATGCTGTTAGCCACTCCCCTTTTTGAGAATCCAGTTACCAGGCCCAATTTGAAGGAGCCGGTCACTCCTGGATGTTGCACCTCTGCACTGAGAAACCTTCTAGCCTCCATCATGTATTGACCATGGCCTGTTCTCCTTCCTTGTCATAGCTACTGGCACTACTAATTCAGAGAAGCAGGCCTTGCTCCTGACGAGTGATGTCTGTGTCAAGGAAGCAGCCAGAAAATACATGGCTCTTTGGCTGTTTGGCTGTTTTAAAGTTAGAGGTACTAGGTTTTTCTGCCATATGGTTGTTTCCCTGGGCTTCTGGGCATTCATTCTGTCTCTACCTGACTTCTAGCCATCAGAGAGTTTCAGAAGCCAGCTGTTGCATAACATCACGGCACCTTGCCCTAGTTGTGTCTACTTCATGCCAATCGCAAGAGGGACACTCCAGCGTCTGGCCTGCAGGTGTTGCACCACCAAGACAAGCAAGTCCAAAACCATTCACACAAAGAGAGAAGGTCTGAAAGCAGCCCGGTTTCCACGTATCACAGGTTCAAAATAGATGCTCATGGTCGTAGAGGTAGTGATGCCTGAGCTCCATGTTCCATTTGATTCTCCCTGGGAGAGAAGAAAACAAAGAGCATCTGATGCTGCTGGGGGTGGGGGAAATACTTTGACCTAGTTCTTTCAAAACGTAAAGTCATGTCAAGAAACATTCTTTGTTTCAGGCACCTCAGTACACTGAGCATTGGAGTGCCACAGGGCAGAAGAGTGAGAGTCACGCATATGATGACAAATCCTGCTTTACTGTCTTAATAAGGAGGCTTAATGTAGATGGACGGAAAGCAAAGCCAGGAGATAAGGATGTGCTCCTTGGCCAAGAGAGCGAAGAAATTGAGAAAACCTTGATCTGCCATTTGAAAGGACTGGGTAGCCCTACTCACATGTTGTGTTGTACAGTCTGTTTACAGTGCATATAAGTACAGATTTGTATGCAAGCACTGTTTTTCCATATGTTCTGCTGGATGCAGGTACAGCACTAGACTTCCTATCTGTAGCCTGCATTTGAGAGACCAGTTTCACTTTTTAAATGAATGCAGCTACAGACATTTACACAAACACATCTCCGAGCACATAGACATCTGTACACTTGTACAACGTAATGTCTGAATAGGGCTAGAGAAAGATCTCTCCACACATGCTATGTACAGAGATTCACACTCCATCATCAAAGCGGCATCTTGGCCTCAGTTTCTTGGATCAGACTGGATGACAGAACTATTGGAATACAGCATGAGTAGATCAGATCAGAGAGATTCAAACTGTGCTGGGGTTACAGTAGATATCCATATCCAGCACCAGCACAGCTTCTTTCCAGAGGCTGTTGTTGGTGTCACCATGTTCTTTTTTAGATTGTGAGCCCTTTAGGCATAGAGAACCATCTTATTTACTTATTATTTGGGGGGTTTTGTGTAAACTACTTTGAGAACTTTTGTTGAAAAGCAATATATCATCATCAACATCATCAGTAGTAGTAGTTCCTGAACTCAGACGTCATGCATACATACATGTTTTTGTGTAAGTAAATGTACCTGCATTCATTTTAAAAGTGAGCATAGAAAAAGGCCTTCTAAAATGCAGGGTGCAGATGGTAAGCATACTGCTGTACCTGCATCCAACACAACATGTATATACAGTATTAACATGTGAATAATGTGTTCAATCAAGTCCACACCAGTAAGTGCATTCCTTTACTTTCTCCCGTAAGTGAATAATCGTCATTCGTAAAACAAGAGTACCTTTTGGGACACTCCTGCAGTGCAGTGATTGACGCTCCTTTCAGCTCCATTCAGACATAGGTCAGCAATTACAAACAATGTCAGAGTACTGGGAGAAATCTACCCCCACCGCCCAAGAGGTCTAAATTGACTAGTCATGTTCCTTGCACTCTACCACATGACTTTAAAATTTCATTTATTTTTTGTGCAACTCCTGGACACTGATCTCTCTTCAAACTGAGAAAAAGCATATGGAGGAATACGTTAGGGCTCTTTATACCACCATATGGGGGTGAGTTGGGGGTGGGGTTAGAAAGCTCCTACCCTAGGAGCAACAGACCTAACCTTTGTTTGGACCAACAATCTGCACAAGAGCAAGCCAGTGTTGTATCCAGGACACACAGAGATAGGGTCCAAAGCAGAGGCGTAACTAGGGAAAACGGCACCCAGGGCAAGAACTGAAATGGCGCCCCCCCGCCCCCCAACATACTATATTATACTTAGGTTTTTCCTCACAAGCGCCCGTCGCCGCCACCAAGCCAGGCCACTGACTGGGTGCCAGCAAAGCAATGGGGGGGCCTGCGGGCGGCGCGGAAGGGACTGCTCATGGGGGAGGGGGCGCCTACGCGCTCCCTTGACTGCTGCAGCGCTGCTGCACTGAGCAGGAAACATTTGTATTAACAAAAAATTAAAAAAAAAATGTCATGGCGGTGCCCCCCACGTGACCAGAAAAGATGGCGCCCGGGGCACGTGCCCCCCCTGCCCCCCTATAGTTACGCCTCTGGTCCAAAGTCCTTTATTATAAGCAGTCTCTTAAGATAATACAGCCATCAGGAGCTGAGCAAGCAGTCAGTCAAGTCAAAGCAAGACTGTTCTCTCATTGCTCTCTTTTATACATTAGATCCACTGATCCCTTTCAGCTGGTTGTCAAACTCAACCCCTTAAAGGAACAGTAATTCAATATCAC
Organism: Hemicordylus capensis; assembly: GCF_027244095.1. Lineage (NCBI taxonomy): Eukaryota > Metazoa > Chordata > Lepidosauria > Squamata > Cordylidae > Hemicordylus > Hemicordylus capensis. The sequence goes on along the minus strand of NC_069657.1, from coordinate 437,791,584 downwards.
ATCACCACATTTCTCCCCTCTTAATTAAAATTCACACACAATTTTTACATTATATAATCCTTAGTCCATAGTGGTAAACATCTTGCACAAACTGATCACCTTTCAGCTCCCCCTTCCTCTTGATCCTGCTCATTTTTCATTCATTACTGTCACTACTATCAGTGAAACCCATTCTGAGGACTCTACCCCTTCAATAATATCATTTGCCCTCATTTCCTTAAGTTCCTCCAATACTGCTTCCCTGAGCATAAATGGTAATCGTCATAGTTTTTGCTGTATAGGTACCACATTCTGTTTCATTTTGAGTTTATGAACAAACCCCTTAGCACAACCCACTCCACTCTGATACTGCTCCTCCCCTATAGTTTCAACAGGTATATCTTTTGAAGCAGGTTTTATTTGGGGAGGCACTATCTTTCCATCAATTACCCACAAATTTAATGCAGCAAATCTCTCTCTCCCAAGAATAGGAATACCACAAGAAGCAATATAAAACTCTGCTACTGTACTACATGGGCCAAATGGGCCTTACAAGTAAAGATCCCTTCATGGGAATTTGTTTAAATAGCATACCAACTGTAATTTAGGTTCAGTAAATGATATACAGGTTGAGTCTCCCTTATCTGGACATCTGAAATCCAGAATGCTCCAAAATCTGGACACCATGCCATAACAAAAACAAATAGCCTCAGCTCACTCGCTTGCAGATTCCCAATTTTGCTGCTTTTAAAACATGCAGTCAAAACTTACTTCTTTCAGAAGGCTGTTAGTGGCAAGGATTTTGTCTGTAATTCTCTCTAGTTGCGGCTCTGTTTTTATTGTGAAGCTTTTTAATGTTTTTGATGTTCTCGCTTTGGTGCTAGAGGGGAGAGGGAAAGCCCCCCTCCTCCACTCCCTGCTCAATTTGGCGCCTGCTCTGTTGGCATCTGTTTTGGCGCACTGGATCCCATGCCCAAGATATCTCAATATGCAAATATTCCAAAATCTGGGAATATCCAAAATCCGGAACACTTCTATTTGCAAGCAGTCCGGATAAGGGATACTCAACCTGTATCCTCAAAATATTGAAAACATGATGACTCTGGCAATATAGACACAGCTGATCCTGTATCCAACATTAAAGCCATATTTTTCAATATCCCCACAGTTCTAACCAAAACATTAACACTGCACATATTTTTCTCTGCCAGACAAGGAGGACTAAGGTTATCCACATTCAAAATGGACACATCTGGAACTGAAATCACTTTTACTTGCTGACTATACTGATTACTATGGCATACTTTAGCAAAATGTCCCATCTTTTTACACTGAACCATCCTAGCAGGACATCCTCTATTTGCCAAATGCTGCAGTGACCCACAGCGAAAGCAAGCTTTCTGTTCTTCTTGGTTTTGTTGCACCAGTCTGTTACTCTTTTCTTCACTCTTTCCACATGACTTTGTCATATGGCTCCTATCTGTAGAATCCACCACGTGTACTCCATTTCCTTTATCCAAGTTCATGGTTTTAGCATCTGCCACTGCCATCTCCAATTGTGCTGCAATCACTATAGCATTTTTCAAGGTCAAATCTATCTCTAGCAGCAAACGTTCTTGAATACATAGCACAGGTGTTTTCTCAATCAGTTGGTCTCTAATCATTTCATCTGCCATTACTCCAAAATTACAGGAGCCCACCAAATCTCTTAGAGCAGTAATATACTGTAGTATAGATTCTCCACTTCTCTGTCCTGCTGCTGAAATTTATAACGATTAGCGACTACATTTACTTTTGGCACAAAAAAGTTCTTTAAAGCTGAAAGTGCAGTCTCATATTTATCATCTGCAAGTGGCAAGTTATATAATATACATTGACCTTCTGTTCCCAAGCAGTGGAAGAGTAGAGCACATTTTTCTTGCTTCAGGAATCTCTTTGTTCTTTATTGCCAATAAATAATTCTCAAACATCCGAATCCAGACACGAAACACAACTGGTGGCTCACATGGGCTCTGGAGAAAAGGCATCAGTGGATTCACTGCAAAACAAGCCATCCTGCTTCATCACCAATTTGTTGTATCCAGGACACACAGATAGGGTCTACAAAGTCCTTTATTGTAAACAGTCTCTTAAGATAATACAGTCATCAGGAGCTGAGCAAGCAGACAGTCAAGCTCTCATTTATACATTAGATACATTGATCCCTTTCAGCTGGTTCTCATACTCAACCCATTAAAGGAACAGTAATTTAAAATCACATCACCATAGCCAGGTAAAGCATTCATTACTAAAACTGGAAGCAGGAAGCGTAGAGAGTCCTCCAAATGCCCTCCCAGCATACTTTGTGCTACCAATAGACTGGAAAGCCTCATTACATCAGCAGCTGCCTCTGACTGGCCAAGACGGAGTAGGGATGTGCAAGCTGGCTCGAGGTCGAGCCAACTCACACTGGAACTGGCCCGGCTAGAGGGCTCCCCCTGGGTCATGACTTGGTCATGCAGATGTCCATTGGGCATGTGTGGCAGCCTCCAAAATGGCCGCCGCTGCCACAGAGGCCTGTAAAGGGCCAAAAACAGCCCCAAAATGGCCCACAACAGGCCAAAAACAATTGGAGGAAGGCCAGCAGTGGGAGGGGGACATCAGGAGAAGTCCCTGATGCAGTGACAGCACCACCACCCCTCCCCCCGGAGCCTGCAATGGCAGTAAGTTCACCTTTTGAAATTATTATTAACCCCCCCCCCCACACACACACACACTGCCCAAGCTGGGCCTGGACCAGTTCAGACCAGAGCTTGACGAGGCCCAGCTCTAGTGTGCACAGAACCAGACTGGACCTGGTTCAGTTCAAATCTGGTTCCACTCGAATCAAACCAGGTTTTCCGGTTTTGTGCACACCCTTATGAAGCAGCAGGACACTGGCCCAGTCCTGCTGAAGCGACTGCAGGTATGGATCACAGAGTATGCTTGGCAGAGTGGCACATTCACAGATGGCAGCCCCTATAGTCACAACTCTCTATTGTTTCCAGGCCTGCTATTTCTTGGTAGCTGCTAGAAAAGGTAAATGTGTTCCACATGATCAGAAAAGCAGGACAGGAGAGTTCTCCTCTCCGACTACCTGGTTAAGAGCAGGGTACAAAAGCTGGGCTACCCAGCTTTGAGCAATCTATGTTGAAGGGATTTTCATGAGTTCATACAACCATGCAAGTGAGGGTACAAGGCTTTCTACCCTGATAGTGATGTTTGTGTGAGCAGGCCTTTTCTTTCTTTCTTTCTTTCTTTCTTTCTTTCTTTCTTTCTTTCTTTCTTTCTTTCTTTTATTTCTCAGTGTGGTTTTCTCCATTACAGACAAAGATAAAGACATATTTATATACTACTTTCCACAAAAGTTCCCAAAGCAGTTTACATTGATAGAAATAAATAAAATGGCTCCCTGTCCCCCAAGGGCTCACAATCTAAAGAAGAAACATAAAATAGACACCAGCAACAGCCACTGGAGTGATGTTGTGCTGGTGTTGGATAGGGCCAGTTGCTCTCCCCCTACTAAATAGAGAATCACCACTTTTAAAAGGTGCCTCTTTGCTCAGTTAGCAGCAGAACATTAACAAAGATGTTACATTAATGTTTGTACACTATAGCAATAGCAATTACATTTATATACCGCTTTATAGCCGGAGCTCTCTAAGCAGTTTACAATGATTTAGCATATTGCCCCCAACATTCTGGGTACTCATTTTACCAACCTCGGAAGGATGGAAGGCTGAGTCAACCTTGAGCCCCTGGTCAGGATCGAACTTGTAACCTTCTGGTTACAGGGCGGCAGTTTTACCACTGCGCCACCAGGGGCTCACTATGATGGACATATACAATTTAACACACAAGGTCCCACCCTACAACACCTATGACAATGATTCCTAATCATACCAGACAGTAGAAACTCGTTTTCTTTTTCACGATGGGAAATAAATTTTGGGGCTGTAATGCATCATGAGGTAAGTATTACAATATGCTGAGATAGGAAATGACAAGTTCGGTGACATCTCTTCTGTGGTGAGGGCAAAATCTACTTTTTACTGCTGACACTGCATGGCTTGGTCTTCATTAAAAATAACAAAGTAGGAGCTCATATTTCTGATAAATAATAGGGGTGTGCATGGAACCGGTTCAGGTGGTTTGATCTGAATTCAAATTCAAACTGAACCACCGGTCCACAAGCCGGTTTGATTGAACAGGCCAGCGGTTGAGTCCATTTGATTGAACCAGGTTGAACCTGGTCAACCTGGTTTGGCCCAGTTCAAGGGCTATGCTTGTAAAGGAGAATCCAGTTGGGATTCCCCTCTACAAGCAAAAGGGTGGGGGAATCCTTTAAAGGTGTTGTAAGGGCAGCTGGGGAGATGGCGAAAGTATACCTTACCGCATACCTTACTGGCTTCTGTGGTAGCGGCATGGTGGTGGCATCTCCTCTAAGCTCTCCTGGTGCTCCCCCCGCAGCAGCATGAGTAAGTGGCGGCCCAGTTCCAGCCTCTGGGAATCCAGGGAGGCTGGAAACATGCTGCTGCTGGCCCACGCTGAGGGGGAGCACTGGTGGGGTTTAGAAGAATGGCCACCCCTGCCCTGCCCCTGCAAAAGCCAGTAAGGCATCCTCTTGCCATCCACCCAGGGATTCCCCCATCCCTTTGCTTTTTAAGGGAAATCATCACCACATTCCCCTTTACAAGCATAGCCCTCAAATAGTGGAACGAGGACGAACAGCTTCATATCGGTCCGGGCCTGGTCTGGTTTGAACCCGGAACGGCCACCTTTTGGGGTGGCCTGTCCAGTTTGAGTCTGAACTGATCAAATTGGGCTGGTTCAAATTTGAATCTGGTTCTATTTGAACTGGTTCTGCACACCTCTAATAAATAATGCCAGGGAAGAAACATGTGGAAGGGCTGTCTTTATTCAGCTAGGCCACTTCCTATCTGTGACTCTTAGATATGGCTTCCACCTTCTCTGCCCCAGGCTTTATCTTATGGCAGGGTGGCCAGTCTGAGGCCTTGCAGCTCGTGTGTCTCAGATTGGCTACCACATCTGCATGCTAAGCTTGTGCTCTGCCACAAGATCAATGATATTCCTGAAATAGCCCTCATCAAACTACTTCGCCCTGCGGGTGGCCACACTTACCTGTATTGCTCCATCTGCTTGGCATATTCGGCTATGATCTATTACAGGATCATCTTGAATATCCTCCAGGCTTTGAGATCAAGAGAGATCTCATGCACTCGACCCAAATCACAGTCCTGGGGTATGCTTCTTGTCTGGAAGTGGGAAATGGGGATTAAAGCAGAGAAGGAGAGTGAGGTGACTGACTCTGGGCCAGTCACTTCTCTCTCAGCCTAGCCTACTTCACAGGGTTGTTGTGAAAGAGAAAGTTAAGTATGTAGTACACCGCTCTGGGCTCCTTGGAGGAAGAGCGGGATATAAATGTAATAATACTAATACTAATACAGTATAATTGATCCTGTAGCAGAACACAAGCTTGGCATGCAGAAGGTTGCAGGATCAATCCCTGGAATCTCCAGGTAGGACTGGGAAAGAGTCCTGCCTGGAAGGAACAGTCACTGTTAACAGTACTGAGTTCAATGGATACAGGAACACACACACAGGAACAGAGGAATCTGCCATATGCTGAGTCAGACCATAGGTCCATCTAGCTCAGTATTGTCCATACACTCTGGCAGCAGCTTCTCCAAGAATGCAGGCAGGAATCTCTCTCAGCCCTATCTTGGAGATGCCAGGGAGGGAATTTGGAACCTTCTGCTCTTCCCAGAGCGGTTCCATCCCCTAAGGAGAATATCTTACAGTGCTCACACATCAAGTCTCCCATTCATATGACCATTGGGCTGACTCACTGTAAAGCAGTTTTGTGGGTATTGCAGTATTGTTTATTTAGGTCCACATTATTTAAGTCTCTTCACTCACAGTTGGAAGAATTTTGCAGTTCCTAGGTGATAGGGTCAGTTTTAGCCCTTGTCAGTTCACCAGACCATCATTCTCTGCTTTAATTCCTATTTCCTTCTTCAAAACCAGTAGCATATCCCATTCCTGTTATTTGGGTTGAGTGGCTGGGATCTCTCTCAAGAAGGACAATGCACCACAGGCTTGCCAGACCCTCACAGAAGATGGGAGGTTGGATTTCCTCTTTACTGTGCTTTCAGCTTGTTTTGCTTTCAGTTAAAGAACAGCCACACACACCTTGAAGAGCACCTCAACACCATAGGGGCCACAGAAATCACCACCAGCCAATTACAAAAAGCAAATTTACGGGAACAGCCTATATTTTTCGATGATATCTATAATAATAACAGCAACAACATTGATAATAAAATTCAGCCATCCCAGGTCCTTGTGAAGGACTCAATGTTTCGATAAAACAAACCAGTCAATAACACCTGTCTGACTGTGTAAACAAGACATCATCAACAACATCATCATCATCATCATCATCATCATCATCATCATCTAATAAAATCATGCTTTGAGATGATTTTAATGAAAAGTGACATATAAATCAAATGATAGATAGATAGATAGATAGATAGATAGATAGATAGATAGATAGATAGATAGATAGATAAATAGGCAAGCCATGAAGGAGCAGGAGGCAGATGCAGCCCTCCCAAAGCTGCTTCAGCTTCAGGAATATAGAGAAGCTATTCATACACATGTGCAAAACTGGACTAAGGACGCCCAGCCCGGTCTTTCATGTGCATGTGTGATCGCGCCCAATTCTGGCAGCACTGCGGCGGCAAACCTGCCTAAGGAGCCACCCTCCAAAACGAGATTAGGAGAGTGAGTGCTCTCCTAAACCCGTTTCTTTGATTGTCTGCCAATTGCTGCTGCTCATAGCTCTGAGGGTCGGGGTGCCAGACACATCACCCAGCCTCCCCCCCCGAGCTCCCACAATGCACCGTGGGAGTGCACTGTGCATTACTGAGATCCCCCTTCCCATTCCCGAAGCCGACTGGGAGCCCCGCAGTCAGCCAACCCTGTCTGCATGTAGAAGAGAGCACCCCATTAGGGGTGCTAGACTCTCACAGAAGACGAGGGGTTGGATTTCCTTTTTACCCTAGTTTCAGCTTGTTTTGCTTCCAGTTAAAGATGAGATAAAGATAAAGCTACGCGCACACTAGCACACACACACACACACACACACACACACACACACACTCTTCAATCAGTCAAACACACACACACACACACACACACACACACACATCTTTAGTCTTCACACACACAATCTTCAGTCCAGTAGGAAAGCTGGGTTACCCTGCTTTGAGCAACCTGGGCTGAAGGGGTTTGCATGAGTTCTCACAATCATTCAGATATGGGTGGCCCAGCTTCTACTCTGATTTTAATGGTCATGTGAGCCAACAGAGTGGTGCAGGGTGGGTGGGAAAGGCAGGCACTTTGCTGAAGCTAAGCTGGTCTGACTTTCGTCAATACCTGGATGTACCTTGCCTTGAATTCTATGAAAGAAAAGTGGATATATATAAAATAAATAAATGACTGGACCCCTTTTAGCATGCTACAAGCCACCATGAGCAGGAAACGGACTCATGATCCTTGAAGGGAAAGCCCTCTGAAGTGTGAAAACCAAACAGCCTTTGTCAGGCAGGAATATACAGCCAGAAATTGGAAATGCTATTGGAGGGTTAATACACAGGACAGGAGAAGGCAGGGCTCATGCAAAAATATTCAGATTTGGGACTGGAGTAATGCTAGCAGGTGGAAAGGCTTCACAGGTGGAAAGTGGGCCTAAAAAATGCTCATATAAATAATATCAGATAACTAGGTTGACCCCTGTGGGAGAATGATTGGTAAAATCTGGGGCAAGTCTCGTATCATACCATTACTGCTGCTGAAATCCAAAGCTGTCGCTGTTCAGATAGATTGCTTCCACTGATTTCAGCTAAGAAGTCCCCACACACACATACACACGTTGCTCACTGCTGCAGTACAGTCAGAAGCATCTGCCCAAAGTCATCTTCTACTCTTTTCTTGCTCCCTAACCACAAAAATTAGCAGCTAAATGAGCTGCAGGCACAGGACTCATGAAAAGTTGTAAGGGCACTGATGTCCCTGGTTTGCTGCCCTCACTAAGCCTCCTAGCAAGCTGATATATTACTTTAAATCTACAGTGTTAAAACAAGTCCAGTTTCTTCAAACGGGAAATAAAACTTTGCACAGTTGAAAATTATTTTATACACATAATGCATGGTATACGATGCCTGCTTTGCATCCCCATAACTCAGTGAAATAACAGAACAATCCAGATTGGTAGGCCATGTATGTGCCCAGAAAATAGTGGATTAGGTGCAAAGGCTCTTCTGGGAGAGTAACTATGTGAGATTTAAGCTCTGGGAGTGGTCAGCAAACTGTCCTTGATTCCTTGTACAGGACCCCTCAACATGATCGCATACAATCTATGCAGGTGTTGTGGTCATGGGGGTGTGGCCATGGCGTGCAGCCATTTGGGTGGGTGGGTAGGTGTGGCTATGGAGGCTGTCATGGAGAGCACCTGAACTTCTGAATTTACAACTATACTACTGCCCAGAATCAAAAATCTGACCTCAAAAAAAAAAAAAACAAAAAAAAAAACAGATCCAGAATATGTCCTGTCACATGGAGAGGGTCAGATACCAATTGAGATAGGCCCATGGTTGCCATGAGGTCCTGAGCCACCCCTACTATGGGGGCCTCAGCATGGGCATTAAAGTCTCCCAAGACAATAAGTCTCGGGGAGCCCAATGCCACTTCCGAGACCACCCCAGTCAGCTCAGGTAGGAAGACTGAAGTGTAGCAGGGTAGTAGGTACACCAACAGTATCCCCAGTCTATTTTGGAGGCCCACCCTCAAGGACAAACACTCAGAATCTGGAGAGTGTCTGCCCGGGCATCTGGAGAGAGAAAAGATCTCTCGATTGATGATCATACCCCCTCCCCAACCATCAAAGTGGGGCTGCTGCAGGATCAGGAAACCTAGAGGACACAGCTGAGAGAGACCAGACCTACCCAACCCATCCACACATACCAGGTCATCATGGTCATCCACAATCAAATCATGGATGAGCAATGTTTTAGCATTTACTGACCTGGCATTCAACAGTCGCACCCTAATCCTTGAGCTGCCTGGGGCTGCAGAGTTGGGAGAAGAGCCGTAAAAAGGAACAGGCCTCAACTGCCTGCACCGTTTCCCCCTGCCCAACTCCCACCACCATATCTCCCTCTGCCGGTTACCTGAGAAATCAATGCTCCCAGACCCACCCCAATCCTCTGCTCTGCCAGACACATCCTTCTATGCCTGCATCACCAAACCAGTTGTCCCATAATCATATGCACAATCAAAAACTGTGTTCTGCCTGGGTTTGAGAATTGTGTGTACTCCTAATGTTCAGTTGTGTGGAAGCAAGGTGGGAGGTAAACTTGGATAGAAGTGATTGTGTAGAAGCAAAATAGAAGGAAAAGCTACCCAGGTTTTCCTCCTACTTTGCTTCCATGCAATCACTTCTACCCAGGTTTTCCTCTTACTTTGCTTCCATACAACCAAAAACTGGGAGCACATACAGCTTCCAAACCTGGGTACAGCACAGTTTTTGATTGTGTGCATGACCTTATTATCTACTCACTACATGATCCTGGATTGGTTGGGAGCACCCATTTGACTAATCCAGGGAGAAGGAAGCAGCAGCAGCAGTAACAGCTGCCAAGGAAAACAATGGTATTGGCTGAACAGGATTGATATTAATCTTTGCACTACTATTTAAATATTTTGGAGAAATACAGTCATTGAAGAAACCTAAGTAGTTTTAAAGAAACATTTTCATCCCAGAAACAGCTCATTACAGTCCATCAAACCAGAAACTTAAAATAATAATATTGAAAATAAGCTAACCAATGTCCCATTGGGACCAGCAAATACTGTCACCTTCTGATAAGGCAAGGCAGTCTTTCCTCACCTTTCTTAGGGATGGAAAAAAATCTAAGCTACACAGTGTGCATTGTGAAGTTTCTATATATGAGTTAGCAATATCACTATTTGCCGAAGTTCTAGTTGTTCTCAGTGGCCTGGATAACTGCATTTCTTCCTCAGTTTTCTGACTGTAGAAGAAGCTGGCAAAAATAAAAGATGAAAGCCAGTCTCAACTTCAGGGGTATGGTATCCCAAAAGTGACCTATGCAAGTGGATCATTGCCTTCACACTATCTGGCACAGCCCTACCGAAATGTGACTCATTCCTAGAGTGCCTTGACTCACCCAGAACCTGCCAAAGCTACTCTGGAGCAAAACAAAGCACAGAGAATTCCATCCTGTCTGGTGCTTGATGACTACTCAACCCAGGAGGGAGGCAAACATCTCTTTCCAATGACTGACTCCAGATTATCAGAAAGCTGTCATTGTGCATCTTCTGGTTGGCCTCTGGAGTCATAAAAGAACACAACGGTGGCTTGGGATCAAAGCCCACCATCAGTCAAAGAGCCTTGGAAATGATACAGTGGCCAGTCTCAAAAGAGGAAAGGAGAGCCTGTTTGCTCAGAACATTTTCATAATCTTCATAATATGAAGCTGGATATTAAAACTCTTCTCTCCTTGGGCTGCAGCAGTGTCACATCCATCTATGCAGTCCCCGGGAACCAGTGGCTTCTTGTTATGACCCACTGACTGCTTTTATCATTTTGGCCAAGAGCACTGTAGCAATATCTGTACGACAGCAGATTTGGATATTATCTTGTGCAACAGAAGTGGGGTGTGTGGGGAGGGCTGAAACAATGGGAGGAAAGCTAGGCTGCATCCTATCTTTCCAGAGAGAGTGATGCCCTCTTGTGCACTAACGGACCATCCTAACAAGCTAGAGGGATGCTGAATGAGCGCCAGCTACTTGAGTACCAGCAGCTGGTCTCTCACTGTCTTCCAGCCCCACCCTGGCTGTAACTGATCTGAGCAGGCTGGTCATTCAACTGGTAAGGGAGGGAAATCACCAATCCTGATCATTCACCCAGTTGCAGGTTTCCCTCCCCTACTAGATGAATGACCAGCCTGCATGATATCACTGAAGCCAGGGCAGGGCCAGAAGAGAGGGAAAGGGGGAGGGCGGCTGCCAGAACCCAATATCTGGGGCTTGTTTTCCGCTGCTCCAGTTCATTAGTACAGGCTAACTACTGCTCTTAAGGGATGCAGCCAAACACATTGAGGGAGACAGAGAGGAATGAGCTGGCTGGCTATGCCCTGCCATGCTGATCTGCCAGCTAGCCATTTCTGCAAAGGGAAGTGCTGAATGCATGGATGCCAGAGGTGAGGCTAGCTGGTGCATCAGCATGGAGAGTGTGGCTGTTTATTTATTGATTGATTTGTCACATTTATATACCACCCCATCCAAAGGCTCTGGGTGGTAGGCAGCGAGTAAAAAACAAAAATAAACACCATTTGAAACGAACGGCTTAAAACAATATAAAAACAAATTTAAAACAGTTCAGAATCATTTCAAACCAATTAAAATATTTGAAAACAATTGAAAAACCTTGGAAGGCCAGACCGAACAAATAAGTTTTTTTTAGGGCTTCATGAAGGCCAACAATGGATATCTGCCAGGAGCGCTTTCCACAGGCCAGGAGCAGCTACAGAGAAGGTGCGGATCTGAGTCGCCACCAAACGTACCAGTGGTAACGGGAGATGGACCTCTCCAGATGACCTCAACGTGTGATGGGGATCATACAGAAGAAAATGCTCTCTAAGGTCACCCAGACCTAAGCCGTACAGCCATCATGTTCCTGAATGATGTTCCACACATTTGCTGAATGTGTGAAGGAGGAAAGCCTGAACAATGCTCTTGGCTGGCTGTTTCTGAGTCTGATGCTTTTAGGATTCTCTCCACAGTTTTAAATGATATGCTAAGATGATATGCTGTGAAACATGGTGGAACGTAACGGAGTTGCACAGCGATGTGGTTCTATATCATGACCGCACTGCTGTATAATTCTGTACAATTTTTGCACTTGCACAACTGCACGGACATTATGTTCCACCATGTGTATAATGTTGCACAGGATGTCAGCCAGTAAACCCAATGAAGTAGACCAGGATTATCTCCATATTACAGTTAGGGGCAGGGACTGTGGTTGGGATGACTTTTCTAAACTCATCTGCTGCATTGGGATGTGAAGCAAGGGTCCGAGAAAGTTCTCCAAAATTTTCTGCTGAACCCTGAAATTCAGAGAGAATGTCACATTCTCCTTGGTGGACCTTGAAAACCCTGAAATTCAGAGCTAAATTCCACTTGGGAGAAATTTCTCCCCATTACTGGAGAAAACCTATCAGAAATTGCAACAGGAAATACAGTTGTTAACAGGGACCCATCACTTGGAATATCCCTCACCAATTCTTAAACAGCTTTACTGGCTGCTGGCCTGCTTCCAAAGACAATTCAAAGTGATTGCCTTGAAAGCTCATTATCTTGAAAGCCTTATGCAGCTTGAGATTTGGGTACCTGCAGAACTGCCTGCATGAACCAAACCAAATGCTAATGCTGAGGCAGGACTGCACAACTTCAGCCCACCAGCTGTTGTTGAACTACAACTCCCATCATTCCTATTGGCCACTGAGGCTGGGGATGATAGGAATTGTAGTCCAACAACTGCTGAAGAGCCAAAGTTCTGCAGCCCTGTGCTAAGGGCTTCTGAGGTCCTTCCCCAGATACCCATGCCTTCAGAGGTTTCTAGCTGCTGCCTGGAGGAAGAACATCTCCTCCTCCTCCTCCATGTTTCTTGCAAGCATAGAAAGGAGTATGAGGAGAGGCACTTCTTGCAAAGCTTTCAAAGCTTAGAACAGTTTGGCATAGCTGCTCTGATGGCAGCAGGAGGGCCTTTCACCACCATGCTAGCACCCCAATAATCTGCTACCTAAGGTGACCACCACACCTTGCCTCATGGAAGGGCCACCCCATCTAGGGAAGCTTACCTGGCAGAGAATCACATTACTTTCTATAACCAAGGGAAGACCTTGTAAACTCAGGCCTTTTCATTGCATTGTTTGATGGGTTATCTTGCTGATATGCTCTGGTGCTCTGCTCTTTTAATCTTTATCATGGTTTTGTGGGTACTGTTTCTAAACTTGGATTCTAAAATTGATTGTAAGCTGTCACACTTAAGGAGGGGATTAACTACTGCCAGGGTCCACACTGCACACTCTCTTGCAGTCCCATTGCTCGCTCTTCCCTGCTTATTACATCCACACAGAGCACACTCAGCTCCCATTATCAGTTAAAATAAAAGCCAGACCAGGTAGAAAGAAGAGGACTTGGGCAGAAAAGAGTGGAGTTCAGGCAGAGCAGAACAGCATGATAGGGATGTGCATGAACCTGTTCGGAGGCTCTTTTACGGGCCTCCGAACAGGTTTGAACACTGGCTGGTTCGACGGGTTCAACAGAGGAGGTGGGATAACTTTAAGGATGGGAGAGGGTGCACTTACCCCTCCCTCCGCTTCCCATCCCCCCACCCCCCGGCACTGGCTGCAAAACCGCTCCAGCAGGGCGGCAGCATACATCCCTGCTGCCCCATCCACTCTTTGGACCAGAAGTAGCTTGCGGGCATGCACACTTCGGGGATGTATGCGCACATGTCACGCTTGAGCACTTCAGGTGCACACGTGCGTGAGCTACTTCCACCTACTTCCAGTCCAAAGAGTGGATGGGATGGCAGGGAGGTACGCTGCCACCCCACCGGACCGGTTTCCGAGCCAGTGCAGGCAGGGGAAAGCAGAGGGAGGGGTAAGTGCATCCTCCCCGCTCTTCAAGTTACCCCACCCCCACCATCGAACTAGCTCCCGCCAGTTCCATTATGTTGGAATATTATTTGCAAATAGTTCTCAAACAGCCGAAAAGCACGGTTGGATTGCACAGCACTTAGCTAACTATGATACATGCCCTATCAATGGCACTTGCAGCTGTTGGTAGATGCCTCCACGCCTTGAGGATATTTTATGATGGCACTGCTTAAAAGTATGTCTCAACGGGGAGGGGAAACCAAACCAATGCCGCGAGCCAGATGTCTTGAAAGTGTCAAGCACTCCGGTTTTTGTACAAAACTCAGACCAGATCGTTCTGTTTTGCTCCTTCCAGTGAAGGCCATGTCTATTTCTACCAGTGCATACAGGCTTTCTGTGCAAGGATAAAAACAACCTCTGTCTGAATGCCTGAGCCCTACACTCATGACAACCGCATGGTGAATAAATGCACATAAAGGGGAATTGGGATTATGATAGCAGTCTACCCCCCACCCCCCACCCGATATACACACATTCACTTGAATGTCTGCATGGAGTCAGTGTACTCACAGGGCTCTCTCCACAGAACAGGGACCTCTGGAAAATCAGTGTGCCCAAACACAGTGAGATAGCCAGTGTTGTGGCAAAGTTGGGCCCTGGGATAAAAAGTGAAGACTCTCCTGCCTTTTTCTCTTTCCCCTGCTTCCCATGTCTTTAATATGCCGCAACCAAGAATTGTTTATTTATTTATTTACTTGTCATATTTGTATGCCACCTTATTTGTACATCTCTAGGCACAGTACAAAATTTAAAACAATATTTAAAAACCAGCACAGATTAAAATATGAAACAAAACAGTAGCATAAAAATAAAATAAAAAACAGTAACATAAAACAATTATTAAAACAAATTATTAAAATTATAATAAGGATGACACCCACCCAGAAATGTAGCTATAATTGAGCAGATGGGTTCAAAGAACCTGCCCCTCCAGCTCCTGAGGGGGCCCCCCGAGATCCACCCCTCCCTATTTTCTTCATTATCTCCCTCACTCTGAAGGGCCGCCAGGGAGAGGGGCAAATACAGGCCCCCTCTCCCCCAGCTACGCCCCTGCACTCACCAGTAAATTTTGTCAGTGTTGACAAGCCAAGTTAATCTGCCCTGGAACCTTGGAGGAGAGCTGAAGTTGTGGGAGCAATGAGGAAGTGTCTCCTTTGCTGAGCAGGGTCTGCCCTGGTTATATTTGGATGGGTGACTACATATGTGGGCACTGTAAGATATTCCCCTTAGTGGATGGGGCTTCTCTGGGAACAGCACCTGAATACTTGCATGCAGAAGGTTCCAAGTTCCCTCCCTGGCATCTCCAGATAGGGCCGAGAGAGTCTCCTGCCTGTAACCTTGGAGAACTCGCTGCCAGTCTGTGTAGACAATACTGAGCTAGATGGACCAGTCTGACTCATATGGCAGCCTCCTATGTTGCTAAAAGTCTCTCAGTTGTACATTTTTGCTTTCTCCTGCACTGGAGCCTCATAGCCAGGACTCCACAGCATCCCCCTGGCTTGGCCCCACCCTTCTCTTCTTCCCTCCTCATGACTGGCTGGCCAGGTGCTGAGGCTCAGCTCACCCCTCCCTCAGCCTGTCACGCTCAACAGTGAGGGAATGCTGTCTCATGCTCAATGACAGCATTTCCCTCACTACTGATTCTGAAAGTCTGGATGAGGAAGAGGTGGAGCTCAGCACCTAGCCACCAAGTCAGAAGGAGAGAGGGAGGGAAGTTGTCTGGCACTCTTCCCCTCCTCTTGTGGAGAGCACTTGTCATGAAGCCAAGACAGGTTCTCCATTCAAGAGCCAACAGCATGCCGTGGGCCAGAAGGAGAAAGTGAAAAGTGAGTGGTGGCTCCTCTCCATCAGTGGCCCAGGAGCAAATGACCCAATTGGTTTTATTATAACTATGCCCCAGAGAGAGCCTTACTTATATACAGCTGATCATGCATCAACTCCATGAAGACATTCAAGGGAACGCACTTAGATCTCCCTAGATAAGTTGTATGAGGAGGTCTTCTGTGTGTGTGCTCCGTCCCCATGCTTTCCTGTCAAAGCAGGAACTTGACTTAAGATCTGTGATTGAAAACAATCAATGGCATCCAACAGCATCACATGAAAAATTGCACTTAACCCTTGGTTTGGCTGATAGCCCATTTCACTCTCTCCTTCTCCTTCTCCTGTTTATATTTATAGCACTTATTCCAGAGATTGATGGCAGCTGACAGTAGGCACCGAAACAATTGATTATAAGAGGCCAATGATGCTTTGACAGCTGACACAGTGACAGAAATGCATTGCCTGTGTTTAAACTTCCTTGCTGGAATAAATCACCCTTGATGCCGGATTTCACCCTTGGCTCTCCCACACCCACAAGCGATTTCTAAACAACATTCACCCATGATGTTTCTTCCTGAATGGTGTGTGACTTTCTTTAAGCACTAGATGTTCATCCTCTAAAGGGGCTTTTCCCAGACAGGCTCCTTAAGCCGTAAGTCTCAGGGAATTAAAGATTTAATGGACTGGTTGTCCTGAGCTTTGCTAGACGCTGAATACAAAAGAGGATCACTTTCATTTTCAAACACCCCTTTAACTGCTTTAAGAGCAATGAAAACTACCTGGTGTGGGGGAAAGAGCAGCTCAATTGAGATACTTTCCTGGCATTATTATTTTTTCACTTCCTCTCCAAATAAAATATATTAACCATCTCCAAATCAAGAGGTTCTAAAGCTGGAACTTATAACATAATGTTAGGTTGCATACCTGAATGTTTTCTAGAAAACACAACTTCCTGCACATAGAAAGGTACCACGTCAGGAGAAAGGATTTGATTCATCCACCTTCCCAACATGGAAATTTTTCACACCAGACTTTTAGTTCTCATCTCCTCCAGAATAGAAGTTTGTGTTCACATATTGGCCAAATTTACCCCAAAGCCTCTGCGAGCAATCGCGGGGCACTTCACACACAATTTGGGTTTTTCATTGCACGTTAGATTGTAGTCCGATTTATATCTGGGGTAAAAAAAACCCTACTTTTTGCGTCAGTTTTTGGGGGGCAACTTCAAAATTGCGGTAAAGCAATTGTTTTGATTTTTTTGATTGTTTTTAATGTTGTTTTAGAGCATTGTTGTTGTTGTTTTTTAAAATTAATAGTTGTGTTTTAAATTTCTTGTTTTGTTTTTAACTAATGTTTTAATGTTGTTTTTATCTGTTGTAAACCACCCAGAGACAAAAGTTTTGGGTGGTATAAAATATATATTACATAAATAAATAAATAAATAAATAAATCAAGCCTCACAGTAAAGCCTGCTGCCTGGGAAAGCTCCTGCTGTTTTTCTATAGCAATTTTTTTTCCCTCCACAAGGGAGCATTCTAACATGCAGCCCTCAACCTGCACACCAAAGTGGTATGGCCCACAAAATGATTTAGCACTCAGTTCCACTGATTATAGGAAAACACAGTAGCAGCCAGTGCAGGTGCCGGGGGGCACCTTTAATTGTCAATTAGTAGGTTCTTAATGGTGCAGCAGAGAAATGACTTGACTAGCAAGCCAGAGGTTTCTGGTTCGAATACACACTGGTATGTTTCCCAGACTATGGGAGGCACCTATATCGGGCAGCAGCGATATAGGAAGGTACTGAAAAGCATCATCGCATACTGCAAGGGAGATGGCAATGGTAAACCCCTCCTGTATTCTGTGGTTGCCAGTAGAGGTATGCATGGAACTGGCTGGTTCAGTTCAAGTCCAGATTGGACCCAAACCAGACTGGGCCAGTTTGGTCCGGCACCCCTCAAACCCCCCCAGTTCAGTTCGGTGGGCGGGGGTTCACGAATATATATTTTTTTAAAAAAATAAAATTATTTACCCCCTCCGAGAGAGTTGTTGGGGGGGGGTCCATGGAGGGCCATCCTCTCCCTGCCTGCCTCTCTTGATGCTCATACCGGACAGCCGGACAGCTCTTTGGCCCATTCGGGCCATCCCGCTCCAGCACAATGGCCATTTTGAAGGCCACCGTGCCAGTGCAATTGACCTCTTTGAAACCCAAGCCATGCAAAGGCCAATTGTGCAGGTGTGGCAGCCTCCAAAATGGCCAATACGCCAGAGAGGGAAGGCCTGAACAGACTGAAGACCCGGCTGGCAAGCTGGTATGGTCATCAAGGGAGGCCAGTGGGGGATGGGGAACCTCTGCAGGAACCCCTCCCCCCACACACACACCTCCAACAATTCTCACAGAGGGGATAAGTTTTTAAAAAAATAATCATGAACCCCCTGAACAGTCGGGGGTTGTTTGGTCCGGGTTCGGACCAAACAGGATGGTTCGGTTGGACCCTGAACAGCCGAACCTGTTCGACGTCGAACACGTTCAACATCAAACCTCTTTGCATATCCCTAGACACCAGGAGTTGACACTGACTTGCGGCACACTTTACCTTTTACCTCCACTACCTCTGTACCTGAAAGCTGCTCTGAGCAGCAGTGTGGCACCTGCACTTCCTGAGGTGGGGGATTGGCTCCACCACTCACCTGGCCTTCACACTTGCATAAAGGCCATTGGTGGGCCACACAAATAGCCTCTGCCAGGTGAGTGGCAGAAAGGGGCGGAGCCACCATTGGGAGAACGGGTTCAAAGAACTCGGGTCGCCACCAATCAGTTGCCGCAAGCATGGCCAGGGGCGTATCTAGGGTGGGGCAGACAGGGCATGTGCCCTGGGTGCCACTTGCAGGGGACACCATTTTTAAAAATTAAAAAAAAATAAAATGGCCACCGAAAACAAAATGGCCACTGCACATGCTCAAATGGCCTCTGTGAGGCCCTAGGCCATGCCAGGCCTCACAGAGGCCATTTCAGTATGTGCGGTGGCCACTTTGTTTTCAGTGGCCATCTTTTAAAAAAATATTTTTAAAAATGGCCACCGCACATGCTCAAATGGTCCTTGCGAGGTCCTAGAGGCTAGTGGGGGGAGGGGAAACCTTTTCAGACTCCCCCCATGGCCTTTAGGAAGCCCCCCGTAAGGGGCTACAGGTAAAAAAAAATTTAAAAAATTAATATAATATAAATCACTGTACACATATTCAGTTTGGCACTATGTACAGAGAATCAGGGCTTGTGAATACTGAGCTGAAGCTTATGAGCTAGGATTGTATTCATTTGCTCTTACTTTGCTTCTTGTGATAAGTGAGTTAAATGTGATGTCTTAATAACATGGCTATTAGTGAGGAGTTTGTCTTTGAATCAGTGTGAAATCCTTAGTATTAAGGCCCACTGGGAGTTTCTTGCTCTCTTTCTCTCATTTTAACTCTCTTTCTGAAATACTAGAATATATTCCAAGCAGTGACACAGTTTACTCTGCATATCCTTTAAGTATTTTCAGAGTATCTGGGAAAAGTCAAATTCTCCATTTATTTTTAAAACTTATGTAATAGTGATGCTACAATGCATAGTAGAGAATTAGACAGGCACTTCTGTTTAGTTTTCCAGGTACACCTCCACATAGTATTTGGGTATTTCATGAGCCCCAGCATACTGAAATTTGTAGTTTTCGAGCATTTTTTGGTCTGGCTACATCCACTGCTAAATAGTTTTTGAAATTTTAAAAGATTAACGAGATTGACTTGTATTTTTCAGCTGATATTATGGTAAAGTTATCTGAAAGTTGGGTGTCAGATGTTTGGACAGGGGGCACAATTTTAGTGCTTGCCCTAGGTGCTATTTTCCCTGGATATGCCTCTGAGCATGGCCCCAGACATGCCCCCTGCGTCTCACATCAGATGTAGGGGGGTGTTATTTCAGTTCCAAATGGGGCTACGGGGCCCCATTTGGAACCGAAATTGGCCCGCACTGCATTGGCAGCACAGCCGGAGTTACTCTCCTTGCCTTAAAGGGAAATCAATCTCCCTCCCTGCACACAAGCACACACACACATATACACATAGATAGACAGACAGACAGACAGACAGAGACAGGAGACAGGAGACAGGAGACAGGTTACAAGAGACAGAGATATGATAACCTGGAGAATGTTAGCTTAGAATGTGAGCCATGTCCTGGTGAATCAGGCCATGTTTAAAGCTCTCCAGAATAGGGTATAGTCTTCCTGGGCATTTTATTTACTTACTCTGTTATCATGTCCATTGTCTAATGGGCATCAGTAGGTGAGAAAGTTCTGTTGGCACTTTTGGATCTGATCTACTTCATTTCCATATGCAAGTTAATGATTGATGAGTGTGCAAGTGTGAAAAAGCCCTCTTTCAAATATGTGAATACTTTCAACCTGGCTCTCTTAATAGATATCCAGTTCCTTCTGCCTGTCACTTCCCTTTTAGACAGCTCATCATCTTCATCATATACCTATGCATTTCACAGGCCAGTCCCCTATCTACTTCATTTAAACCTTATTTTAAAAGTTCAGTCAGACACCTCTGTTTATCCAGGCTTTTAATTAGATCAACAGTTTTAATAGTTTTTAACACTTTTAACATGTCTTAAATTTTAAATTGTTCTAATGTTTTAATTTTGTTTTAATTGTATTTTTATTTTAAACAGCTCAATGAAGTGAGTATATACACATTTTGGGCGGCATAGAAATGTATTAAATAAATAAATAAAATCTAGAACATTTGCAGCAGCAACTGATTACAGTGTTCTTACCAACTGGATCGGCCTAACCTACTTCACAGGGTTGTTATGAAGAGAAACCTAAGTATGTAGTACACCACTCTGGGCTCCTTGAAGGAAGAGCGGAATATAAAATGTAACAACTACAACTACAACAAAGGCATGACAAGGTAGCAGGGATGATACACTGGAACATCTGCAAAAAATACAAGCTATCTGTGGCCAAAAGTTGGTAGGACCATAACATTGAACAAGTTGTAGAAAATGAAGATGCAAAAATATTATGGGACTTCCGACTACAAACAGACAAACATCTGCCACACAATACACCAGATATAACTGTAGTCAAGAAGAAAGAAAAACATGTTAAAATAATCAACATAGCAATACCAGGGGATAGCAGAATAGAAGAAAAAGAAATAGAAAAAATCATAAAATACAAAGATCTACAAACTGAAATTGAAAGGCTGTGGCAGAAGAAGACCAAAATAATCCCAGTGGTAATTGGTGCCCTGGGTGCAATTCCAAAAGACCTTGAAGAGCACCTCAACAGCATAGGGGTCACAGAAATCACCATCAGCCAATTACAAAAAGCAGCTTGACTGGGAACAGCCTATATTCTGTGACAATATCTATAATCATAACAGCAACAATACTGATAATAAAATTCAGCCATCCCAGGTCCTTGGGAAGGACTCGATGTCTGGATAAAACAAACTAGTCAATAACACCTGTCTGACTGTATAAACAACAACAACAATAATAATCTGGATAAAAATTCATGAGCATTTGAGGTGTATGCTATAAAACCAAATGGCAGCCAGAACAGGGCATTGTCTTAGCATAAGAAGGCTGTCTGATTATTCCAAAATTATTCCGCCATTTTCTGACGATATTGAATCGTTTCTTCTCAGAAATGCCAGTGAACATCCTCAAGAGGTCCATCCCCCCATCTGATAAGTTCTAGACAATACGCTTCTGTCTCCTTGGTTGCCTGGCATTTTTAAAGAGCTGCAGGATAAATCCCCATCTGGTTCTTGTTGATTTATACCCAGACCTATTTATCGAAAATGGCTTGGCATTTAGACTCCTCCATTGGCGCTAATATGCACTGTGTCAAGTTGCATCAGACAGTCTTACATCACACGGTGCAGTGCAGCTTGACATGACCTGATATAGCACAATGCATGTGTCTCCTTGCATCAGAAATGTACAGAAATGAAGCTTAATAAAGGGCAATTAGGCACAAAACGAGAGCACTCCTCTCCTGCCTCTTGTTAGAAGCAGGTAAGGTGCATTGAGCTCCTGGCCCATGCTTAATTTTGACTTGCTTCTTAGAGAACCTCTGCCACCTTGATCTTGGAGACTTATATAACTGGAGAACTTTGGCAGGTCAAACAGCATTCTGTTCCAAATCATTCTGCCATATATGCAAACACAGCTGCCACTAAAATTCATTATCTTTAGAACTGAAATCACAATATGACGGTTCGACACCATAGAAACCTATCCCAGCCTTTCTGCATACTTTCTTGAATGTGAGGTCTCTTCGATGAATATGGACTCAGCATTACTATGATTCAGAATTAATCTGAACCCAGGATTCCAATCTATGTATGCATGTGTGAATTGCTTCCACCAACATCCAACAGAATGCAGAGGCGTAACTAGGGAAAACGGCACCCGGGGCAAGCACTGAAATTGTGCCCCCCCACCGCGCCCCCCCACCGCGCCCCCAACATACTGTGCATACATAACACATGTTTGCCCATCATAAGCAGATTCCTACTTCAGATGCCAACATGCAGTATATACTCCTATGTTGTGGAGGAGGAGAGCTGGTCTTGTGGTAGCAAGCATGACTGGTCCCCTTAGCTAAGCAGGGTCCACCCTGGTTTGAATTTGAATGGGAGACTAGAAGTGTGAGCACTGGAAGATATTCCCCTCAGGAGATGGAGCCACTCTGGGAAGAGCATCTAGGTCCCAAGTTCCCTCCATGGCAGCATCTCCAAGATAGGGCTGCAAGAGACTCCTGCCTGCAACCTTGAAGAAGCCGCTGCCAGACTGGGTAGACAATACTGAGCTAGATAGACCAATGGTCTGACTCAGTATATGGCAGCTTCCTATGTTCCTAAATACTACTGCAGCACACACACAAGACACCTGTCCCATCCTGACACTCAGCCAACTTCCATAATCAAGATCCTACACACATACACACCACAACTGCCTATTCCTAGATTGACAAGTAATACAAGCCACACCTAATGGCACAGCAGGGAAGTAACTTGCCTAGGGAGCAAAAGGTTGCGGGTTCGAATGGAAACACCTATATCGGGCAGCAGTGATATAGGAAGATGCTGAAAGGCAACATTTCATACTACATGGAAGGAGGCAATGGTAAACCGCTCCTGTATTCTACCAAAGAAAACCACAGGGTTCTGTGGTTGCCAGGAGTCAAAACCAACTTGATAGCACAACAAGCCACACCAGGGCTACCAACCTTCCAATAAGCCTCTGTACCCCCTTCTCAGTGTTCCAACAAGCCAGCAGCCAAGTCAGGTACAGAAACATCAAATTGCATTTGACTTAAAGCAAACATTTATAGCCAGGAAGGAAGGAAGGGAGGGAGGGGGAAGGAAAGAGATAGATACATAGACAGATAAATAGACAAGAAGTGAGGGAGTAAGGGAGAGCGAGTGAGAGAGAGAGAGAAGGAAGGAAGGAAGGAAATAAGGAAAGAGGGAAGGAAGGAAAGAGATAGATAGATAGATAGATAGATAGATAGATAGATAGATAGATAGATAGATAGGAAGTGAGGGAGGGAGAGAGAGAGAGAGACAAAGAAAGGCAAAGAAGAGGGAAGGAAAGAGAGAGAAGGAGTGAGGGAGAGTGAGGGAGAGAGAAAGAGAAAGGAAGGAAGGAAGGAAGGAAGGAAGGAAGGAAGGAAGGAAGGAAGGAAGGAAGGAGATAGATACATAGACAGATAGATAGACAAGAAGTGAGGGAGTAAGGGAGAGCGAGTGAGAGAGAGAAGGAAGGAAGGAAGGAAGGAAGGAAAGAGATAGATAGATAGATAGATAGATAGATAGATAGATAGATAGATAGATAGATAGATAGGAAGTGAGGGAGAGAGTCATCAATCAATGACTATCAAACACTAAATAAAGGTCATGAATTATATCCAAGTGGACTGATTTTAGTACCATATTATTAATTTTTCTTTAAAGCTTTTCTAGTGCAACGCAGCTCTCATATCAGAAGTGCTTGGTTATTATCTGCTTTAATAGAGAGCTCTTCGAAAAAAATCTAAGACAAAAGCCAAGTACTTCAAAACTTTCACAAATTTATATTAGCCTCTCCATGACAGTTCAGCTCTATTGTCCTTCCCTTTCTCTCTCAGCAATCATTCCTTTGTATGTGCAATGGAATAGCTGAACTGGGGAGGGAGCAGGGCAGGAGGTCTTCCACGATGTTAAGCACTTTACTACTTATTTTAAAACTAGAATGATGATACTAAAAGAAATAATAAAGTACCATCTTATTCCATATATTATTGTGCCACCAGAAAAAAAACACTGAGGGGGAGCACAGAAGGGGGAAAGTGTACTTATGGGTGGGTGTAGCAGCTCTCCCCCTATGAAATCACCCCTTTAAAAGGTGCGTCTCTGCTCAGCATTTTCTCCGGCACTGTTTCTGCTGGCCGTGCTGTCACCATGTGACCATTTGATGAACCCAGTTACAATACTTGTCCTGCTAGGTAGCATAGCAAATAAAAACTCGCCCCACAGGGCAGCGCCTCCCTACAGTGCAGGGGAAAAACCATCCCAACATCATCAATGCAAGTCCAAGGCAAACCATTCCTTCTCATCAGCCCTTCAGTAGCCAGAAATTCTGTGATGATGTTTAGCTCAGCTGCAGCGCATGTGCATAGCGTGCCCTTCCGCAAGATCGCCAAGCAAATGTTTAAAAAAGAGAGTGGGGAGGGGGGGTTAGGCTTTAAGCAAGACTGCAACCATACGGCAAGTTGGTTTTCAAATGTCTTGGAGGACAACTATTAATTAAAGTGCTACACGTAAAAATTCTTTGGTGTGGTCTTCCTATAATTGCAAACAAAAGAGTCTTAGTATAAGAAAGAAGCTTGTAAGCTCTTTCCTCTCTGCTCTTTCCTCTTCACAGTGAATAAATGCAGAAAATATTTCTGCTTGCCACCGGGCGCCCTGCCAGCAGTGGAAACCTTCCGAGGAAGTACCTGCAAGATCCGACTGTAAAACCTGTTGGCCCAGGGAGGGATTTGCGGTCAAAATTCCAGCACCACCGTCTTAGATGTTCGCTCCACCATCAGCAGAGATTAGAGAACTCTTCAGTGCAGTGAAGAGAAGAGCCCGAATATCGATTTTATTTCTAATTTTTATAGTTATATTCCGCTCTTCCTCCAAGGAACCTGCATTGAAGTACGTGGTCATGTTTATCCTCACAACAACCCTGTGAGGTAGGTTAAGTGGCGGGCCCAGCTTCACCGCTAAAGGGGGAACTGAACTCCTGGCTCCTCAGTCCTAGCCCACTACTCACACCGCCACAACAGGCGGCTGGCTCTCCCTTTTACTTTGATACGCAGAGAAGATACCACAGAGTAGCTTCCTTGAGACTGGAGGCTGGGGAGAGAAAACCAAAAATCTCAAGAGGTCAGATACGATTTTTACCAATGTATTCCTGAGGAAACAACTTACCCCGTTGTTGCGAGAGTACTTCAGGCAGGAGGAACTCTTTGAAACTCACTCATCGCAAGGGGGGAGAGCCCCCCCCCTTTTAATCTTATCTGAGTGCGGCGGGTGTGTGGCGGCGATTTTGGCGGTGGCGGGCGGGCCGGGTCTACGGCGGTGGCTGGTGGCTGGTGTGGCGCCTGCGCAGTTGGGAGGCGATGCCAGGCCAGGAGGCAGGCTCGGCATCGCTCTGCCTGCTGCACTCCTCGGCGCTGTTCGGGCCGTGCTACAGCTGGGCCCATCACCGCCACCACGCCAGCCACGACCAGCCACTGCCGTACTCGGCGGGCCGTGGGCGACCCGCCGCCCGCCACCGCCGAAATCGCCGCCACACGCCCGCCGCCACACTCGGCGGGCGATCCAGGGGGTGGGGGAGGGGGGAAGCCACTTTTTGGTGCCCCCCACGTGACCCACAATGATGGCGCTGGGGGCATGTGCCCCCCCACCCCCCTGCCCCCCTATCATTACGCCTCTGACAGAATGTAAGTTATGTGTGAAAGATGAAATAAAACCATACTCCACAATCCTGAAGGATGGAGGAGGAGAGTTGGTTTTGTGGTACCAAGCATGAATTATCCCTTTTGCTAAGCTGGTTTATTCATTTTTATTTAAAATATTTATACCCTTTCCAATGCACTACTGCTCGGGGTGGCTCACAACAATAAAATAGATACAAGAGACAATAAAAGTAATAAAATTAACCCCTGCTAACTTGGCAAAGAGGCACCTTTCAACATGGTGATTCTCTTTATTTAGCAGGGAGAGAGTAACTGGCCCTATCCACCCCCAGCACAGGACCTCCAGTGACTGTTGCTGGTTATCTTGTTATCTTGTGTTTCTTTTTAGATTGTGAGCCCTTTGGGGACAGGGAACCATCTTATTTGTTTATTATTTCTCTGTGTAAACTGCCCTGAGCCATTTTTGGAAGGGCGGTATAGAAATCAAATAAACAAACAAACAAACAAACAAACCAAATTGAACAAACAAAAGTCAGATTAAAACCCACAATAATTATTAGGTTCAAATTAAAAGTTATTTTAAAAGCTAAACACTGAAAATTGTAAAAAGCTAAAGAACCTACCAGATATAACCAAAAATTGAGCATTAAATAGCCTCCTTTAAAAGGTGTGTTTTAGGTTGCTTTTTAAAAACACTGAGGGAGGAAGTGTGCCAAAACTCTTCAGCGAGGGTATTCCAAAGCTGAGGGGCCACAACCGAAAAGGCCCTGTCTCTAGTCCCTGGCAACCAGCTCTCTGTTACTGGCAAGGCATGAGCAGGGCCTGAGATGATGAGCGGAGGAACCTGACAGATTCATATGGGTGTACACGCTCTGACAGGTGTACCTTGGTTTGCATTTGGATGGGTGACTACATGTGAGCACTGAGAGTTATTTCTCTTAGGGCAAGGCTTCCCCACCTGCATTACTCCAGATGTTGCTATGCTACAACTCCCCTACAACACCTTGACCAGACACAGCCACTCTGTCATGGCTCCACCACCCAAGCTTTTGGCATCTCTCGATGCCTCGCCAGTCCTGGAAGGTCCCACCATGGCTGCCCCAGGAAGGCAAGCAGGTGATCCCACCAGACACCCCTCTTTCCCTGCATCCATCTTGAATGTGGGATAACATCTGCAGATGGCACAAGTGATGGAGGCTTCTACCATTAGACTTAAAGGCCACTGAGTTGCACTGAGTTGTGGGTTGTCCAGTTTATAATTCTGGCCATAATCTTTCATTGCCTTCACTGATGACTTGTTTAGCACTGCAAAAAAAAAAAAAAAAAAAAAAGCCGGGCCAGGGGGTGGGGGGAATCTAATTGTACTTAGCATGCCTTTCAACATTTATTTTCAAAGTCTCACTTTGCATTTCTAATGTACTCCTTTCATCTGTTATGCCATTTTCGTGTAATCTGCCGAGTGCTCAATACTTAATTAGGAAAAGTTACTGTGGCATGGTTGAGTGACTGCTTTTGAAACTTAATCAGATGAATTCTTTTTCGAGTTCTGTACTTCTCTTAATGGATACTTAGTTACCTGATGACTTAAGAAAATGGAAAAGGTTAAAATAAGCTACAGGTTGATGCCTGATGGAAAACTCTGAGAAATATTTTCATGGGAAGAATTCCCACTGGGAGTTCTTTTCTCAAGGGAGACTATTTTTCTTGTTTGTGACTCGCTGGAGCTTGTTTTTGTTGAAGATTTTTGCATAAAAATAGCATAGAATGCATCTTAGAAGTAGGAGCTACTGTGGAGTAGAGGATATTTATAATTAATCACTGAGCTGTATTCCCTGAATAAATAAATGCTGCCACTCAGCTGTCCTGCCTGTCCAAGTCCTACTTCCCAGATGTGTGAAACATGCTTCTTTTGGTCTGTCCAGAAGTGGGGTTTGTAACACAGTTTTAAACAATGCACAGTTCACTTCTAGATGGCCTTCACTTAGATACTTTACGTTTCTGAAGATACAGATTAAAAGAGAATGTGTCTTCTTCTGCATCCAAGAAGTTCAGGACACCATTCATGGCTCCCCAAACTCACAACACAGGTCATGTGGACTGAGGTAGTAACTAAGCCTAAATCAGCTTTTGTGCTTAAGCAAGGATGTGAACCCAGGTCTTCCCAATCTGAATCCAGCACTCTAGCCACTACAGTACACTGGTTCACTACTGACATTAAACAGAATTGCTAAGTCCAGGGGGGAACATAATGCTGGGGATAAACAAGGCAATAGCAGTTGCCTTTGGACTCTCTTTTTAGTTTCAAAAGCAACAGGCTAGCCACTGAATGCAAGAGAACATGTGCCCTTTTCAGACATTATAGCCCTGTTCAGACATTATTTTGAACACTTGTACAACAAGGGTATAGTGTACACAGGTAGTGATTTGTACACAGGTACAGTGATTCACATGTTAACTTGAACACAGGTACAGCAGTACACTTCCTATCTGTACCATGCATTTAAGGGGCCTATACCCAGGTTCACATTTAAAATGAACACAGATCCAGCCTTTCACACAAACACATGTACAAGTATACAGATATTTGTGCACTCATACAGCATAATGTCTGAATAGGGCTTATGTTAGAGGAACACAGGAAGCTGCCATATAGGGAATCAGACCATACGCCCATCGCAATCAGTATTGTCTACACAGACTGGCAGCATCTTCTCCGAGGTTGCAGGCAGGAATCTCTTCAGCCCTATCTTGGAAATGCTTGCATTGCCATTATACTTGCATTCCCTTAATCTGTACACATGCACATGTTTTGGTGTGAATGACTATACCTGCATTCATTTTAAAGGTGAACCTAAGTAGCCCTAAGGGACCTATTTTTGGATGGCACAGATGGCTTCTTGGAGAAGGGAGGTTGTATAAATCTCCTTTTCCTCGGTGCACCAATGCCTACATGTGCTGTTGCTCTGTTCCTCTCACTGCCCTAGTGCTTCCGTGCTTTGTATGACAGCCGCTCTACATAGATAGCATGCATGGGTGTAATTGGGGGGGGGCAGCCAGGGCACGTGCCCTAGGTGCCACTGGGGGCGGGTGCCATGCCAGTGCCTTCCCCTCCACCCCATTGCCCACCTGCTCAGCCCCAGGGTTCCTCAGCCACTTGCCTCCAGCTCCGGCTGATCGGCGAGGCCTAGGATCGGCAAGGCCTGCAAACTGCAGAACTCTTCTCTCCACGCCTCTCAGCTGATTGGTGGGTGGGCGGGACTTACAGAGAGGCCTCTGTGCAGGCCTCCCTGAAGCCTGAACTGGGCAGGCCCCAAGCAAGCAAGGAAGCAAGCAAGCAAGCAAGGAGGCAGGCAGGCAGGCAGAGTTCTCTGCAGCAGAAGACCCTCTGCCCAGACCATCCAGCACAGCTTTTGCCAGGTAGAATGGGAATTTCTTTTTGTAATTACACACACACACACACACACACACACACACACACACACACATATATCTATATGGATCTGCTTGCCATAGGGCTTTGATGTGGGGTGTGGGGGGGAGACTGAGAAGCCTCTGAATATTTAATTTAAAACAGATTGGAAAATTTGCTGGCTTTAAAAACAAAAACTGTCTACAAGGGCCTATATGTGGCTTGTTTCATGGCAGAAAATTATAAAAACTTCTGGAACAATATTATATTCATGCACTCATTCATTCATTCATTCATTCATTTATAAATGCACTTATGTTCAAGTTGTTTTGCAACCCAGAAGGTCTGAAAGATAACTCTCAAGGATGTGTTGTGCTTTTATTTTATTTTATTTTATTTTATTTTATTTTATTTTATTTTATTTGTGTGTGAACTGCTCCCCAATAACTCGCAGGGACTTCAGGGTAAATCTGGCCAACATGTGAATGCAGCACCTCCATTCCAGAGGAGATGTGTGTTAAAGGGCTTTAAAAGCCTCGTGTGAAAAACCTCCTGGAATCAAACTTTACTGAATTTGTTCAGAATTCTGAGAAAACAAACATAGGCTCACCCTGCATGGTTGAAAGTCTCCTTTGCTAATCTGCAGCGAGGGGGCCATTTTAATAATTAGCGTTGCTAGTGTGTTCTAGGCATTAAAAGTAGCACAAATATATAGTACTCAATGTATATCACTATATACTGTGAAGTGTGCATGTGTGTATTCAGTGAAATGTATTTCCAGGCAGCATACTTATTTTGAAATATCAGACTTAAATCCTTGGGGGCCTGGGGTGTGTGGAGGCCCTGGACTTTGAGGGGCTGGGGGTCCATTTTAAAATCTCATCTGGGCCCATTCCAACCTTGCTATGCCCCTGGCGGTCACTACACATGGGTTTCTGCACAACACCTGCACAGAAGAAACTTCCATGTAGAAAATGTGTCTCTTGTAAATTGACCCTGAATTTTCCATCCATGACTCAGATATCTGAGAGTTAGAGTCAATAATAAAAGAACAGTACACTGCTTGTGGCAGTAAGGGGCAAATTACAATGATTTCTTAGTCTGGCAGGGGCTGATTTTGGCCCTGGCAGAACTTGGCTGTCTGCTCCTGTTGCAAATTCCTCTGTCTAGTGTGGCAAACTAATGTATCCTCCTCCCTCCTGGTGTCAAAGTAAGCACTAGTGTGGTGAATGCACATATACCCCATCATGAGCCAACAGTCATCACAAGACAAAGGATGGCAGGAATCATTCACTGGTTTATAGACTCCCTCTGCCCTGCCACCTTCTTCTTCCCCTATTTTGCTAGTGGCTATTTGGGCAGGTGATCCTCTAGGACAAATTCATGTGTGTGTTTTTAAGCATGAGA
Organism: Hemicordylus capensis; assembly: GCF_027244095.1. Lineage (NCBI taxonomy): Eukaryota > Metazoa > Chordata > Lepidosauria > Squamata > Cordylidae > Hemicordylus > Hemicordylus capensis. Next base: position 437,761,114 of record NC_069657.1, on the reverse strand, counting down.
TGAGACAGAGAAAATGACACTTGGAATCCTCACATAACTCCTGACTGTTGTTCTAAGTCTTTAACAGATATGGCTCATGTTTTCAGGTTTTGATCAACAACCATGTCTAGATGGTACAGTGTTCCTTTTAACAGGGTTTTCCAGATATTGTTGACTACAAGTCCCATCAATCCTGTTTGGATAGGGGCACAATTTCAGTGCTTGCCCTAGGCACTATTTTCCCTAGATACACCTCTGATAGCATGAGCGTTGAACAAAATGTGTGAATAGGACTGGATTTATTCTGATCAGGAGGACTCTTCTTATGTTTTGTGTTTGCTTCCCATTCCCTTAAGGGCTGTAAGTTCTCATCACTCCTTTCTTTCCACCTCAATATGAAGAAATCATCTGATGTTTCCCTTTAGGAGGAACCTGAACATCTTATTAAATTTCACTTTCTTCTTGGGAGGAATCCTGACATAGGCCCAGTCCAGACGTACAAGTTAACTAGTGTTAAGTTAACTTAACTCTGAGATTTCAATTCTTAACTCCATATCACACCACAGACATTCACCTAGCCGTGGCCAGCCAAACGCAAGTTGAAGGAGAGGGGAGCCCATCTCTGCTGCCCAACCACCAAGGCACATCCCCACCACCTCTATGCTTAGAGTTTGGAATAGGCACAAACCCACAGTTATAGCTGAGTCAGCATTCAGGAGTAACGCTTTGGCAGCAAAACCTCAGTTGGCGGCAAAACATAGAGATAACCAAAGGTTCCAACTGGAGTTTGGTGAGGCAAACCAAAGTTAGCTTTTGGCCTGTAACAGCAGTTTCACGTGTTCAGACCTACTGCTGTTACAACCTCGGCCAGCTATAATTATAGTTATCCTGTATGTCTGAACTCAGATATTCTCTTCCAAATCTCACTTTGGAGGAATTTCAGTCCAGCCCTAATTTCCATTATGCAAAACCTTCTCTCCTATAAATGGCCACTAGATAAAACTGATTGTTGAGTTTGGCTTGGGATTTAATGTGATTGATGGGAAGCAATTCCCAGATAAAAAGGACAAGAAGCATTCATACAATCACATTCCTACCCTGCCACTCATTTGTGGTTGGGATGGGGCAACATTGCATCTTGCTGCCAGGAAGGCAAGGGCAGCCCAAGGTTTAGTGATGCCTGAGCTCAGGCCCAAAATGCTACCAGGGGCATAGCAAGGTTGGAGTGGGCCCAGAGACAAAATTTTAAAATGCCCCCCGTCACTGTTTTCCTCTAAAAAATTTAAAAAAAAAAATTCAAGGAAGCTCGGACGGGCGTTGGGTGGGGGAGACATGTCTCTGCCCTCCGAGGCAGGGGGCCCTGAGACAATGGTCTCCCCTTGCCCTAATAGTTACACCCCTCGATGCTACCTTTTCCCATTACCAGTGGTGGGTGGGGACCAGCCTTCTTTCAAAAGTGACCCTTGCAAGTTCAGAAGCAGCAGAGGGGGCTGTGATAAGGAGAGGTTGCTACCAGCCTCCTCGTCTCTCCTTGTGCTTCCTGGAAGCTTTGCAAGAGGTGTTAGGGGACATGCTCCTTGCAAAGCTTGCACGTGTCAGGTTGGTCCAGAAAAGCTGCTTCAGTGGTAGAGGGGGGCATCTCTCTGGCCTGTTTAGGCCCCGGTATTCTGCTGCCTGAGGCAACCACTTCACCTTGCCTCATGAAAGGGCTGCCCTTTCAGGAAGGACCACAAAAGCCTTGAATGGCCAGTTTAAATCTTACTTTTAACACACATACATGTATACATTTACCAAAGAAAATTGAAGCATGTCAGAGTCAGTGAAGCATTTAGTAGAGGCAGGGCATCTGCTTTGTATGGAATAGGCACCAGGTTCAACCCCTAGCATCTGTGGGTAGGGCTGGGAAAGACTCCTGCCTGAAAAAGCCACTGCCAGTCAGAAATTAGACAATACTGAGCTGGAGCCACCAGTAGTCTGACTCCATTTAAAGCAGCTTCCTATGTTCCACTCAGAGAAGGAAACTGCATGCTGCTTTTTCTGTTTTGAAACAAGGACCCCAATTACTGGTAATTAAAGGCTTCCTAGTCAATGATGCTCTCATCATTGACTTTCTCCAGCAGAATAATGAATTGAGCAATTGGTTCATTAGTAGCTGCTTTATACCAAATCAGAAAGTTAATCCATCTAGTTCAATTGTCTACATTGACTGTCAGAGGCTCCCTCCAGGGCTTCGGACAGGAATTTGTCTGTCCTGTCTGGAGAGGCTGGGGATTGAACCTGGGACCTTCTGCATGCAAACCACTGAGCTATGACCCTATCCCCAGTAATTCTGATCAGGCTTTTAAAGTCTAAGGTGGGTTTTTAAAAAAATTAATACTATGGAAATTATAATTTTAATATATCAGATATGTCAAATTTCCTTGTGCTTTCATTTCCCCTCCAAGTTAAGCAATTGGAATTGATTGCCAATTACCTGTGTCTGCTCGATTGACTTCATTATGCATATTAAAATAATGTGAAGTACTAAGTGATAAATATACTGTCCCCTGAGAGACGTCCACCTAATGCGCTTTTCAAGCCTGATAAATAGATTGTTCCTGTTTTGACATCAGCTCTGTTCCTTTGAGTGAGTTATAGTGCTGTATTCAGCAAAAGGGCCAGTGTGCCATTGATAAGTAGATATAAATATTTATCTGTAATAGCAAATGTGCATCAGAAGCACTAATGTAAATACCTGCATATGTCCCAATTTGTCCCCTTGATGCCATTTATTTCACATCTGATCTTCTGTGGATCAAGGTGGTCAGTACAGCTTTTGACTAAGAGTAGGTGTCTCGCACGGCCGGCTATCTTTACCTCCGAGCCTGGGACTGTGAGGTGCTCCATGGAGGCAAGGATGAGCGGCAGCCAGGAAGAGGAGAATAGTCTGCAGGTGGGCAGGATCCCTCTCACATAATTCTAGAACCAGGGGTTATCCCATGAAATGGATTGCCAAAGAATTTAGGACCAACAAAAGGAACTACTTTTTCATAATCAACTTGTGGAATTCTCTGCCACAAAATGTGGTGACAGCCAACAAACTGGATGGCTTTAAGAAGGGTTTGGATAAATTCATGGAGGAGAGTTCTATAAATGGCTACTAGTGAGAGGGCTATAGGCCACCTCCAGCCTCAGAGGCAGGATGCCTCTGAATACCAGTTGCAGGGGAGCAACGGCAGGAGAGAGGGCATGCCCTCAGCTCCTGCCTGTGGGCTTCTCAGCAGCATCTGGTGGGCCACTGTGTGGAACAGGATGCTGGACTAGATGGGTCTTGGGCCTGATCCAGCAGGGCTGTTCTTGTGTCCAAGTGCCAGATCTCCGAGACCCAAGACAGGCTGAAACAGGCAGGAGCTCCTCCCATGGAGCTGACAGGGGCTGAGCAGCCATAGAAAGGGCCCAGGAGAGAGGCGCACCTGAATGACATCAGCGGTGTCTCCCCCAAGGGAAGGAGGCTGGAGAGGGAGGAGGGAGATCCAAGGAAGGCGTGGGAAGCAGCTGTAAGGGATGAGAGACTACAAGAAATAAAAGTGGGCATTGGCCCAATGCAGGGGGGTGGTAGGTACATGACCCGTGAAGAGGAATTTAAGGTGCCAGTCAGGGATGAGAGGCTGGCTAGTGGGGAGTGTTTGGATCCTCCCGAGAGACATGGGCACCAGGACTGACTAGCTGAGACAGGAAGAGGACCAGGGTGATGCATAACCCCCTCTCCTCCCCTGACTCTGAGGCCGAAGCCCACTGAGCTCTTCCAGGCAGTCTGAGGAAAGGCAGGGGAACCCGACCGGACAGTGGGTGTGTCTATCTGTCCAAAGCTGAGCTCCAGGTTTAAATTTAGGAAGGGATTAAGCTGCTACCCCAGCTTATTATATGTTTTGCCATCATTTTGGACTGACCAAAAATTTCCCTAGAGGCCCCTTTGGAATGATATTATATCATGATGTAGTAGAAGGAGGCTACTGCTAGGGGCGTGCAGGAACCGATTCCAGTGGCTCATTTTGAGTTTGAGCTGAACTCAAATCAGACTGCCAGACCGTGAGCTGGTTTGAGTCTAACTGGCCCACAGTTCAGCCTGAATGTTGAACTGGGCCAAACCAGTTCTGAACCAGCTCAGCAGTTAGAGGGGGCACGCTTGTAAAAGGGAATTCAGTGAGGATTCCCCTTTACAAGCAAAGTGGGGAACCCTGCCTACTTGGGGGGGAAACCCCTAATGGGGTGGCAGTAGGATACATGGGCATGGTGGTGGCAGTGGCAGCAGTTGTGCTGCTCCTCTGAATTCTCTGGACTGGGCCTAGCACTCCAGCACAGCCCAGTTCCAGCCTCTGCGCATGTGTGAAAGCCATTTGCATTGCAGTCCTCCCCCCCCAGTTAGGCAGGGTCCCCCCCCCATGCATTAAAAGGGGAATCCTCATCTGATTCCCCTTTTCAAGCATGCCCCCTCCCAATTGCCAAACCGGTTCTGGGGTCAGGTTGGCTCAACCGAGGCCAGTTTGGCTTGAACTCAGACCAGCACCCATTTGGGAGGGTTCAATGTGATTCAAGTCTGAACAGGTTAAACTGAGCCGGTTCTGTTCAAAGGAGGTTTGAATTGCTCATGCTTGGAACTCTCCATGGTCCTGAAACTCTAACCTTCCTAGCTGCCTTTCAGATGGCCTGTTGGGCTTCATGGACTTTGGCTTGCAGGACAGGACAAGTATTCTGGAATATACAAAACTGCAGCTGCCAGCTGATCATAATTGTGAGGATCCCAAGTATGTTTTGCTATTCCTTCCACAAGATCATGCCTCCACTCCCCCAACCCCCCCCCCCAAATAGCTCTTTCCATGGCAATCAGAGCCACAAAATAGGGGGAAATTTCAACCTAGTCCTAAATATGACATTTTTGTATGAAAATGTGCAAGAAAAAATCTAAACCAAATTCTCCAGATTTAGATTCTCCCTCCACCCAGCCCTGCAATTCATTCCATATCTAGAAATCCACATAGCAGCACTAGGGCAGATCTAATCATAACATCCCATGAAAATGATAAAATGAAATTCCCTGCTATGAAATATGCATTCCTGTAGTGTCCCTTTCTGATCATGGCTGCTGGTTATTTACTTGGCAAGAGTGCCCCCTACTTTTGCATATTTTATTATGATGAGATATTTTGGCTGGAATACTGGCACAAGGATATGCCGTAAACTTCCTGCTTGTATGTCAAGGCAAGTCATAAAATATTTGTCCTGGAGTTAACGTAAGGACATTTCTCTTGGTTTTATTTGTTTACAACTTAATCAGCTCAGCCAGAGATCTGTTACAACACAGATCTCTAGAGATTTGACAGAAGTTGAATTAATATGGCCCTCATGGGTTAAAAGCTCCAAGGGCTTGATTTCCCAGTCACATCAGCAATTAAGTAAACCAAGCTACAAAGAAGCACCAGATTATACAACTCCTTGGAACACAGATGCTCAGGTGGAAACCCATCCCCAGGGATTGGGAAACCATCTGGTCTCATATTGTCAGTTTGTCTTGATGTTAAGAGGAAATCTGTTTTAAAAAGAACATCCAGATGGTACCTGACCCCAGAAAAAATTATGTTTCATTTAGAGCAACTTTACTGGGTCTTGTTAGTGGGCTTGTGGGGAGAGAAAGGGCTTTAATATACATGAGATAGGGTGAACCCCAATTGACAGGCTACTGGAACCCTTTTCAAACGTTCAGAATTAGTGGATAATGAAAATACATAGCAGAGGCCTCTACAGATGTTTTAATCAAGGCATGTGGGCATGGCAGAGCCTGGTAAACCTCACATATGCACAACTGTGTTTATTGTCCATGGTTTTTGAACACCTGAGAAGGCCTAGAAATGTTGTCCTAAGTTAAACTGAGATAAAGGTGGGTGAAGTTATAGAGATGTCTGCTTCAAAAATGCATTCTTATGGGTTGCTGTTTTCCAAGCAATCTCCTTGAGTCATTGTAAAAGCATAAGGCCATTTGCAATACTCAAAATTATGGTCCACATAACAGTAGCTCCCCTACTATCTTGTGTGTTACAAAGGATTCTGGGGCATTTTCTAGGAGCACAGTCAGTTCGTGAAGAGTAGTGAGCAGGTCCTAAGCCACAAAACCTTGTCTTTGCTTGCAACAATGGGGGGCAAAGGGAACAACAGCAGGAAGGAGAGCAGGAAGGAGAGCCCCTTGTGGCCCCACCTCCCGGCCACACGGTGGCTGTAATTAAAAAGACACATGGAGATTCAGCTGGGCAGATGCAGTGTGGGTGTTGGAGGGCCCCCCCGCCATTTGGAGCCCCCTCAACCTTGGAGGCCACGGAACGGGTCTCCAAGGTCCAGGGGTTAGAGCGCCTCTGCTCCTAGGTCCCTCTCCCATGTTCATTGGTTTGCATTGGACTGTAAACACAAAGTTATTAGAGGGGGACACACAAACAGATATGATGCTGTTATATGCCTTCTTCCCTTTGGAAAGTGTGTGTGTGTGTGTGTGTGTGTGTGTGTGTGTGTGTGTGTGTGTGTATTTCTATACTACCCAGAACTTCCATCTCTGGGGGGTTTACAATGAAATTTTAAGTAAACTTAAAAGAGGATGTATTATTCACACACATTAAGACTTGCTATGAAACTTTGCTGACTGATTGTTGCAAGCAAGGTAAAACAAAAGTTATCCTGGGTACACCTCTTACAGGTTCAATACAGTACTAGAAAGCAAATTGCTCTGCAGTAAATGGCATTTTGGAAAGGACAATGAACTTTGGCTCCGATTCAAAGCTTCTAGTAAACAGAAGGCCAAAAGCACAACATCTGCAATCCACAATCCATTAACGCTCTTTATCTTCCACTGAGAATGTTGAAGTGTACATCGATTTGTTTTAAAACCATTGTGATGACAACCGATATGGTATATCATTTAATTTCAACCATACCTTCTGGAGAAGGCCCTTCTGTTTGCATAGCCAAGAGTGAAATATCAAAAACAGCATTACATCCTGAGCAGTCTTCCTGGAAATAGAAATCCACTTGTCCCACCCTACATATTGTAACACAGGGCAAGTTTACACATATGGATATATGAAGTTGCTTTGTCAGACAGTGGCCCCATTCGCACACAACGGTAAACCGGAGTTAAATGGGGCAGAGGTTGGATTTCTTGTATGTCCTAATGCATGGAATCTCTGCAACCCAAGGTTTGCCTCCCCAAACTCCAATTCGAACCCTCGGTTTGTAGTAAGTTTCACGGCTCTTACCTGAGGTTAGCATTTGGCTGCTGTACTTCCAAATGCAGTGGAGTCTCCAAAACTGGAGTTGAGGGTGGAAGCTCCTTCCCCTCTGTGTTCCGATTGGCTGCCACGGCTGTCCTTCATGCAATGGAGGAGGCCCGCACCGCCAGTTCCCTCCTCCTCTCTGCAGCCTCTCTGACTGCATTTCAGCTCCCACACAATACATCCAAATGCAGACAAGTAAGCACAGGGCAGGTGTGTGTGTGTGTGTGTGTGTGTGTGTGTGTGTGTGTGTGTGTGAACTGTGGGTACATTGGAGCCTTGGTTCCACATGATGGCATTATGTGTGGATGCAGCCTATGAGTCCCATGTAGCCCAGACTTGTCTGTTCTCAATGGCAGTGACTCTGCAAGGCCTCAGACTAAGGTCTTTCCCAGCCCTTGGAGTGTGGCCCCCTTGTATTATCGATGCCTTGAAATCTGCTTTCCAGACAGCATAAACTATTCTAGTCCCAGACTCTGAGGCTTTCCCACATCCCATCCAATATTCTGTTTCCAGTATTAGCTCCCCTGACACTGGCTTTATCAAAAAAATATCTTGTGACTGGCTCATTCCCTTCAACCAGTTGTGAACATTACGTAGAATGAGGTAAAGCCTTAGAAGTCATAAGATACTGACAGACACATTTGCCAAAAACATCAAGCACCTTGGACCAGGGGTTCCAATCTTGGGTCCCCAGCTGTTCTTGGACTACAACTCCCATCATCCCCAGCCCCAGTGGACGGCCACTGTGGCTTGGGATGATGGGAGTTGTAATCCAACAACAAATGGGAACCCAAGGTTAGGAATCTTTGCCTTAGACAATGGCCAGGCTGTGGGGTGGGAGGGGAGCGGGTCAAGAAGAGCTCCCTGGCAATAGTCAGGCAGCTGGTTTTTGGCCTACACCACGTGGCTCTCCAGATGTTGTTGAACTACAACTCCCATCATCCCCAGCTGTAATTAGTTTTGATTGGCCCTTGGGAGCTGAAGTTCAGCAACATCTGGAGAACTTCACATTGCCTATCCCTGGCCTAGACGGTATGATTAAAAAAAAAAAAAAAATCCATCGTTTTGCTCTACTGCTACATCACACATGTTCTAGCCTTTGCTGCTCCAGATGCATAGATCCCTTCTGTTTAAAGTAAGCTGCAAAGACCACAGTTTCTGTTCAGCTCAATTAAAACAGCAGCTGCCTTCCAAAATAAACAAGGGGTGGATGTTTTGCATTGTAAGTCTTGAGTTGAAATGCTACAGAAGCCCAGATGGTTATAATCAGGGCCATTGGAAAATTATGGCTTTGTGATTTTTTACTCTTGTCTGTGTGATTTTGAGATCACTTTAAGCAAGTGTGTGTGCTCTAAACTGGCAGTTAGGCTTCCTCCTCTCTCACTCTCTCTCTCACACACATATCATGCACAGGTATGATCTTGTAAAATTGCCTTCTCCTTGTCTCTTATATTTGATCTCAGCCTTCCTCCAAGAAGCTCGACATGACATGGATGGTTAGGAGGAACATAGGAAGCTGCCTTATGACAAATCAGACCATTGGTCCATCTTGCTTAGTATTGTCTACACTGACTGCAGTAGCTCTCCAAAGTTTCAGGCAGGAGTCTCTCCCAGCCCTACCTGGAGATGCCGTTCTGGACTGAACCCAAGATCTTCTCCATTGAGCTATGGCCCATCCCCTAAGTGGACTATTTTATAGTACTCACATGCAGCTCATCCAATTCAAACTAAGGCAGACCCTGTTTAGCAAAGGGGACAATTCATGCTTGCTTTCACAAGACCACCTTCCCTCCCCAAAATGGGGAGTTACTCAGTGAAGGTTACCTTGGGGTTACTCAATGATGGTGAATAATTTGGGGTTACTTAATGAAGTGGATTTGCAATAGATTCAGGACAGGGCACACCCTAGCTGAGACCCTGGGCTCTGGCAAAAAGAAGATACCTGGATGAAACACTGAGTGGCTTGTTGATCCTTCCCTTGAAAGAGTTGTTCTAGAGCTCTGGGCACCTGCTGCCTCGGCGAGGTTCCAATCCTGTCCCTAGAACCCCCTCCATTGCCACCCAGACCCCAGGAGCAGAGGCAACACTGGGCCAGGGTTGAATTCCAACACCAGAGGTGGAGTGCTCACCTGGCTACTTGCAGCCTCCCTCCCAACAGGCCTACTTGGGAGGAGAAGGAGGCCAGCTCAGGCACTTGCTTTGAATCAGGGTCAGCCTGAGTTCCAGGAAGGGGCAGGGCTCCTGACTCACATATAACCCTAGGATTTGTAGCCATCTTTTGCTGACTTAATAGCTCCTTTCTTGAGCTCTTGCCTTTGCTAGATCTGGATGCAGGCAGATGGCTGGATTTGGCCCTGGGTCGGCTGCTAAACCTTACTCTGTGCAATCCTTTCCTCTTTCCAGTGGCAATTCATTTCCTTGGCAATAACTGTCAAAAATGAGCTTATTTTAATGTTTTGTTAAATGTTCAGCAGGCAGCAAGACAAGGAAAGTCAAAATTAAAGTCCCATTCTGGCTTCAGTAACCTGATAAAAAAAGAATGCAAAATGAGATTTATTGGCTCAGCACTAGCATAAAGTCAGTAAAACCTCATATGTCGTAAGACACCCGCAGACACATTTGCCAAAAACACTCAATTCTTTCCTGATAAAGGACACAGTCTATAGAAACACTCTCCTGTGAAAGCCTCAGCCCACCTTCGGACATAACGCCGAATCATGAGTCCAATGGCCCTGCCTGCATTCAGACAAAATGGAGAGCAACCTCTTTGCAGTCATGCTGACTGCAGGGAGAAGGGGGAACTGGCTGCTAGTCATGTGCACCGGACCGCTGAGCTGCGGTTCGGTGCTGGGGTGGGGGGTTCCATTGGGGGGGGCTTTACTTACCCCTCCCGCCCTTTCCCGCGTTGGCGCCGTAAATATTGTAAGAAATCCGGGCGGCAGGATCCCTCGCCGCCCGCTTCTATTACCAATTATGGCTCTGCTCCTCGGAATTTTAAACATCGGGGGGCGGCAGGGTGCTTCCCTGCCACCCCCTCGAAGCTGAAGCCCCTTTAAATCTCGCCCGGACCGGAGATTCCGGTGGAGAAACCGCGCTCGGGCGGGCGGCAGCGAGACGTCCGTCCGCCCGCCCGCTCCCTGCCTTGCCGAGTGCAAAGTGCAGGGAGCCTTCTGCACACGCGCGAAGAAGGAACTAGGAAGCAGAAGTTCACCTCAGCACCTTCTCCTTGAGATCCTTCCACTTAGGGGTTCTCAGATTCGGGCCCCCAGATGTCACTGGATCACAGCTCCCAACATCTCCAGCCACAATGGCCAATGCCTATTGTGGCTGAGGATGATGGGAGCTGTAGTCCAGCAAATATCAGGAGGCTCAAGTTTGGGAACCCCTCCTGTAGCTGGAGATGCCAAGAGCAGAACCTGGGCTCGTATCGACACCAGCCTGTGCTCTACCATTTAGCTCTGGTCTTCCCCTGCCCCCAGCTGGGTATTTCTGGACATAGGATTCGGGATCTTGTGCACCTCCCAATGAGTATCATGCCCCTGGACTGACAAGCTTGCCCTTGCTGACTGCTTCAATGCACATTTCAGTTCCCAAACTAAATTCATTTAAGATGTTTGCTGTGCTGTTACATCTCTGCATATCCTTGCCTTGAAATTTGCCTGCAATGGATATTGCTCTGGCTGTACGGATCATTGAGCAGAGAAGAACGTTTATGACCTTCTTTGCCCTTCTCCAACGATCAGGAGGAAGTTGCAACTTGTGCGTCCCAGTAATGAGGTGCTCAAAGAGAAATCTCCATAGCTCCTGGGGAAAGATATCAATCGAGCCATCTTGCTGACCCAGCTGCTTTCTATTTGCTTAGCATCTGAATTCCACTGCCTTTGACTGGCTGCTGGGGTTCAAATCTCAACTGTCTATGTGGATCAGATGCATATGTGGATTCATATGATACAGAAACAGAAGGAGGAAGAAGGGACATTGATCTTTACTCGACACAAAAAATGAACATTAAGTGCTTGAAGCAACTACAAATGCTTTGAAAGCACGTTAACATAAGCCCTATTCTCACACTATGGCTGTTCTCATGATCACAAATAGGGTTGGAGGAGTGCCTAACCAGGATAGGAAAGCAATGTGTGCTCTCGACTGGCAGTTGTATGTTTGTGAAGATCAAGGTAGGTGATGGGAGTGATTGTGTGGGAAGAACATAAGAACATAGGAAACTGCCATATACTGAGTCGGACCATTGGTCCATCTAGCTTAGTATTGTCTACACAGACTGGCAGTGGCTTCTCCAAGGTTGAAGGCAGGAATCTCTCTCAGCTCTATCTTGGAGAAGCCAGGGAGGGAACTTGGAACCTCCTGCTCTTCCCAGAGCAGCTCCATCCCCTGAGGGGAATATCTTATAGTGCTCATATGAAGTCTCCTATTCATATGCAACCAAGGTGGACCCTGCTTAGCTAAGGGGACAAGTCATGCTTGCTCCCACAAGACCAGCTCTCCTCTTACCCTGGCAGGAACTGGTTAGGACAGGCCACATTCTGTCTCCAGCATTTTATCAAAGTTGGATGAAAAGCCATCCTTCCTGCCTCATGGCTTTCAATAATCACTCTCTCGTCCTCCTACCTTGATATTTGCAAATGCACAACTACCAATTGGGAGCACATCCAGCTTTCTGCCTTGAGTTCCAGTCCTGTTTAGGGTCATAAGAAGAGCCCCATTATCTGCAATGCACATGCAACATGCGTGCAATGTACACACATTGTACACACAATGCAAACTGTATATATGGACAGTTATTCATGTCTGCATTTGCGGGGCTTGTACCCAGGTTCACTTTTTCACACAAAATTCATTGAGGGAAGATGAAAATATGTATGCATGCACCTTATAGGACCTGAATGGGACTATAGCAATAGCAATAGCACTTACATTTATATACCGCTTTATAGCCGGAGCTCTCTAAGCGGTTTACAATGATTTAGCATATTGCCCCCAACAGTCTGGGTACTCATTTTTCTGACCTCGGAAGGATGGAAGGCTGAGTCAACCTTGAGCCGCTGGTCAGGATCGAACTTGTAACCTCTTGGTTACAGGGCGGCAGTTTTACCACTGCACCACGAGGGGCTCAAGAGTCCCTATAGTGCCAAGAGTCCAAGAATTGGCCTGGTGGATGGCCCTCCTTTTTTCTGCCCTTGTTCAGTTGCTTTGAGCAGCAGATTCCATGTTGAAGGACTGAAGATAGCTCCTTCTCTTTCAGTCCAAATGAGGTAGATAATGGCAGAGACAGTTCTTAGCCTACTCATAATAAGTAGCCACCTATCAACCTGGAAAGACAGAGGCCCTTTCCGACATAACATGGAACCACGGGTCCAATGTACTAACGATTCTGCACCCCCTCCTCCCCCGGCTCTCCCATCCGCTTTTGGACATGCAGGAGAGCTGCCTCTGTGCAGCAGACAGCCCACACAGCCAATCAGCAGACAGCCCTCACAGCCAATCAGACCGGAGTGAGGGAGGAGCTTCTTCCCTCAACTCCAGCTCTGTGGGGATGAAACTGCAGTGCGAGCATTTGGATGTAACGCTGGTGCCACAAAACCAGAGTTGGAGATGGCCAAACTCCATGCTGAGCTGAATGTATTCAATTTGAAGTACCTTCAAATCAGAAGAATCAATTCAAATTTGAAGTATCAATTCAAATTAGATTTGAGCTGAAGGTACTCAATCTGAGCCGAAGGTACTCAATACCCAGTACTCAACCGGAGTTGAAGGCAAGACGGGACCTGTAGTTTCCCTCCCTGAACTCCAGTCTGAACTTTGGTTCAGACTGGAGTTTGGAGAAAGAAACTGTGGGTCCCTTCTCACCTTCAACTCCAGTTTTCTGAATTCAGACATGCGTCCAAGGAAACTGGAGGTGAAGGAACCTCTGTTTTCTTGTTACGTCCAAATTTGGTGAGTCTCTCTTTTGTGGGAGCTGGAACAGTTTCTTCCCCTTGAAGCCCAAGAAACAGATTGATAGGAGATTTAGTATGGACAAAAGCAAGCATTTCTTCATTCATTCATTCATTCGATTTCTACACCGCTCTTCCAAAAATGGCTCAGGGCGGTTTACACAAAGAAATAATAAATAAATAAGATAACTACCTGTCCCCAAAGGGCTCACAATCTAAAGAAACACAAGATAGACACCAGCAACTGTCACTGGAGGTACTGTGCTGGGGGTGGATATATATGTGTGGATATTCTTCACACGTTGCATAATGAACCTTCAGAACTTGCTGGTTGCTGCCACAAGCAATGGTCACATATAATGAACGTGTGGACTTCACGGCACCAAAAGATGGTGGTGGTGACCACTAGCTTAGGTGGCTTTAAAAGAGGATCAGACACATTCATGGAAGGAAAAGTCTATGAATGGTTACTAGTCCTGATGGCTTTATGCTACCTCCAGGTTCAGAGGCAGGATACCTTCAATACCAGTCATTGAGAAGAAGGAACAGCAAGGGATTGCTATTGCCTTCATGCCCTGCTTGTGCATTTCCTGGTGGGCCACTGTGAGAAACACGATGCTGTACCAGATAGGCCTGATTCAGCAGGGCTCTTATTATGTTATTAACACCAAAGCATTACGAACCCCCGAGGTCCATATTTCCAAGTCCAGAAATTAGAATCGTGGTGGCATCTCTGCTCATAAAGGTATCAAGCAGAGCCAGCAGACCGTTTTTTAAAAGAGGCAGCAGTTCTGGGTGTCAGCAGGGGAAAAGTCAAAATAACAGCTCAAGTTAATCCAAGATGTATATTTTGCCAGTTAAAAGCCTTATGGCATTTTTAAGGGCTTTCAGCACTAATGAGATGGGCCCCATAAAGCTGTACTTGGTGGGGGTAGGGGACTGGTGCAAAGGAAACAACAGGTTTTTATGTGACATTTATTTCAATCTCCAATATGATGGCAACCAAAGGTGATTGAACTGAAGCTTCAGACCTAACAAAAGGAAAGCTTGCTGTTCCTAAACAATTTAGCAGTGGAAGGCGCATGCATTCTAGAATCTCTTTCTTGGGCTTTTGTGAAGATAAATGGAAACTTCCTTCCATCAAGCTACTACCACACTACTACGAATATCTATATATGGCTCTTCAACCAAAGTTCTCAAAGTGGTTTACATAGAAAAATAAATAATGCATTAATAAAATGATCCCATGTCCCCAAAGTGCTCACAATCTAAAAAGAAACATCAGGCAGATACCAGCAACAGCCACTGGAGGGATGCTGTGCTGGGGTTGGATAAGGCAGTTGCTATCCTCCTGCTAAATATAAAAGAATCACGACTTTAAAAGTTATTACTGACTATAGACCTGTTCAGATATTCAAAACAAAATGCTGTACATGAGTACAGCATCTACAATGGGGCTGGAAATCCCACCCTGGCCCTGTCACTCACCCTCTTGCAGGTGCCATTCAAGACAAATGCTATATCCATGAAGGTGGGTGTTTCCATGATTGGGAGACTGGGGCATGCATGGAAGCAACACATTCATGGATACAGTGTTTGCCTCTTCAGATGAATGCCAGTGTATCTATGACCAGCACCTGTGAGGGGCTGAGCGATGGGGCCAGGAAGGTGCTTCCGACCCTGTTTTAGAGGAATAAAGGTAAAGTGTGCCATCGAGTTGGTGTCAACTCCTGGTGACCACAGAGCCCTGTGGTTGTCTTTGGTAGAATACAGGAGGGCTGTACCATTGCCTCCTCGCATGCAGTCTGAGATGATGCCTTTCAGCATCTTCTTATATTGCTGCTGCCCAATATAGATGTTTTCCATAGTCTGGGAAACATACCAGCAGGGATTTGAACCAGCAACCTCTGGCTTGGTAGTCAAGTCATTTCCCGCTGCACCATTAGGTGGCTTTTTAGAGGAGTTGTGTTCAATGTTTTGTTTTTAAAGTCTGAAGAGGGCTTCTGTCCAGTGGCTTTTCTACATTGCTGTATTTACTATTCAGCTATCTTGTGTGTTGCAAAGGATTTGGGGGCATTTTCTAGGAGCACAGTCTGTTCCTGAATTGCCCCCTTTGCTAAGCAGGGTCTTCCCTTGTTTGCATTTGAATGGGAGACTACATGTGTGTGTGCTGTTAAGATATTCCCCTTAGGGGATGGAGCCGCTCTGGGAAGAGCATCTGCATGCTTGCATGCAGAAGGTTTCAAGTTCCCTCCTGAGGAGAGCTAGTCTTGCGGTAGCAAGCATGACTTGTTTCCTTAGCTAAGCAAGGTCCACACTGGTTGCATATGAAAAGGAGACTTGATGTGTGAGATCTTCCCCTTAGGGGATGGAGCCACTCTGGGAAGAGCAGAAGGTTGCCTCCCTGGTAGCATCTCTAGGATAGGGCTGAGAGAGATTCCTGCGTGCAACCTTGGAGAAGCTGCTGCCAGTCTGTGTAGAAAATATTGAGCTAGATGGACCAAGGGTCTGACTCACTATATGGCAGCTTCCTATATTCATCCTCCAGATAGGGCTGAGAGGGACTTCTGCCTGTAACCTGGGAGAAGCCGCTGCCAGTCTGCATAGACAATGCTGAGCTAGATGGACCAATGGTCTGACTCAGTAGAAGGCAGCTTCCTGTGTTCCTATGCAGAGTACTGAGCAGGTCATACAGGCCTCATTGTTGCCCTGATCAGTTCAGAGTGAACTGAACACAGAACTAGCACCCTTGTGAAATGTCAGCTGGTCCCTCCAAGAAAGGATGCTAGAATTCCTACCCAGCCTGCCAAGCTATTCCCATGAATGGAAACGTGCAGGTAAGGACATGGTTTCTGGTGCAGCCTAGTGGATCAGGAGGTAGCCCCCATTGAAAACATTCTGTTCATCTAAGCCAGGGGTTTCCAATCTTGGATTCCCAGATGATGTTGAACTTAACTTCCATTAACCCCAGTTACAATGGGCTTTTGTCACAATGGGCTTTTGTCACAATGTCAGTTACAATGGGCTTTTGTCACAATGGGATCAATGACCCAGGGGGATGGGGGACTCTCCCTTAGAGGTTTTCAAGCAGAGGTTGGACAGCCGTCTGTTGGGGAACCTCTAACTCTGGATTTTCTGCACCAAGCTAATGGCCTACACCCCCCCCCCCCCGTTTAATTCTATAAGATGTGAAACTGCCTCTGAAAATGATTTGGAAACTTCAGCTGGAAAGTTTCAAACATTGGGAGCATGTGACTCCCATGTTAAGACAGCTTCACTGGCTTCCATTCGGTTCCTAGGCCACAGGTGGTGGCCATGAATATGAAAGTCCTTAATGAGTTGGGACTGGGATACCTTAAGTACTGCTTTCTCCCAGATGAACCAGCCTTTTTATTAAGAACCTCTTTGGGGGCTCTCCTCCATGTCCCACATACAAGTGAACTGCATTTGGTCAGGATGTGGGTGGTTCTTCTTGGTGGCCACACCCAGCTTGTTGAAATTCATTCTGGGGAGATCCATATTGCTCTCTTCCAAAGAGTTCCAGACTAAACGGGCACCACTGCAATCAGCAATCTCCCCTTCCCCTGAAAGCAATCTGTGCCACCTGAAAAGATTCCCTGAGGGCTGTGTGATCCTCAGTGACATATTTTTGGGTGGCATGGAGCACTTCCTGGGGAAGGGGAGGTCATTGAAATTTGCCCCCACCATTGAGCCAGCAATGGAATTGAGTCAGCTGGACCTTCCAGAAGTACTGGTGCTTCTCCTATTGCACCAGTCAGGAATCAGGATGTTGGCCATGGTGTTTAATTGTTTTGAGTGCATCTACAGAAAGGCAGGATATAAATGTCTCAACATATATAAAATACTCATTGATGAATGGGGAAAAAGCACACATGAGAGAAAACAGTGTAGTGTAGCAGTTAAAGCATTGGATTGGGGCAGATCCATCACCATGAAGGTCACTGGGTGATCTTGGGTTAGTCACCCAAAGGAAGGGATATAAATGTAAGCAATCATAATAAATAGCTGATTCTACCAACGACCTATGGCCCCTGTGCACTGGCCTCACTGTCTAATAAGAAGGATAAATACTGATCAATTTTACAAGGCTGTTCTAGGGATAACTATGCTAATGTATATAAAGTGCTTTGAATACTCTAAAGCATGTTAGAGACGCCAAGTATTATTACTAAGCAAGAAGATGGTATCCTTATTGAGAACCTGTCACTGAATGGGGAAGGAGCTCTAAAAAGTACAAAAACTTGGCTTCAGTGTTGTTGTTTTTAAACCTGCAAACTTTTTAAGTAGACATTGATGCTTGTTCTTTTATTTGTGAGTAGCATGTAAAACTGGCAGTTGGGGGTTTTCCCCCACGCCCCTTCCAGCATAATCATGGCAGACTAGAACTGGAAAATGTAGCATACTTAGCTTGATTTCTCTACTGCCAGAGGGTGAAGCAAAATCTGCCAGAGGAGAAACATAATGTATGTAAACAAATACACTTAGTTATTCTTCCCACCCCAAAGCTGCATTTGATTCCTATTATTCTGACACCACGCTGTCCCTGCTAGCAAAATATGTCTTTGGCATGTAAGTTGCAAATGAATGGATCTATTATTTTAATTTATACTAATCTGGTGTCGCTTCAAAATAGGGCAAAGGACCAGCATTTGCTGTGAACAAGTTGCCTTTGTTAGGAAATGCTAATCGTGTGCTCCAGAATTCATGTGCCCTTAATGAGAACAAGGAATAAAAGGAGCCATGTCTTACTTTGTAGGTAGTTCAGATGGTCTCATCTATCCAACATCTCTGACAGATCAGCAGAGACAGAATAAACCATTTTAAGATCCTAAAGGATATTTTTATGGCCTGCTCCCAACATGTCCTGCTAGCCAATTAGAAACTGTACTATATGGTTATAGACAGGAGGCGGGGATCATATGAATAGGAGATTCAGTAGATCTGTTCACATGACCAGATGGCCATGTGGGTTGGAGGGTTAGAGAGCTTCTATCCCAGGCTTCCCCAAACTGCGGCCCTCCAGATGTTGCTGAACTACAACTCCCAGCATCCCTAGACACAATTTTTTGTGGCTGGGTATGCTGGAAGTTGTAGTTCAGCAACATCTGGAGGGCCGCAGTTTGGGGAAGCCTGTTCTATCCCATTAGCAGCATGCAAGCAGAACCTCTGTTTGGGTCAGCAAACCCAGGAAACACACTATTAAGCCAGGTCCAGCATCCATTGTTGAAATCAGGATCTGATAGTCCTCCAAAGCCTTCATGGCTTCCCAGCATGCTTTGTGCTGCCAGTAGACTGGAAAGCTTCATTACATCAGCAGCTGCCTTCTGACTGGCCATGAAGGAGCAACAGGCAGCCTCAGCCCTGCCGATGCTGCTCCAGCTTCAGGATCATACAGTGTACTTTGCAAAGTGGCACATCTAAGGATGGCAGCCTCTCTAGTCCTAGCTCTCTTTTGCTTCTAGCTTTACTGGGTCCAAGTGGCTGGATAGAAGAGGTAAGTGGATACACACGACATGAAAACGAGGTAGGGGAGCCCTCTTCTCCTCCAACTTTGGTGAAGAGCAGGGTACAAAAGCTGGGCTACCCTGCTTTAAGCAACCTGGATTGCAGGGATTTTCATGAGTTCACACAGTCATGCAACCCAGGCTGAAATGCAACCCAGGACCCCTACCCCTATTTAAATGATTGTGTGAACAGGCCAAGTGAATGGCTCCCATAGTACTGCACAGTGAGCTACTGATCCAAACAGTAGTGAGTGGCTTAATGCAAAATTTGGGGGCTCGTAATGCTCACCTCCAGCTAGTGAGAGTCCGGAGCCATTAAATACTTCTTCCCTGATTCTTGGCTGTTTGAATCTAACTTTGTTTGACCAGAAGCGATCTCCCCAGATTCAGGATCTCCGGATCTTGTTTCCAAAGTCCAGATTCAAAATCTTTATTATGGTCAATGACCTGTAACCAAACAGATACAATATAAACTTCACATTAATAATACTGATAATGAATAAATGCATACATACATATGCGCTTCCCAAAGTGTAATGGATACATTAGGAATCCTTTGTCATTCTAGTTTTTTTGATGAGTCTAATTGTTGGAGAAATGTATCGCAGAACAGAATTTTCACTCAAGGCACAAATGACCAGGCTCAAACTATCATATTCCAAACACATTATGTATGTCAAAACCCAGCTCCCTTGAGCTTGGAAAAGTTGAAGGAATGTTGGGAAAAGTTGAAGGAAAGAGAAGAAGAGGACGATCAGCAGCAAGGTGGATGGACTTGATTATGAATGCTCCACTGAGCGACCTGAAAGGTCAAATTGAAAACAGATCATCCTGGAGAGAATCTATCTATGTGGTCGCTAAGAGTCGACATCGACTTGACAGCACTTAATCAATCAATCAATCAATTGTTGGAGAGTGCTAAGCATTTACAGAATACCAAATCTTTCCGTTCCCCCTGCTTTTTCAATTAATGTGCATGCGCACTTATGTGCATTTAGAAAACACCACCTACAATGCAGTCTTAATATGTGTTGTTTTAACATTTAAATTGTTGTAACGTTTTAGCTTTTACTGTATCACTTATTTTGTTTTAACTACTGTTTTAAGTTTTTTGTTGTCATTTATTTTGACTTAAAGTTTTAACTTTTTGTTTGCTTGCTTGTTGTAAACCACCCAGAGACATGAGTTTTGGGCGGTATAGAAATGTGTTAAATATAATAAATATGATTATACAGTACATTTAATTCCATCAAACAAAGGATAATGGACGCTGAGCGCCAGGCTGACCTAGGAAAGGTCCCAACATTCCTATCCCTGGAAAGCCTCAGATACTCTGTCTCCCCTGCCACATATCTGTCACGCCTAGAAACTCCAAACCACAGAAGGACATTTAACCTCAGCCACTGCCATGCCCTCGCCTCTGCTGTACTGGAAGGCAAATGCAGAAAGATCCCAATGGCAGAAAGACATTGCCCCGTGACACTCGGGAGGTAGAAACCGCAGTACATGTTCTGCCCCTTTACAGAAACACTCGGGCCAAGTTTATCTCTCCACTACTTCACAAGTACTCTGGCCACCCAAAACCATGTTTATACCCAGTTGCTGCTTTCAGATGACGTCCCGGCTTTCACGTTTAACACTGCCAAGTTCTGCGAGGCAGCATGAAAGATCCATTGGCCCACGACAACCAGGCCTTCCCCTCACATCAGCTCTGCATCGTTTTGAACTGCCACTATTTACTAGCGCTCCTACCCTATATACTCTGCTTTAGTCACTGCTTTTTCATTATGCTCATTAGAATTTTAATAATCTCATCGCTCCTCCCCTTTTCCACCAAGGGTAGCAGTTTTAAAGTATCATATAATAGCTTTTAATATTAGAGTAATAATTTTTGAGTAACATTGTTTTGTGGTTTGATATGTAGTGACTTATACTGATTTTATTATGTCGAACGGAGCTTTAGTAGTAGTTTATAGTTTTTTAGTCTTATTTACAACTTTAGAGTAGCATTTTTAGTAATTATAGCCTACAATAATTATTAATAGTTCCTAGTAATTTTATAGAATTTTATAGTACTTATCTTGCCTTAACTATAGTTTATAGTAATTTTAATGCAGCTCTTATGACCATATTGCTTCATAATTGCTTTTAACCATGCTCTACTGTACTATCTTATGCTGTTCTTGGACCATAATAAAGATGATTGATTGATTGATTGATTGATTGATTGATTGATTGCATTTAGTTGTTGTGAGTTTCCCCAGATCTTCCTCTCTTTACCTACCTTGCCACCTACCTAGTGGAGGGGGTTGCAGACACCTTTTCTTCCTCCTACAAACAGATCTCCTCATGTTTTCTGGAATCTCCTGTCAAGTCCCATCTGTCCCGCAAGGTTTCCTGGACTCTCTCCTCATCCCTTGCCTCCCTCCTGCCTTTCCCTGTCCAGCATACTCTGAGTCAGCCAGCTCCAGAGTGCTACTGACAGCATAGACCTGCCCTAGAGCTTTGGTTAGGGGTGAATTTCCTAACACTAACAGGGCTAGATCTGGATAGCTGCATCTAAATTCCTTTTTTGAGGTGCATATGTACATATATTCTGGACTTACTAGTAAAGCACCACACAAATAAGTAGAACGTGACCCAAAAGGAGTCTTGACACTATCATACTTTTTAGGGTTTGATCAATCGTGGGGGGGGGGGGGGAGAGATACAGATGAACTAAAGGAACTGAAAGGTTCAGGAAAAGGCTCCAGTTCTTGAAATATGAGGAGGTGTCAATAAATAAAGTGACTTTTCTTTCTTTTTTCTTTCTTTTTAGCATTTTTTATATCCAGCTCTTCCTCCAAGGAGCCCAAAGTGGTGTACTACATACTTAAGTTTCTCCTCACGACAACGTGCCAGAAATAATGTGTATCAGGATCTGGATAAACTGAAAAAACCACTGGTGAGATCCACCAATCTATACTGTGACTAAACTTTCCCAGAAGAAACAATTTAGTAATAGAAGCGATAGCATTATAATACAAATAATGAGGTGTAAATCTCTATGAGTACCAAACAGTGATAAAATGGATAATTCTTGTACAAAATGTAGATACAAAAATGTAGATACAAATTTCCATACAATATTTATTTTATTTTTTACATTTATATTCCGCTCTTCCTCCAAGGAGCCCAGAGTTAAGTTTCTCCTCACATAGTTAAGTTTCTCCTCACAACAACCCTGTGAGGTAGGTTAGTGGAAGGTTAGGATACAATATGAGTCCATGTCTATCCAGTGTTTTCGTCAGTTTATTCCAGAAACATACACATACACTATTTTTCAATGTAACCACCTCCTCTCTTGGCACATTTATTCCAGCAATTGACAAGCTTTTTGGTTCCGTCAGAGAAAAGATTTTTGGTAAAGGACGTAGTCCTTTATGTATTTATATGCTTGTCTACCAGGTTGATGTTCAACCACTACACTTGTGTGACTGTTTTGAACTGTTCCCATCACAGGTACACAGTTTTGGATGATAAACAACGGTCCCCATATTGTGCACACATTCGGTGGTATATTTACATTCAGTGGTATATTTCACTTGGTTTAACTTCTTCTGACAGTAAAAATCGAATGACATTTGGCTGTTCAGCTGCAGTGCAATCTGACAGAAGGGGCCACCATTTTGAAAAGGACTGCCAGTGCCAATATTGCAATTGTTATATGAAAACTACAAGTACTACATGTTCTAACATACAGTAATGGACTGTGTAGCATTTAGTACATAAGTCTGTGGAAAAAATGTAAGTTCACCTTATTTATTTAGTCCCCCTGATAATTTTAGAGAATTCTCCTGTTAAACTGGAATTAAACTGGAATTCTGGAGGAATGGAATGCAGAAAAGAATGAACTTTGAAGACTAATTTCCTTTTCAAAATTAAGTGCACTTGGGTCTAGTTCTGTCCCCAGTATATTTAGAGAACATTGGGATGCAAGTGGAGGTTCAATGTGGCGTTAACTGAAAGCTTACGTACTTGTGAGGAAGATGGGCGTCTCAGGCTTGTCTTCCAAGGGGAAAACAGCTTAGATGTAAAGGAATCGTACCTCTTCTGGAGGTGCTGATTCCTCTGGGGCTCGGGAGTCTACTGCTGCCCCTGGATATGGCACAGTGTCCTGCAGAGCTGCAGGTGATTTTGGAGCAAGTCCTCTGAATCAAAGGAGGGGGCACTGAGAGGCTTTCCCATCTGTTGGAGTGGTTAGTAAAGTTGGAACAGAAATTTCTCCAAAGTGACATTCAAAAGAAAATTTTAGGATTCATCCATGGAAAAACTGAAATGTGAAGAGGTTTTAAGCATTCCTCCCAAGAAGAAAAATAGGATAATTTTTTTTCGGATGGTTTCTTTCTCCACCTACCCCTTCAGATCCTTCCCAGCTTTCTCCTGGCAAGATTCCTGAACCCAGACCATCATGTCCTCTGGCCTATCAGACCCCTCCACTAATAATGCGTGGTCTGAGTCCTGGGCCACAGCAGTACAGCTGTTAAAACCCATGGTGACAACAGGTGGGTGAACATTTCCATCCGGATCAAAAGACAGATCCAATTCAATCAGGTTCATATGACAACCAAGACACAAGTGTGCATTGATCTAATCCCTATTGAGATATTATAATGAGCGTACCATTTTACAAAGGTACAGATCTGTACATTCAGGTCTTCATATGTTATATTTAATGCCTATAGAGCAGTACACTTTCTATCAGTACTATACATGAAAGGGACCTCTACTCAAGTTTACTTTTAAATGAATGCACCTGTGCACATGTATAGAACTGAATGTACGTACAACATAATTTCTACATAGGGTTTCTGTGCATTGAAAATAATGGGGCTATTCTCACGACCAACAAAAATCGGGCTAGCAGAGGCTAGCCCGATTTTTGTTGGTCGTCAGAACCACCGGGCTCGCAGCCAAGCCCAGTGGTTCTGGAGCGGCTAACCCACTCAAGAACCCCTGGCAAAAAGCAGGTTTGCGGAGTGAGTGCTCCTGCATACCTGCTTTTTGCAATCGTGAGTAGCCGCGGTGTGCCTTCGCGCTGCGCCTACTCACGAGTAGACACACACACACACCCTGGCTGGGAGGCTTAAAAGCAGCCTCCTGGCTCAGGGGTCTCTCCAGTATGCCCTGCACATTCGCGCAGGGCATACTGGGGCTTGTGGGGGCCATGCGGCCCCCACTCCCCCCCGCTGGCCCTGTCTCAGGGCCGGCCATCGTGTGGGCAGCCGATCCAGCCGCCCAGGGCTCCCTGCCCGCTTGTGAGCGGAGAGAGCGGGCTTAGCCCGCTCTTCCCACTCACCGGACAAAACCGGGTCTCAAAATCGTGAGACCCGGTCCAATGTGTGATCAAATCTGTACATGCATACACTGCACTCAGATTGCATGTGCATGCAACCTCATGTGTGAATGGGGCTACACACTGAAGCTCTTCTCACCGTGACCATAACCTAGGCTCGGGAAGCCCAGCCAGGGTTAGAGCTCGATCCCAGTGAGGCAGCACTGTTTAGCCCAGCTTTTAAACCTCTCTTTTAGCTGGGGTTAAGGGCTCAAGTGGGATATCTAGAGGCGACTATGCGCCGTCCCAGCCTCCAGAACTCCAGTGCCCCACACAGTACAGATTGTCTGGGAGTGCAGTCTATGTTCCCAGCAACAGTCAAGCACTCATCTGGGGTGGTGCGGGGGGAGGTGAGTTCAACCAGCCTCCCCCAAATGCTCGCCCACTGCCCCGCCCACCTGGTTGTGTGAATGATCTCATTATGGTGTAGGTGTGTGTGCAGGTACACATCTACACATTTTTCTGTGAATGACTGCACATGCATTCATTTTTAAAGTTAACTTGGCTACAGACCCCCTCAAATAGTACATGTACTATTGTATGTCTTTTGAACATGGCGTGTGAATGGCTTCAGATCTGTATGCACATACACTGTATACAGATTGTACTGTGTTGGATATATGTGTGAATAAATCTACTTGCCTTCAGATCGGTAAATGTATACACTGAACACAGGTTTTACTATGCTGAACATAACATGTGAATAACGGAATGTGGTTTCAGATGTGTACCGTATTCACAGATTGTACTGTGTGCAGCATAAATGTGGATAACTATCCATGCCTTCAGACTTGTACATGCATACACGATACACAGATTGTTCCTGCACTGCACATATCTTGCAACCACGGCTTATGTCTGTCAGAAATTGTTCCGCAAGAGCTCCAACTTTTCACATTTGCACTTCTTTGACTGCTGCACACCTGTGCCTCAGAGCTGCTTTGCTAGTATCGCTGAGGTCTCTTCTGTATTCTGATTGCATACCACCGTCTCTCCTTTTTTTTATTAATCCCTAGGTAACTGTGTTTCAACATCCTTGAATTCTAAACAAGATGCTGGACAGTTAGGAATCCAAGGAGAAAAGGAAACCTGTATTTTGGGGCTTGGGAAGAATGTTAATCTGTCTTTCTGAGAAAACACTTTCCCCCCTTGCTGCAGCTCTCCCCTGTCACTAACATTTGGTGCTTTTTCTTTTTCCTCTAACTTATTTTCTGAGAGGGTTTATTATTATTAAATATTAATTATTTCTTGTTTACACTGTCAGACAGGTGTTATTGACTGGTTTGTTTTATCCAGACATCGAGTCCTTCCCAAGGACCTGGGATGCCAGAATTTTATTGTCAATGGTTATAGAGATTGTCGCAGAATATAGGCTGTTCCCAGTAAAGCTGCTTTTTGTAATTGGCTGGTGATGATTTCTGTGGCCCCTATGGTGTTGAGGTGCTCTTCAAGGACTTTTGGAACTGCACCCAGGGCGCCAATTACCACTGGGATTGTTTTGGTCTTTTTCTGCCACAGCCTTTCAATTTCAATTTGTAGATCTTTGTATTTGGTGATTTTTTCTATTTCTTTTTCTTCTATTCTGCTATCCCCTGGTATTGCTATGTCGATTATTTTCACTTGTTTTTCTTTCTTCTCAACTACAGTTATATCTGGTGTATTGTGTGGCAGATGTTTGTTTGTAGTCGGAAGTCCCCTAATATTTTTACATCTTCATTTTCTTCAACTTTTTCAATTTTATGGACCCGCCAGTTTTTGGCTACAGGTAGCTTATATTTTTTGCAGATGTTCCAGTGTATCATCCCTACTACTTTGTCATGCCTTTGTTTGTAGTCAGTCTGTGCGATCTTTTTACAACAGCTGATTAGGTGGTCCACGGTTTCATCTGCTTCTTTACAAAGGCGGCACTTGCTATTTGTGGTTGATTTATCAACTTTTGCTCTCTTTGCATTTGTTCTTAGTGCCTGTTCTTGTGCAGCCAGTATTAAACCCTCTGTTTCTTTCTTCAAGTTGCCATTCTTAAAAATATGGTCAAAAAGTATTTATTATTATTATTATTATTATTTACTGCTGCTACTACTACTATCAGGAGGAAGGTGGTGGGAAAACCTACTTGTTAAAAAAAATAGCACTGCAGAACAACCAAATCTTGTGCTTTGCATTTTCTACCTGCAAAGCTGGAGGGATTAATATCCTCGCCTTCAGCCCTCGCACTAGTATTCCCGGCTACCCTGAAACAAAGCATCATGCTCATTTTATTTTTCTCCATGGTTTGTCTTACTTTAGGAGGTATACCTACTGTTTAGATTGTAGGGCAACAGGGGGGAACTTTTGTCATCTTCCCCTAATAATACCCCCCTTGTTCCTCCTGTCTTTCTGGCAACTTATCTGGAGCAGTTAATAATAATAATAACTGTAAAATGTGGGGGAGGGGGGCTCTTAGAAATAGCCTTTAACTTGATGCTGTTGTATGTAAAACCAATACAGACACTGCAGTAAGCTGGCCAGGAGAAAGCTTCACACCAGTTTGGCCCCAGGTGACCTCTTGAGGCTAAACTATAGAAGAACTCAAATGCACACTTTAGAGGTATGCTTCCTACAGGAGGTGCTTTTTTATGGGGCTGTGGCTCAGTGGTAGAGCATCAGCTTTGCATGGAGAAGATCCCAGATTCAGTCCCTGGAATCTCCAGGTAGGACTGGGAGAGATTTCCTGCCTGAAATCTTGGGGAACCGCTGCCAGTCAAAGTAGACAATACTGAGCTAGATGGACGAATGGTCTGACTTGGTAGAAGTCAGCTTTGCATGTTCCTTTTTTGGTCAAAAATGGTTTTTCAAGGGGCAAAGCTTGTTGGAACCAGAATATGCAGGGAAGGGGATGTTCACTTCCTTGCCACATCTAATTTTCCTCACCCGTAGCAGCAATTTCTCCTGAAATCACTGCTTTGGGGGGCAAATTGCAACTTCAGGAGCACAATTTTCATGAGGAAATGAGGTGCTGGTTGGGGGAGACTGAACTTCCCCTAGTCCTGACTCAAGATGTGAAGGTGTGGAAAAAATGGAAAACACCAGGGGGAAAGAAAAACTGTTTCCCCACACCAGGCCTTCATATCTCTAGTCCTGACAAGCCTTCCACCTCCACCATGGCTGCTTTTTAACACACACAAAAGAGACACTTCTGGTTGGATGTAAGCCTCTAAAGCACATTTGCAAGCTCATGTAGTTTGGCCCTTAGTTCATAAGCAGAGATTTATTGTTTCACCCGCTTTTAGAGTTGTGCAAAACAATTTGAGCTCAAATCAATTAGATCTCCAAATGAGCCATTTTGAGTGTTTCGAGCTCAAAACAAAACACAATTAAAATAAAGGGCCTGTTTCAAGCTCAAAATGAAACAGCCTCATTTTGATTCAAATTGATTCAAGTGTTTCAAGTGCCATTTTAAAGCCTCTTTTTCCAGGGAGAGCTAGTCAACCAATTAGGGTTGGCAGGTAGACCAGTCTCCTGAGGCACGCCAAAGTACTATGTCCAGAGCAGAGGGCTGGTCTACCCGCTGACCCCAATGGGTAGACTAGCTCTTCCTGGAAAAACATCCCTGTTTTTCCAGGTGAGCAGGCCTACCGATTGGGGTGAGCAGGTAGACTAGCACTCCGCTCCAGACTTAGCACTCAACCCACCTCGGAGGACTGGTCTACTCACTAGACCATTCCTCCGACGTGAGCCGACTCACTAAGTCCAGGGCCGAGGGCTGGTCTACACACCATGTGGGGTGGGTAGACCAGGCCTCCACCCCAGACTTGGTGCATCGGCCTGCCTTGTATGAGTGGTCTATTCTCTGACCCCAGTTGTTAGACCAGCTCTCCCTAGAAAAACAGGCCACAAAATACCACTTGAAACACTCAAATTGATTCAAGGTTGATTTGTTGTAATAGCCGGATTTTGCCGCTGTTTTCGACGAATCAATCTGGGGATTTTGCTATTGGTTTCAAGCACAAAACAAATCACAAAATCAATTTCATGAACATCTCTATCCTCTTTCTATCCTGGGTTCTGCATGCTGATCGGGTGGAGAACAAATGAAAGTGGGAAAATGTAGTGTACAAAATCTTGCTGCCAAAAAGGCACCTGATTCAAAGGTAGAAAAAAACTCTATCTCTCTTGAGGGAAACCATTCCTTTCTTTTCTCCTTCATCTTAACTGCCTTTAACAAAAGGAACAAGCTGAAAGTGGGTCAATGTCTCCAGAAACTTCATATCAAACTAATAGCAGTGTTTCAGTGATAAAAATGTGAAGGGAATTGTTGCAACCTGAAGGAAAGCAGTATTTGCAGTGTTCTTTTAGGCCAGGGGTTTCCAGTCTTGGGTCCCCAGATGATGTTAGACTACAAATCCCATCATCCCCAGCCACAATAGCAAAATAGCATATTTTGTGTCTGGTTGCACATTTAAAACATCCATGATGATAACTGCTCCATGAAAGCTGCTATTAGTCCTGGGAAGGAAGCTATAAATATTTATTTATTTATTTGAAATATTTATATCCCACTCCTCCAGTGCAATACTGCTCAGGGCAGGTTACAACAACAGCAGAACAATAAAATAAATAGAACCATTAAAACAGAGAGGAGTTAAAATCAAAACAATAAAGCAGGTAAAACACTCTTTGTTCATTTATCATATTTATATACCACCTGCTATGTGTATCTCTAGATGGTGTACACAATTTAAAACACAACAAATATAAACATAGTAAATATAAAACAACTTCACAGAATAAAAACAGTTAAAACAATTACACAAGTTAAAAAAATTAAAAAGTTTACAATGACTTTCAGTTAAAAGTCTGAAAAAACTGGTGTGTTGAGGGTCTTTTTAATAGCAATCAGAGATGGAGATGCTCTTATATTGACAAGGAGCATATTCCAAAACCCTGGGCCAGCCACAAAAGACCCAGTCCTGAGTCATCACCAAACAAGCTAGTGGCAACCATAACCAGACCTCTCCAGATGATCTTAATAGGCGGCAGGGTTCATGACAAAGAAAGCACTCTCTTAAGTACCCTGAACCCAAGCTGTTGAGGGTTTTATAGGTAATAACCAGCACTTCTTATTTCTCTCAGAAACATATCAGCAGCCAGTGGTGTTCTTTTAAATTCAGTATTATATGGTCCCTTAGGGTTGGCCTGGCTGCTGCATTCTGTACCAGTTGTAGTTTCTGGACTATGTGCAAAGGTAGCCTCACAGAGAATACATTACAGTAGTCATGCCTGGAGGTTACTCAGACATGCACCACTGTTTTAAGGTCATTTTCCTCCAGAAATGGGTGTAGCTGACGTATCAGCCGAAGCCAATAAGAAGTGCTCCTGCCCACAGCCTCAACCTGAGAAACCGGTCAGAGTTTTGGATCCAGGAGCTCACCCAAGCTATGTACTTGTTCTTTTTGAGGGAGTGTAACCCCATTCAAAACAGGCAGATCTAAACCATATCTTTGATCCTGACCCCCACCTCCCCAGTCATTAACTCCATATTATTTGGTTTCAATTTCAGTTTGCTATCCTTCATCCAGCCCATTGCAACCTCTAGACATGCATTTAGGGAAGTTATGCCATTTCCTAATGAGGTTAATAAGGAGAAATAGATTTGGGTGTTGTCAGCATATTGATAAAACACCCTGTACCAAACTTCCCAATGATCTCTCCTAGTGGCTTCATGTAGATATGAAAAAGCATTGGAGACAGTTTGGAGCCTTGTGGAACTCCATACTTTAGTTCTCACTCTGCAGAGCAACAGTCCCCAAGTGACACCGTCTGGAATCCACCAGAGAAATAGGAATGGAACCACTGTAAAACAGTGCCACCCAATCCCATCTCCCTCAGGCAACCCAAAAGGATGCCATGGTCAATGGTATCTTAAACCACTGAGAGATTCAAAAGGATCAGCAGAATATAAACTCTATTTATACACGCAACTCCATATTATTAAAAGATCAACTAAAAGAAACCAAATTAAACCTGGATTTTTAAAAAGTTAAAAATCCATCAGATACAAGCTTACAAAAAATAAAAACATCCTTCCCTTTCATACCACAGTCCCAATCTTGATCACCCTCATACCACAGTCCCGATCTTGATTCATCCTCTGCTATCTAATTTTATTTAAAATTAGGGTCAAACTATGCACTTAACATATTGAGCTTGTTCACACAACCAAACAAGAGGAGCTGGGGGGAAGGCAGGATCCTACCTTCCTGTTCCTAAATGACCAGAACCTGTTCATGGCTCTGCTGCTCGTATGTCCACATGTATGGCATGAGTGATCTCCAGAGCTGAGATGGGCGAGGGGGCCAACCTGGGTCCTCCAGTATCCCACAATGCACTGCATGAGCAGGGAGAGGCAGCCCTCAGTACAACAGTGCTCCTCTCCCTGGCCTCGCAAGCCTCAGAACTTTATTGTACACATGGCCACCAGCCACCTGGGAGCAGTTTAAATGTAGTGCTGGCACAGTCTTGAGGAAGAGGTAGGGCAGGCTCTGTTTTCCTCCTATCTCACTTTTAGCCTGGGTAGCGTGTCTGGGCTATCCAGAGTTGCTGGATTGGGAGGACTCCCGATGACCCAGATAATCAGAGATCCTCTCCTACCCAGGAATCTCTAGTTGTGAGAACAAACCTAATGCATAGTTTGACCCTAAGTTTACATTCCATACTAGTGCCCTACTTGTGAACTCACCAGGACGAAGAAATACCATGTGATGGTGACAACCCTCACTTTCATTCTCTCTGGAGCCTATTCCCAGAGAGATATCAATAGCTAACCATAGTGCTTCACCATGGTATTCTGAGACACTCTACTTTAGCAAACATTGCTGCAGCATTGATGATTTCCCCATCATTCCTAATGGGGAAATTGTCGCTGCAGCACTGAAGCAATTCTTAGTAGCCACAGAGCCCCTCTGCACTTGCTAGCAGCGTGAATGGGATTTGGAATCAAATGGAACCAGTGTGTGTACCCTGCTCTTGGATCGCCAGGGTTCTGTGCATTAGGCAAGTCATGAATGCAAGCAATGGATGAGTGGCCTGATAATTGTTTCATGATTACTACTTCCTGTCCCTTTGTTCCTTCTTCCTTGTAGCCCTGGTCAGCACTACTTTTACTGGAGCATTATTTTGAGGAGGCCATGGTGTTCTCAAGGAGAGGAATCTACTTCTCACACTGGTTCGGAGCTGTAGCTCAGGGGCAGAGCACCCGCTGAAGGTCCAAAGT
Source organism: Hemicordylus capensis (assembly GCF_027244095.1). Lineage (NCBI taxonomy): Eukaryota > Metazoa > Chordata > Lepidosauria > Squamata > Cordylidae > Hemicordylus > Hemicordylus capensis. The sequence continues at coordinate 437,729,738 of NC_069657.1, read as the reverse complement.
TCAACGCCTAGCATCTACAAGAAAGCTGGGGAATATCCATCTAAAACTAGTCAGCGTAGACAATATTAAGCTAGGTGGACCAATGGGCGGGCTCAGCTTCCAGCATCCCTTCTGAGATTTAAATTCTTGAAACACTGCAGGCAGAGGTGCTCTTACCCCTGGACTTTGGGGCCGAAGTCCAGAGCCTCCATAGACCCTGCCCCCCCGCCATCCTCTTTAGTCTGTTCTGGGTGGTGTGGTCACCTGGTGGAGCATGATGATGCTTAATTTGCACCGGGGGGGGGGGCGCTCCAAAGGCCTTTAGGTCCAGGCTCCAAAATTACCTAGGTGCACCTCTGACTGCAGGAGGATGCTAAATCCAGAAGAATGTCAACTCTAACACATTCCAGAAATGACATTTTAATAAAGGCCCCAAAAACAAAAACAGAAACAAAAGCATGATATTGATTTCTCAGAGATATGAAACATTGGATTATAAGGGTCTCTGCTTGAAAAATGGGTGATGGATCTATGTGGATACCATCATTCATCAGGCGTTTTTAAAAGGTACAAAGAAGGCTCTTAAAATGCATGGCTTTTATGCAGGCTTTATACATCCTCTTTGTGCAATGTCATATATGCCAGAACGGACCTTGAAATCTTACCCCCTCCTCCTTAAATCGCTCCCCTCCTCCAAAACCGGAAATACTGCTCTCACGCTCAAATATGGCCACCATGTTCTTTGCCTTTAAAAAATGCCCACCAAGAAATGGAAGTGCCTTGTTTCAGGAAATTTGGTTAGACAACTGGCAACATGGCTCGAGTTGTACTGTGTTTCTTACAATATTCATGACAACATTTCAATGTGATGAAATTCTTTCACTGTTTTAGTAGCAGTTCCCATTTCCCTGGTGAATGATTAAGCATGTACTTGTTCTAATTTTCACAGCCTGCAGGTGGTAGAAAGTCGAAGGCTCTCAGTAAACAATGCAGGTATAATCTCACAGAACCATTGCCACATATATCTTTCGGAAGTACTAGATGTAGCTGCCGGCACTAACCTTTACAATCTCAAATAACTTGTTATGTATTCCCACGTTTAAATTATAAAAGATAAAAGAATCACAATGAGATTGTCTATTATTTAAGAACTGTTCAATTCAGCCTAAAAGGCAGCCTCACACACCCAGCCAGCATATTGAATTGCCATGAAAAAAAATGCTAAATGCAAATTGCGACAAGAGGACGGGATTTGAAGGCAACATTGTAACACGAGTGGGCAAATGGATCATCAGTGGGGGGAAATCACAAGGCTGGTGCCAATGTTTTGGCTGCCATATGAAAGACACCGAAAAAGTTTTTATCTAGCAGGGCTCCATCTGGGATTATGTTTGAGAGCAGCTTGTATAGAATAGTGGTAGAACATTCCTGTGGGGCCCTTTCTTCTAGCCTAGCCCAACTGGTAGTCCCAGGTCTCAGAAAGAGAGAAAGGAACCAACATGCATTAAACCTATTTTCTTCTCCAGCTTTTGCTCTGAGATGGTAGCAAGCACAAATTGTCCCCTTTGCAAATCAGGGTCCACCCTGGTTTGCATTTGAATGGGAGACTCCATGTGGGAGCACTGTAATATATTCCTCTTAGGGGATAGGGCCACTCTGGGAAGAGCAGAAGATTCCAAGTTCCCTCCACAACATATCCAGGAAGGGCTGGGAAAGACGCCTGCCTGAAACCTGGGAGAGCTGCTGACAGTTAGTACAGACAATACTGAGCTAGATGAAGCAAGGGTCTGACTCAGTATAAGGTAGCTTCCTATGGGAGCAGTTCCAGAGATCCTCATTATGCCTTGCAAGGATGGCCACTCTCACTGTGAGGACTCAGCCAAGGCCAGCAGTCCAAATCAAGAGCCAGAACAGCAGGGCCATGAAAGAGCAAGTGTAAGTCAAGGCCATAAGCTGAGGTCAGGAGGCAGGAGATCTGGTATTTCTCTCCCTGGAGGAGAGAAAGGGGGAAACGTCCTATCGGGCGGCCAGCACTGCCTGAAATAACAAGCTGAGAGCTTGCTCGGATTATTGGCAGCCTGGGCCACACCCCCTTTGCACATGATGCCATGTGCAAAGGGGGTGTGGCCCGGGTGCCGAGAGTCTGAGCAAGCTCTCAGCTCATCATTTCAGGCATCACCAGCTGCCTAATAGGACATTTTCCCTTGTTTCTCCCTCTCTGGAGGAAGAGAATGGGGAAAACATCCTTTCATGGCAACCAGCACTGCTGCAAATAACCAACAGAGAGTTCACCCGGGCTCTCAGAAGCCCGGGCATGGGAGGGGCGTGTTTGATCTGGGCTCCTCCAGAGCCCAAGCCATGGTGCTTCAGTGGCCCTTTTCAAACTTAAGAGCCCCATGGTTTGTTATGCAGCCGCTTGATGCACATAGCAGGAGAACTGGTGATGGAGCTGGTGCAGCTTCAGCCTCATCTTCTGAACTGGAGGAAGAGGACAAGGGGGCATTCTTGGGTCAGATGGGGGATTCGGGAGATAAGGGATCTCCTGAATCCTGGAAGGGGGGGCTTTTACATCCTGTTTCTCCAGGGGTGTCCTCGGGTTCTATTGCAGATGCAGTGAGTTCAAACTCAGGCAGGGCCTAATTCTGCCAAACTTAAAAGGCCCATAGCATTGCAAAATATTTATATATATATTATTCTAACAAAAATTATTACTCTAATGGAAATAGAAATAATAAAGCTTCATTTTTACTTGACAAAGATGCAGTACAAAACTAGTACTCAAAACTAGTACTTTTTGTACTAGTAACAAAAACAGTTATCTTGCAATCAATCCATATGCATTAGAAATACCGTTACAGGAAAATACAGTATATAAAACTTGAGATTTTGTCATTTCTGTTTTATTCAGAGGACCTTCATAATGTGAGGCTCTAAGTTGAAGCTTACTTTGCTTTTACTTAAATCCAGCACTGGTCTCAGGGCTCATTTAATTTGTTTGTTTGTTTGTTTAGTATCTTTGTATACCACCCCAAACTCATGTATCAGTTTACAATATGAATAATCAAACAATTAAAACAGTTTAAAACAAATTCACATTTTACAAATCAAATTAAACGCTTTGCTTAATAAATGTGTCTTAAGAGTAATTTGAATGTCAGAGGTGGGGAGACTCTTATTTCAGAAGGGGACACATTCCAAAGCCTTGAAGCAGAAACAGAGAAGGCCCATCCCTGAGAAGGCCCATCAAAAGATCAGGGGCGTAGCAAGGTTGGAGTGGGCCCAGAGACAAGATTTTAAAATGGGGCCCCCCCACTCAAAGTCCAGGGCCTCCGCACACCCCAGGCCCCCAAGGATTTAAGTCTGATATTCCAAAATAAGTATGCTGCCTGGAAATACATTTCACTGAATACACACACGCACATGTCACAATATATAGTGATATACATTGAGTACTATACATTTGTTTTACTTTTAATGCCTAGAACACACTAGAAAGATGAATGATTAAAATGGGCCCCTCGCTGCAGATTAGCCAAGGAGACTTTCAACCATGCAGGGTGAGCCTATGTTTGTTTTCTCAGAATTCTGAACAAATTCAGTCAAGTTTGATTCCAGGAGGTTTTTCACAGGAGGCTTTTAAAGCCCTTTAACACACATCTCCTCTGGAATGGAGGTGCTGCATTCACATGTTGGCCAGATTTATCCTGAAGTCCCTGCAGGTTATTGGGGAGCAGTTCACACACAAGAAAAATAAAATAAAATAAAAGCAGAAGGCATGCTTCACAGTTCTCACTCAGACCTTCTGGGTTGCAAAACAACTTGAACATAAGTGCATTTATACATGAATGAATAAAATAAATATAATACTGTTTCTTCCAGAAGTTTTTGTAATTTTCTGCCATGAAACAAGCCACTTATAGGACTTTTTAGATAGTTTTTTTTAAGTCAGCAAATTTTCCAAGCTGTTTCAAAATAAATATTCAGAGACTTCTCGGTCCCTCCTCCCCCACCCCCATATCAAAGCCCTATGGCAAGCAGATCCCTATATATCCGGGTGGGGGTGGGGGGTGGGGAAGGTAACCACAAAAAGGAGTTCACACTCTACCTGGCAGCAGGGGGTCTTCTGCTGCAGAAAACAGTGGAGGCCTCTCTGGCTGCCTCCTCCTTCCTGGCTGGCTTGGGCCCTACTGGAGTTCAGGCTTCACAGAGGCCTACACCAGACCTCCGTGGAAGCCCCGCCCACCCGCCGATCAGCTGAGAGGCGGGAGAAAAGGAGCTCTTTGCAGCTTGTCTGCTCCCTCGATTGCCGGCCAGGAGAACAAGCTGGAGAGACGGCGAACAGGGCAAGTGGCTGAGGGGCCTTGGGGCTGGGCAGGGGGCAATGGGAAGTCACGTGAGGTGCCTCTGGGGGGCCCCTCCAGGCAGTGGGGCCCCCAGACAACTGTCTCCCCTTGCCCGATGGTTGTTACGCACCTGCAAAAGATGTATTTGCTTATTTAGGGAAGCAAAACCATAACCTTAGGATTTCTTACCCAATAATTATAGTAATTCAGGTTAGACTACAGTAATGCAATCTTCTGTAGAATGGAAACTGTAGTTGGTGCAAAATGTAGCAGCTAAGTTGGTCTCCAGGGCAGCCCATAAAGACCATAGGCCCATTCACATGTTATGTTCAATACTCGTACAATGCTTGTACAGTGTACACAGGTATAGATCTGTACACAGGTACAAGGCATTCACATGTTATTCTGAACGCAGGACCAGAAGTACACTTCTTATTTGTACCATGCCTTTGAAGGGCCTAAATCCAGGTTCATTTTAAAGATCAACACAGGTACAGTCATTCTCACAAACATGTGTATGAGTGTACAGACGTCTGTACACTTGTACAGCATAATGTCTGAATTGGACTCATATTACTCCTGTTTCTGGAAAGAACTACAGTGGCTGCCAATCTGTTTCTAGGCAAAAATAAAATAACGTTTTCTTATAAAATAAAATAAAATAAAATAAAATAGCTGGTGATTACCTATAAAGCTCTAAATGGCTAGGGCCCAGAGTATTAAAGCCAATGTCTTCTTCATTATGAGTCTTGCTGCCTATCAAGATCCATCTGGGGAGGTTTGTCTGTGGCTGTCATTGGCATGTCTGGTGGCCACTCAGGGACAGACGTTCTCAATGGCCTCCCCAGGACTTCGGAATGTGTTCCCTGCTGAAAAAAGAGCCTTTCCATCTCTGACAGCTTTTTAAAAGATCTTAAATACACATCAATTCAACTTAGCTTCAATCTAATTAGATTGCAAGATTATGAATTGTTTTAAAATGAATTTTTTTTAAAAATGCTGTTTAAAATTTATTATTGTTTTTAACATTCTACAGGTAGCCCTCCTTATTCATGGGGGTTGCATTCCCTCCAGTTAGTGCAAATAATACACTAATTCCTATCCTTTCCCAACACAGCATCTCTCCAGTGGTTGTTGCTGCTGTTATCGTGTTTCTTTTATTTAGATGGTGAGCCCTTTGGGGACAGGGAGCCATTTTATTTATTTATTTTTATCTATGTAAATTGGTATTTGGGAAATTTTGTTGAAAAGTGGTATATAAATATTCATCGTATTCGAATACGGAAACTGTGTATAATGAAATCTTAACTCTATGGGAAGGGGGAGAAATAAGAGTAGAACTGTGCCGTACCTCGCTCTCCAGGGCTGCGAGGCTCCAGAAATGCCCCTGAAGATCCCCAAATCAGCCGAACCTTTGGCAAAAAGAAATGTGTGGTGTTATTTTTTAAGAAAGAGCCTGAAAATGGCTCTGGTCTCTACAATGGTGGCCGGCTGTGACACTAGAAGTCATTTCTGGCCACTCTGCAACCACTAATAGGCAAATTTTAGCCTATTTTCACACTGCGGAGAAAGTAACCACATCTCTAGCACCTGTCCTCAGATATGCAGAATCGTGGTTGCCCAAACTGCAGGCGACAAGGGCTACCTGTATGTTGTGTTAGGATGTAAACTGCCTAGAGACACAAGTTGAGATGCTACGGCCATCTATAAAATAAATAAATAAATTACTTTGCACCAATTACACCCTCCTTTTCCTCCACCCTCTTGTCCACCTTATCTCAAAGCTAGTGAGAGGTTTGCCAAATCTAAGTGGATGGCAAATTATTTCAGTGCCAGGCATCAGCTTTCAGGTTTAACAGCTGTACCATTTAATATGCCTTGGGGGAAGTCAAAGCAACTCCAGAATGTATTTCAACCCTTTGACTGATGAAGTACCATGAAATAATTGCACTGGGGTGTGTGTGTGTTGGCAGTGGGGCGTGTGTGTTGTTGTTGTTTGTTTTGTAAGGAAAAACAAACCAATTTGATTTCCAGCTAGTAGAATTAAATGTAGCTCTAACAAGAAGAGGCAAATCCAAGGATTTTCAGTGCTTTTACAAATGGTTTCGAAAACGTCTTACGCCACTGACTTTCCTTTGCATCAGCTATTCATTTGTTAACATCAAGCGCTACAGTGTAACCAGTAGCTTTATGAAAGAAATCAAATGCGGGTAATTTATTGCCCTGGTTGGTAAGCAGATGACAGGATGGAAACACAAAAATTGGCTTCCCTTTGCCTTCCCAGACTTTTGCCGCGATGGCTACAAATGAGCTGCCATGTGTTATGTTACAACAGCTCAAGGGCCAGTCTTAATTCAGAATTAAATGAAAGGTTTGCTGATGCTTTAGGGAACATTTTAATGACAGCAAGTGAAACAGAAGAACATCATGTCCCAATGTTGCCATCTATTCAATGGCAGGAGGTTCTCTTCAGGGCAGAGTTAAGGTATTAGTATAATTTAAATGCTCCAAATGAACGTTAGAGCACAGAAGCCATGTAGTGAGATCTGAGAACAAAAGTCCCAGAAACAGTTCATTAATTGGACATTGCATTAAACTGTACAGAAGCAGTCTGAACTGCATCCACCTGCCAAAGGTGACACTGATTCCGAAAGAACAAAATACAAATTGCTGGTAATTACTTATAAAGCCCTGAATGGCTTAGTTCCAGGCTTTTTAGAGACTGCCTTCTTTGTCATGAACCCCGGTGCCTTTTAAGATCATCTGGGGAGGTCTGGTTATGGTTGCCACCGGCTCATCTTGGGGCAACTCGGGGCCGGGCCTTCTCTGTGGCTGCCCCAGGACTTTGGAATGCACTCCATCCCTGGTTGCTTTTAAAAAGACCCTTAAGACACACCTGCTTTCTCTCTTTCCCCCCTCATTTTAAATTTTTATTGGTTTTTACAATATCTTAACAGTCCAATTACATTTAATTAAGTAAATATTGACTTCCCGCTTACCAGTCTGCACGGTTCATATTAGTTATACAAATCTACCATTGCTATAATAATTCAAAACACATATACTCCACATTGCAAACTCGATTTTACCCTACCCAGCCTGCTGTTGTTACTAAATTTCAAACCCTGCTGAAAGGTCCATATTGGAAAAATAGTTCTTTAAGTAAAGTAAGAATGGCTCCCAACCTTCCTTGAAACATTCCAAGTTTTCATCCCTTATGAGTGCTGTAAGTTTTGCCATATCCGTGTATTCCAAAATTTTTATCAACCAATCTTCTTTTGAGGGCATTTTATTATCTTTCCATTTCTGTGCATATACTACTCAAGACACACCTGCTTTCTCAGGCTTTTAATGAAAATTACTTTTAAACTTTTATCCTGTGAAATTTTTTTAATGGTTTCACTCTGTGAATTCTTTTTATTATTATTTTAATTCTGTGAATGTGTTTAGTTTGTTTTTGTTTTCATATTGTAATTTGGATTGTGTATACTGCCTAGATATGTATATATCAGGCAGTATATAACTATAATTGATAAACAAAGGAAGGAAGGAAGGAAGCGGCTGTTTGCTCAAAACAGGATAGTGACCTTTCAAGTAATCCATTCTGCCGTGTTTTGTTGATTTACACATGCCCATTGGTTATGTGGAAGTAGAGAAAAGACACAAATGTAATGAAGGAACTGAAAGCTCTGGAGGTTCACCTTGCTCTTATATGTCTTACCAGGCTTTTCAACTGCTGGTGGCTTAAGCTGTTTTTACTGTGCTGCTGCTTTACAACTCACATGTGCCATTACTTTATTTTAGTATAGTTAGATGTTTTTAGTGAATTTTTATCCAGCTTCATTTTTTTTTATTCCAAGGTATGTTATTAGCCACCTTCGACATCCACTGGATGGTAAGGTGGGATATAAATAACTAACAAAGTCCTAAAATCTAAAATAAATAGATGATCAATAAAATGCATGCACAGTGCTTTGTGAAACACTCTGAAATAGAACAAGTAGAAAGAATGGTGCCTACTTTCCACTACTTTTAACAAGGTGACTTTTAGCCAGGACCTTCTCCCATGTGCTGTGAATGTTGGTGGATATGATGTTTCAAGAATATGAATTACAAAGGGTTGCTCTTTGAGAGGCGGCCATCTTGAAACAATAGGGTAGGGATGATGCTGTAGCTCAGTGGTAAAGCATCTGCTTTACATGCAGAAGATGTCAGGTTGAATCCTAGCCCTATCTCCAGGTAAGGCTAGAAAATACTCCTGCTTCAATCATTGGAGAGCCACTGTCAGTCATTGTAGGCAGTACTGAGCTAGATGGGCCAATGGTCTGACTCAGTATAACTTCCTATGTTCCTATAATTGGGGACCCATTGGGGAAGAGGAGAGCTGGTCTTGTGGTAGCAAGCATGACTTGTTCAAGTTTCCTCCCTGGCATCTCCAAGATAGGGCTGAGAGAGATTCCTGCCTGCAACCTTGGAGAAGCCACTGCCAGTCTGTGAAGACAATACTGAGCTAGATAGACCAATGGTCTGACTCAGTATATGGTAGTTTCCTATGTCCCTATGTTCCTATTTCCTATGACCCACTCCTATATGCTGTGAATTTGGTTTGTATCCAATTGTAAACACAAACATTATTAGAACAAGATTTGTACACAAACAAACACATGGACACACATGTAGACATGGTAAACTCACAAATCTTCTCCTGGGGAAGTAGGCTAAAAACTGAACGGTTAATGTTTTTGTTCCACTTTAGAAACATAAGGCTGAGGCAGAATGCAGCAAGAGAGAGCTTTTTGTCTTCATGCCCAGTTTTAAAAACAGAATGCTAGTCTGGATTTTTTATCCTTTAACTCTTGGCTAGGTTCTTTATGATGATGGTTCAAGCAGGTGAGATCCAGGAGCTGGTCTTAATGAATCTACATACTCCCAAATTCATGCCAAAAGTTATCTAAGGAGAATTTTTGGCTCCTCCTTAGAAATAAAATCTGGGGAGAAATTTGGGTGAGAAGAGTTTCAGAAGTCTCCCCAGTTTCAGCCCCATGCCACACAATGAATATGCATCCGTGTTCACAGTGAATGATGCAGATGAAGTACTAACTTCTGAGAACTAGAAAGCCCTGAAACAATATTAACTGCAGTGTGGATTCCAGGTGATCACTCCATAGCAAAATTTAAGATACCTCTAGGGAAATTATATTTCTGGAAGTCACTTACAGAACAAATCTCATTTCTTTCTCCTCCCAAGGGGCTTGGGGAAAATATAGACCTTAAAAATGGATAGGCAAGCAATTCAACAACTGACCAGAAGTCTATCCTCTTATTTGTCTGTAAAGTGAATTCATTTCTGTCTTATTTCAGGCTGTGTTACAATTGCTCTCCTCAGGAGCAAACACAGGTCAAGGCATTCCCAGATTTAAAGTTGGTCTTCCTCCTTTCTACTCAGAAAACTGATCACCCAACTTTGCTTGTGGTCTCATCAACCTCCACTGTGACTCGATTACAAATTCAGAGAAAAGTGACCAAGAGTTCCACTGAGCTTGCTAGATGAAAACAAGAGTAGTTTGGAACACAGCTCAGATCTGCTCTTAGCTCTGCCAGATATGGTTTTGCGTTTCTTTGCTAACTTAAATTGCAAGCATATTTGGTTCCCTGTTTGGAACAATGGACATTCCAGAAATTTAGAAGCAGCAGCTTCCACTGTAGTCTAATAAGAGTGGGGTGATATTGGCACCAGCTCAAGGCCTGGTCTGGACAGAGCCATCATGCGGGCATCAAAGGTATTGCAATATACTGACAGTCACTAAAATTTATCTAATAGAGTTTTAGAAAGTTCCAGTTTTAAATAATTCAAAATGCTTTCAAGGTGGGAAGCTAAAATGCCAGGAGGCTTAGACTACATTCACAGGTAACACGAAACGGGAGGTAATGGGGACTCCAGATTCAGAAACTGTATGTCTGAATGTGGGCAACTGCAGTTTTGCCATAAAATGGACCCACAATTTCCCTCCCCAGACAAAGATTTGTACCTTTGGTTTGTAGTGTGAATGCTTTTGTCCAAACACGGGCACTACAGTCTGGTTGCTTTACGACCAGAATTGAAGAAGGAAGCTCCTCCCTTGCTCTGGCTGCTATTGGGTGCCAGGGCTGACCTTCGGTAAAGAAGCAAGCCCAGGCTGCCAGTTTCCCCTCCTCTATGCAGTCAGTGAGACTGCAGAGAGGAAGCTCTTCTGGATGGAACTTGGGGAGGGTGGAGTGGAACTGCAGGCCCATTGGACTTGTGGTTCCACGTTACATCCAAAGGTGGCCTCTGGATGTTTCCAGATGGGGAAATACTGCATTTGAAAATGCAAGTTCTTTTTGGTTAACCACTCTGCATTGGATGTACTTTGCTGCTGTGCAATTTCACAGCACCATCTGCTGGCCATTTTCTGCCAATCTGTGATGAAGATCACTTCTTTTGAGACTATCTTATAAGAACTTCTCAGTAAGCCACTCTCCTGCCAGCTTATTCTGTGCTAAAGCCTAACACAGTAAAGCACATTCAGCCATCCAATTATGTTAGCAAGTGATCAGGATAAGATGCAATTGATCTCTTACAGTATCTTACAGGTTATAGGATACTAGGGCCTGAGATAGTGCATACAACACGCTTGCACCTTCCCAATGTGCTGACACAGTCCTTTAATGAGAATTGGGCTGTATGTAGTAGGGATGTGCACGGAACCGGTGGGGGCCGGTTTGAAGGCGGGAGCATACCTTTAAGGGGGGAGGGTATCCTTACCCCTCCTACTGTGTTTCCCCCACCAGTGCCCCATTTTAGAAGTGTCCATTTGAGCAGTAGCGTACCTCCCTACCACCCCTATGTCCTCCTCGGCTGCAAGTACCTGGAACTACCTGGTGCACATGCGTGTGCACGTCAGGCAGGTGTGTGAGCACGGCATGCTCCCACATTCTTAATGGAATGCTCCCCCTGACTTCGAACTGGCCAAACTGCCATAAAGGACCTCCAAACCAGTTTCATGCACATCCCTAGTATATAGGGGTGTGCATGAACCATTTGATTTCGAACCGGTTTGCATTGAACTGGGCTGGGTCAGCGGCTCAGCTGTGAATCAAACTGGGGCTGATTCTATCCACGATCAAACTGAACCAAGCCTGGTTCAAGCGGACCAGATCGACATCGAAGGGGAGTGTTGGAAAGGGTGGGGGGATCCACTGGGCAGCAGGGGAGCAGCAAGAAAGGTAGTCTAAGGTGTTTACTGGCTGGTGCGGCTGCCGGTGCTGCTGCTCGGCACTCCCCAGTGCAGCCCAAGTGCCGCTGGTCTGTCTTTTAGCAGGCTGCCCATGCGGTGGCGTGGTTCCAGCCTCTGTGCATCTGTGGAGGCTGTGCACCACTGCCCTGCTGGCGGCCTGCTTAAAGACAGATCGGCAGCACCTGGGATGCACTGGGGGCTGGTGAGCAGCCGCGCTAGCAGCCACGCTGGCTAGTAAGTACCTTAGACTACCTTTCTTGCTGCTCCTCTGCCACCCAGTGGATTCCCCCACCTCTTTACTTGTAAAGGGGAAACTTCACTGGATTCCCCTTTACAAGTATTGCCACGCAAACCGCTGAACTAGTTGCGTAAAACGGACCGGGCCGGACGGTTGGTTCAACTGAACTGGTTTGGCTGCACACTGATCAGTTTGAATTTGATTCGGATTAGAACCAAACCATGATTTTGGGTTCGTGCACATTCCTAGCTGTATATGTGAATATATTTTTTTACCCAACAACACAGTCCTATGTATGTTCATTCAGGCCTAAATCCCACTAAGCTCCTGGGATAGCAACCAAACAGATTGTGTGGGGAAGTGGGAATAAAAATGGAGCTTCCAGCTTGGCCACTCTGTTAGCAAGTGATGAAACTGGGCTTATTTGGGGGCAGCCTGAATCAGGACAAAATACACCTTACCAGCAGTTTGTGTGCCTGTGTGCATACAATATTTCTTGGTGATTGCAGTGATGAGCTCCATGTCTGACCCTGAGACTAACTTGTGCTTCACTCACTGCGAGTTTCTTCATGGTTCCCTAGGGCTGGAACAAGTTGCCCTCACAGAGTGCACTGCACACAGGTTTTGCATTGCAATTTGCAATGCATTTTGCAACCCTGCCTTGAAAAACACTGAAGAAGCACACAGCAAAAGGGAATCTGTCCCTCTCAACACAGAACACACATTTCAAACACAGTCCAAATGTCAAAAAAGCATCACTGACCCAGAATCCACTGCCAGCCACAGTGCCTGGGCTACAGTAACATATTGGCTCAAGTTTATCTCTCACACACTATTATTACTCCTTACTTCCTAGCATTGCAATAGCTGCCACAGCAGAACCCTTAGCAGCAAGCATAGCCATAAGTTCAACTACAGCAACTTCAGCCACATTTTGACTGAGTACACCTTGCAATGCAGATTGCAGAGCAGACCAGGGCAGTGAGTGAAGCACAAGTTAGTCTCAGGGTCAGACATGGAGCTCACCACAGCAATCACCAAGAAATATTGTGCACACACACAGAGAGAGAGAGAGAGAGAGAGAGAGAGAGAGAGAGAGAGAGCTGCCACTGTTCATTTCTCACCACAACACTATGTCACAAATAAAACAAACCACAACTCAAGGAAGGAAGGCACCCAAGTTCTGCCTTTGTCAATCTGAGATCCAGAAAAACCAGATTGTTATAGCAGTAATAGCACAGCATATTATACTCACTGCTGAGAAAAGAAAACCACAAAATCAAGACTTACTTCCTCCTCTCCTGATGTATCCTCTTCAAGAGAGGCATAAGGGCATTCTCTGCCTCCCAGACCCTTTGAATACATTTTGAAATTCCCTCCTTTTGTGATTCCCCCTCCCTCCCTCCAGTGAATGGCGGCAGAATTGCCCATGACTACACTTTAGTTGTATAATAACAAACTAAAAAGGAAGGAGATCACAAGCCAATTGGAAGCCAGTGCCAGAAAACCAATCAGCAAGAATACAAAAAACAGGCAACCAAAATGGTGCTCAAAATGTCGAAATGTTTCAAGTGAAATGTTGTTTTGTTTCAAGCTTGAAACAGGCCCTTTTTAAAGAGGGCAATTTGTTTCAAGCTCGAAATACTCAAAACAGCCCATTTCAAGTCGAAAAGTTTCAATGTTGAAACGTTTTGCACATCCCTCACTTTGTCTTCTCTATGATTCTGGTTGCTTTCAGGCAATAAAGAATATGAAGACAAGTGTTCTCAAAGTCAGCTTTCCATTACAACGATCAAAGAGTTATGTTGCGCACTAATCTACTTCCTCAATCAATGTGCAGGCCTCTCAGAAAGCAATGGAGGAAAATGAGGCCAAAGCATGCTGTAATTACTGGGACATTTTAGAGGGGAAAATATTTGATAATATTACTTTTTTTTTTCATTTACAGGATGATCTTGCTATTATTCCAGTGCTACAACAGCAGAGAATAATTTAGCACTGCTTGCTTCCAGTTTATTGAATGTCACTTTGATCAGTAACACATTGCAGTGAAGCCACAATTACCTTGTTTATTGAGTAAATGTTAGGGCTCATCCAAAGATACCTAAAGGAATACTCACTCTGAAGTAGGGGCAGATTCATTTTTACCCTCATAACCTGATGACACCCAAAATATGCAGGTAAATAGGAGCATAGTTACCCTGGAGCTACATGAGTGACAATCCACGAAGCTGAATGAGTTAGCCAATCATAGTGCGATATGCTATAAAGAGGGAGGGAACTGGAGGTGTTACTTTATGACGTCTGTTAGAAGAAGACCTCCCATTCCTTCCTTCTTTCAAATCTCCTCCCAGCAGCAGCACAGAGTATTGTGATGCCTGAGGCAAGATGCAAAATGATGCCTTGCCACATGCCCCTGCTGGGGGGCAGCCCCCTTTCCAACCCAACCCTTGAAAGCTCTAAAAGTGAACTGGGGGACAAGAAGGGGAGAATGTTGCTAGCAGCCTCCTCTTCTTTCCACTTGCTTTTTACAAGTTTTGCAAGGAGTGAGATGGGAGGCTGCCATAGCTCCTACCAGAGCCAGAGGAAGGAGTTCACTGCGGTGAATCCTTGACTGTAAAGCAGTGGTTCCCAAACTGGGAGCCTCAAGATGTTTTATTTATTTATTAACATATGTTATACCACCCAAAACCTACCTCTCTGGGTGGTTTACAACAAAATAAAAACAAAGTAAAACATTAGTTAAAACAAAAATGAAAAGTTTAAAACATTACAACAATTTAAAAAAATTTTAAGAATATTTTAAAACAGCATTAAGACCATTAAAACAATATTAATTAAAAGCTTGGGTGAACACATGAGTCTTTAAAGACTTTTTATAAGCTGTCAGAGATGGGGAGGCTCTTATTTCACTAGGGAGTGCATTCCAAAGCCTCGGGGCAGCAGCGGAGAAGGCCCGTCCCTGAGTGGCCACCAGACGAGCCGGTTGCAACTGCAGACGGACCTCTCCAGCAGATCTCAGTGGGCGGTGGGGTTCATGACGAAGAAGGCATTCTCTTAAATACCCAGGGCCCAAGCTGTTTAGGGCTTTATAGGTTATAACCAGCACTTTGTATTTTCCCCAGAAACATATCGGCATCCAGTGTAGCTTCTTCAATACAGGAGTTATATGGTCCCTCCAAGATGACCCAGAGACCAGCTGTAGTTTCCGGACTACATACAAGGGCAGCCCCACATGGAGCGCATTACAGTAATCCAGTCTGGAGGTTACCAGCAGATGTACCACTGTTTTGAGGTCATTCACCTCAAGAAACGGACGCAGCTGGTGTATCAGCCAAAGCTGATAAAAGGCACTTCTGGCCACCGCCTCAACCTGGGAGACCAGGGAGAGGCTCGGATCCAGAAGCACCCCTAGACTGCGTACTTGTTCCTTAAGGGGGAAGTGTGACTCCATCCAGAACAGGCAGATCAAAATCGTCTCTCGAGTTCTGACCCCGCACAATGAGTACCTCCGTCTTATCTGGATTCAGTCTCAGTTTGTTATCCCTCATCCAGCCCATCACCGACTCCAGGCAGGCATTTAGGGAGGTTATGCCCTCACCCAATGATGCTGACATGGAGAAATAGATTTGGGTGTCATTAGCATACTGATAGCACCCTGAACCAAATTTCCTGATGGTCTCTCTCAGAGGTTTCATGTATGGAGCCCTGAGGGACACCATACAAAAGTTCAGATTTTGAAGAACAGCAGTCTCCAAGGGACACCATCTGGAACTTGCCCGAGCGGTAGGAGCGGAACCACTGCATAGCAGTGCCTCCTACTCCCAACCCCCTCAGACGCTCCAGAAGGATACTATGGTTGATAGTATCAAAAGCCACCAAGAAGTCCAAAAGGACCAACAGAGTCACACTTCCTCTGTCCATTCCCAATTGGAGATCATCCATCAGGCCAACCAAGGCAGTCTTCACCCCATAGCCAGCCTGAAAGCCAGTTTGAAATTGGTCAAGATAACTGGTTTCCTCCAAGACTGTCTGGAGCTGGGAGGCCACAACTCTCTCAATTACCTTGCCCAGCCACGGAAGGTTGGAGACAGGCCCGTTGTTGCTCAGGTCTGAGGGATCCAAGGTAGGCTTATTCAGAAGCAGTCTAATAATTTATTTTATTTATTTTATTTATTATTAAAACTTTTATACTGCCCTTCCAAAAGGCTCAGGGCGGTTTACATTAAAACAACATTAAAATCAATTAATAATTAAACAAAAATTATAAAACATAAAACAATGATTAACAATTAAAAACATCATAAAACAACAATTAAATAATCAAAACAATTTAAAAACAAGTTTTTAAAAGCTGAGAAAGCCTGGTTGAAGAGATGTGTCTTCAGGTGTTTTCTGAAAATTGCCAGAGATGGGCGGGATGGTATCTCAGCAGGGAGCGCATTCCACAATCTCAGGGCAGCAGCCGAGAAGGCCCATCTCTGTTGGTGGTGTTGGTGGTTGGTGGCAACGAGTTGGTGGCAACTGAAGACGGACCTCCTCAAGTGACCTCAGTGGCCGGTGGGGCTCATAGCGAAGAAGACGCTCTCTTAAATACCCAGGGCCTAAGCCGTTTAGGGCTTTATATGTTATGACTAGCACTTTGTATTTTGCCCGGAAACCTATTGGCAGCCAGTGTAACTCCATCAACAAGGGAGTAATGTGGTCTCTCCGAGATGACCCAGAGACCAACCTGGCTGCCGCATTCTGAACCAACTGAAGTTTCTGGACTACATACAAAGGCAGCCCCACGTAGAGTGCATTACAGAAGTCCAGTCTGGAGGTCACCAACAGATGTACCACTGTTTTGAGGTCATTGATCTCAAGAAACGGGCGCAGCTGGCGTATCAGCCAGAGCTGACAGAAAGCACCCCTGGCCACTGCCTCAACCTGAGAAACCAAGGAGAGACGTTGATCCAGAAGTACTCCCAGACTGTGAACCTGTTCCTTTTGGGGAAGTGTGACCCCGTCTAGAACAGGCAGATCAAAATCGTCTCTAGAGTTCCGACCCCGCACAATAAGTACCTCCGTCTTACAGTATCTGGATTCAGCTTCAGTTTATTCTCCCTCATCCAGCCCATTACTGCTTCCAGGCAGGCATTTAGGGAGGATATGCCAACTCCTGAAGAAGTTGACATGGAGAAGTAGATCTGGGTCTCATCAGCATACTGGTAGCACCCAGCTCCAAATCCCCTGATGATCTCTCCCAGCGGTTTCATGTAGATGTTAAAAAGCATTGGAGAGAGTACGGAGCCTTGAGGAACACCATACTTAAGCTCAGATTTTGAAGAGCAACAATCTCCAATCGACACCATCTGGAATCTGTCCAAGAGGTAGGAGCGGAACCACTGTAAAACAGTGCCTCCCACCCCCATCCCCCTCAGACGTTCCAGAAGGATACTATGGTCGATAGTATCAAAAGCCGCCAAGAGATCCAAGAGGACCAACAGAGTCACACTTCCTCTGTCCATTGCCAATTGGAGATCATCCATCAGGCCGACCAAGGCAGTCTCCACCCCATAGCCCGCCCGAAAACCAGTTTGAAATGGGTCTAGATAATCAGTTTCCTCCATGACCGCCTGGAGCTGAGAGGCCGCCACCCTCTCAATTACCTTGCCCAGCCATGGGAGATTGGAAACTGGCCTATAATTGCTCAACTCTGAGGGATCTAACACAGGCTTCTTTAGAAGAGGTCTCATAATTGCCTCCTTAAGACAAGGAGGCATCCTGCCCTCCCTCAGAGAAGCATTTATGATTTCTACCAGTCCGCATAATTGCCTCCTTAAGACAAGAAGGCATCCTACCTTCCCTCAGAGATGCATTTATAATCTCTACCAGGCCTTCTACAACAACCCCCCTGCCAGATAATATAAGTCATATCGGGCAAGGGTCAAGAGAACAGGTGGTAGGTCGCACCATTCCAATCAGCTTGTCTACATCCTCAGGAGTCACAAACTGGAACTGATCCAACCTAATCACACAAGAGGAGTCGCTGGACACCTCCACATCAGACACTGAAGTAATTGTGGAGAAAGAGTCTAAGTCGGCCCAAATACGAGAGATTTTCCCCACAAAGAATTCATTAAACACATCACAGCAGGTAATCGATGGTTCCAAATTCTGATTCAAGAGAGGAGGGGCACATACTAGCCCTCTCACAACCCTGAACAACTCTGCTGGATGTGAACTTGCGGATGCAATACAGGCAGAAAAGAATCGCTCCTTTGCCATGCGTATCGCCAGAGCATAGGTCTTCAAATGAGCTCTATATTGCAATCTGTCGGATTCAAGCTGAGTCTTTCTCCACTTGTGCTCCAGTCATCTACCTTGCCACTTCAGCCCCTATAGTTCTTCCATATACCAAGGGGCCAGTTTTGAAGAGGGTCAGAGAGGACACTTAGGAGCAATCATGTCTACTGCCCCAGTGAGTTTGCTGTTCCAATTCTCCTCCAGGGCATCAACAGGATCACTGGCAGAGCCAACACTAAATCCCTCCAATGCTTCTTGAAATCCAATTGGATCCAATTACCTTCTCGGGCGGACCATCCTAATAGGTCCCTCGCCCCTGCAAAGGTGGGAAGTGATTGTGAGTCCAACCTTAACCAGATGGTGGTTCTTCCATGACAATGGGGAAATCACAGGATTCCCTACCCACGGAAAACCACCCTGATCAGAGTGAAAGACCAAATCAAGTGTGTGACCAGCAATGTGGGTCAGCCCCGAGACCACTTGGGATAGGCCCATAGTCGTCATGGCCACTATGAACTCCTGAGCCACTCCGGACAAATTGTTCCCAAGTGAACATTGAAGTCCCCCAGCACCACAAGCCTGGGGGACTCCAACACCAAGTCCAACACCAAGTCCGTCAGCTCAGATAGGGACTCTGTTGAGCAGCAGGGTGATTGGTACACCAACAAAAGTCCCAGTATATCCCTGGTCCCCAGACTTAAGTACACACATTAGATATGGTCCAACATTCTAACAGGGATCAGCCCCAGCTACCATTTACTGTATTTTACGGACTATAAGATGCTACAGACTATAAGACGCACCTTAATTTTAATCCAGTTTTTCAGAATTTTAACATATTAAACTGTTAAAACATATAAGACGCTCCTGAATTTTGGCGGATATTTTTCAAGGAAAAAAGTGAGTCTTATAGTCCATAAAATACGGTATTGTGGCTAGGGATTATGGGAGCTGTAGTTCAGCAACATCTGGAGGCTCCTAGTTTTGGAACCACTGCTGTAAGGGATTCACAGTAAGCTGTCACCATCCACATTATTTTAATGTGGGGCAAACCACACTCTCCATATAAGATTCTGGGGTGTATGTGTGTGGCAAAACCCTCCCTAGAAGGGGCTGAGCATTCCTAGACCTCCAGAGAGAGGTGGGTGACTAAGACAGACCCAAAATGAAAAGAAGCACACTTCACCAACAAGGGTTTATTATTAGATTAAAAGAAAAACAAGAGTATGCAATAAGAACAATTGTCTCTTCATAAAGCAGATTGTAAGAGAGAAAAGCTTTCATTAACCAGACAGCTCAAATTCAATCAATGTAATAAAGGAAAATAGCTTCTCTCACATGTCTAACTGAACTGCCCCCCATCTTATTACTCACAGGCAGGGATTTTCCTACTATCTCCAGCCTCCAGGCTGTGGCCTTCCCATTTCCCCAGCAGCTTCTCAGCCAGTTGCTTCCTCAGGGCACTTTTGGGACAGAAAAAACACAGAGAACAAAGCTTTTTCTTCTGCTGGTGGCTGTGAGGTTGCAGTTCCAGAAGCCTGCTGCACGGGGCAGCTGCTCACAGAGTCTAAAGCTCTCAGCTCCAGTCCAGGCTGTTTCTGACAACTTGTTGTGAGATAGCTGCAGCTTAAGCACATTTGACATAATTTACGGCCAGGACCGGAAATTATGCAAGAGAAACTGGTGCACTCTAAAGCACGTGGGCTGTAAAGTAAAGTGTGCCGTCAAGTCCCTGTTGACTCCTGGCAACCACAGAGCCCTGTGGTTGTCTTTGGTAGAATACAGGAGGGGTTTACCGTTGCCATCTCCTGCACAGTATGAGACTATGCCTTTCTGCATCTTCCTATATCACTACTGCATAATATAGATGATTCCCATAGTCTGGGAAGCATACCAGTGGGGATTTGAACCGGCAACCTCTGGCTTGCCAGTCAAGTCATTTCCCCACTGCACCATTAGGTGGCTACTACATGGGCTGTGCACACCCTGTTTTTAAAAAGCATATCCAAAAGGCAAAATAGGAAAGTGATTCATCAAGGGTGTAGCTCAGGAGGAGAGCAATTGCTTTGCATGCAGATGGTCCCAGGTTCAATCCCTGGGACCTCCAGGGGCCAGTTTGGATGAATGTGGCCCCCACTGCCCCAAAGTGGGAATGTGGCAAGAATATGCCCACCATGATGTCACTGAGAGACTGCCAAAACATTCTCAGCACACCCTTTAATCATGTGAAGGGGTGATCATATGAATGGCCCCTCCACATGCGCTGCAAACCCCCTAATTAAACAGGGTTTAATCACCCCTTACATTGGAGTAAAAGGACATGCCGAGAATGCATCAGCACATCCTAGAGTGATGGAGGACCCAGCAGGCTCACAATGAGGGTGCAACCTTATTGTGTATAAAAGGGGCAGTGGTCTGAAGTTCATCTGAACTGGCCCCAGGAAAATCTTGGAAAGACTCCTGCGTGAAATCTTGGAAAACCACTGTCAGTCAGCATAGCCAGTACTGAGCTAGATAGACTGTGATGGTTCCTGGGTCTGCTACCATCATTTATCTACAACAATCTTTTCCTATAAGATATTTTGCCCTTGATAGCAGGGGAATTATTTAAGTATTCAATAGAGAAAATCCAAAATATTTTAAAAATAAGAGGATTTATTGTTTCCCACAGAAAACCAAAAACAATCAAAACAAAAGATGACCCTTTCAAATAAATCATCATCATCATCATCATCATCCATATGCTCTATGTGGGCAATTTGAAGTTGTATGGAAAGTCCCAATCAGAAATCGAATCACTGCTAAACACTGTCCATATATTCAGTAGCGATATAGTAATAGAGTCTGGCCTAGACAAGTGTGCTGCATTAATAATGAACAGAGGAAAAATAACAAAAACAGAAGGAATAGAACTGCCCAATGGAAGCAACATCAAGGAAGTGGGAGAGAAAGAACACTACAAATACTTGAGTATTCCTGCAGTACATACTGAAGTTAAAAGAAAAATTGTAAGTGAATACATCAGGAGAGTTAGAAAAATCCTAAAGTCCAAACTCAATGACGGAAACACCATACAAGCCATAAACACCTAGGCCAGGCCTGCTCAACTTAGGCCCCCCAGCTGTTTTTGAACTACAACTCCCATAATCCCCAGCCACAGTGGCCAATAGCCTGGGATTATGGGAATTGTAGGCCAACATCTGCAGGAGGGCCAAAGTTGAGCAGCCCTGACCTAGACTATACCTATTATAGCACAGGTGTTTATGGCTTTTATGGTGTTCCAACCACTGGGTTTGGAATTTAGGATTTTTCTAACTCTCCTGATGTATTCACTTCCAATTTTTCTTTTAACTTCAGTGTGTGCTGCAGGAAGTCTTAGACCCAGGCAGAGCTAGAGACGCTAGATCGTAAGACCAGGAAAATAATGACCATCAATCACACTTTGCACCCCCGCAGTGATGTCGATAGTCTATACGTCCAACTAGAAGAGGTTATTTTAAAAGAATGTACCAAATTTGGAAAGAGAAGCATCCAGATACAGAAATAATGGAACAAAGGCTAGCAGACCAGGGAAGATTCATAATAAGAAATAAAGTATTCACAGGAGTTGAGCTGGAAGAACTGCAAAGAGCAACACAGGCTCAAGATATGGAAGAAGAATTACCACCAACTGAAGCAGTTGCTCATGCGCAAGTGGAGGAGGTGTTGGAAATAGAGGATGCCACTGTTGTGGAACTGATTCAAAATCAAAACCAGGAAACCTCCCCTTTGCCTTCACCTCAAAAACCTGAATGCCATTTAACAGAAAATCAACAAGAACTAAAGCAAAAAATAACTGAGCACATGAACCAAACAACCACCAGCTCTAAAAACAGTTGCCAAAAAACAACTTGCTCAGGCATTAAAAGATGTCAATGCTGCACTTGCAGAAATAACAACCAATAATTTGCAAGAAATAAACCAACTAATGTACAGTGCAGCAACAATAACAACACAAGAGCTCGGATATAAGATCAGTGGACCTGTAAATAGAGAAAGTAGTACATCACCTAAATGGAAGATTAGATTAGAAAATAAAATCTCCAGGCTTAGATCAGATGCTAGTAAATTGAAAGATATGAAAGACAAGAAGCTGAAGAATGAATACACCAAACAGTATCTGATCCAAAAATACCACCTAGATTCAAGGAAAATTAGAGAAGTCCTGGAAATAATAAAGCAGCAAATAACAGCAGTGTCAAAGAAGATTAGCAGATACGAAGCCAGAATTACACAACACAGGCAGAATCTCCAATTCCAGTCGAATCAGAGACACATCTACCAAAGCATAGAAGGAGAAACTGCAAGAAACATAGAAACACCAAATAAAGAAGAAACAGTGCAGTTCGCGGGGAAACTATAGAACAATTCGGCGAATTGGCTGGGTTTTATAGAAATAAGACTAAAACAAAGGTGTTAACAAAGAATATGGATCAGAAATCTAAGGATAGACTCTATGAAATAAGCAAACTGAAAGTGGAGAAGAAAATTAAATATTTGGGTGTCTGGCTGACAAAAATTCTTTGTTGTTTTCAAATAATTAATACAGTAAAAATTGATTTGCAAAGATGGACTAGAATGAACTTATCTTTAATGGGAAGAATTTCAGTTGTCAAGATGAAAGTTTTACCTAAAATGTTGTTTCTTTTTCAGACTATTCCTATAATTAATACGTTAACTTGTTTTAAACAATGAGAAAAGGACATAACTAAATTTGTTTGGCAAGCGAAAAGACCAAGAATTAAATTTAAAAATTTAACAGATGTTAAAGAAAGAGGTGGTCTTACCCTTCCGGATTTAAGGTTGTATTTTGATACTGTTTGTTTGATGTGGTTAAAGGAATGAATAACATTAAGAAATCACAAAATACTTGATTTGGAAGGATTTGATAGAAGGTTTGGATGGCATTCTTATTTGTGGTACGATAAAACTAAAGTGCCTAAAAATTTTCTTTATCACTATGTAAGAAGGAGTCTAATGTGAGAGTGAGTAAAATATAAAACATGGCTAGAACCTAAAACTCCATTATGGGTATTCCTGATTGAAAGCTTTGGCATGTAAAGAGATAAATATCCAATCTGAATGGGGTACCTATGGAGATTTGTTATGTTTTCAAGATAAGGGATGTAAATTAAAAAATCTAGCTGAAGTCCAAAATCTGGTTAGAAAATGGTTTCAGTACCATCAGCTAAACGAAATTTACAAGAAGGATCTTAAAGCTGGATTTGAGGATCAGATGTCAAGATCTGAGAAGGAGCTGTGTGAAAATGATGAAAAATTAGTCTCAAAGATGTATAAGTTGTTGCTTTTGGAGGAGACAAGATACGAAGTGGTTAAAACGACTATGATAAAATGAGCTCAAGATGTGGTTCATAATATAGAGATAGCAGCTTGGGAAAATTATGGAAAAATAATTTAAAGTTTACTGCCTGTTATACTTTAAAAGAAAATTGTTATAAGATGATGTACAGGTGGTATCTGACACCGAAAAAATTAGCATTAATGTAATAAAAATGTTTCAAAAAAATGTTGGAAATGTGGATAATGTGAAGGAACTTTCTTCCATATGTGGTGGTCATGCGGGAAGGCAAAGGCCTTTTGGGATATGATATATAATGAGTTGAAAACTTGGAATGTTTTAAAGAAGATTGGGAACCTTTCTTGCTTTACTTAAAGAACTATTTTTCTAACATGGACCTTTCAGCAGGTTTTGAAACTTAGTAATTACAGTAGTTTGGGTAGCGTAAAATCAAATTGTAAGATGGAGTATATATGTTTTGTATTATTATAGCAATGGCTTATATGTATAATTAACAAGAACCGCGCAGACTGGTAAGCAGGAAGTCAATATTTACTTAAGTGTAACTTGATTGTTAAGGTATTATAAAAATCAATAAAATTTTAAAATGCGAAAAAAGGTTGAAATTCCAAGTAATTATAGACCGATGACCTACCTGCCAACCATGTTCAAATTATTAACTGGAATAGTAGCAGATGAAGTGATGTAACACTTATTAACTAACAAACAGCTTCCAGTTGAACAGAAAGGAAATTGCCTGAATTTCCACAAAAGGCACAAAAGACCAGCTGCTGATTGACAAAATGATTTTAGAAAATTGCAAGAGAAGAAAAACAAATCTAAGTGTTGCATGGATTGACTACAAGTAGGCCTTCGACTCATTGCCTCACACATGGATACTAAACTGTTTAGAAAGAACTGGTTTCAGCAAAAACATTCAGATATTTATTTAAAAAGCAATGAGCATGTGGAGTACACAGTTAACAATCAATGGGGAGACACTGGGACAGGTTAGTATTAGAAGAGGCATTTTCCAAGGGGACTCAGTATCCCCTCTGTTGTTCGTAATCGCCATGATTCCACTTTCACAAATACTAAACAGAACAGGCCTCGGATACCAAACATCTAAAACATCAAGTAAAATCAACCATCTGCTGTACATGGACGATCGGAAGTTGTATGGAAAATCCCAGTCAGAAATCGAATCACTGCTAAACACTCTCCGTATATTCAGTAGTGATATAGCAATGGAGTTTGGACTAGACAAGTGTGCTGCATTAATAATGAACAGAGGAAAAATAATAAAAACAAAAGGAATAGAACTGCCCAATGGAAGCAACATCAAGAACCTAGAAGAGAAAAAACATTACAAATACTTGGGCATTCTCCAGGCTGATAACATTGCACACACTGAAGTTAAAAGAAAAATTGGAAGTGAATAAATCAGGAGAGTTAGAAAAATCCTAAAGTCTAAACTCAATGGCAGAAACACCATACAAGGCATAAACACCTGGGCTATACATGTTATCAGATACACTGCAGGAATAATAGACTGGACCCAGGCAGACCTAGAGACGCTAGATCGTAAGACCAGGAAAATAATGACCATCAATCACACTTTGCACCCCCGCAGTGATGTCGATAGGCTATACGTCCCTCGCAGCTCAGGTGGAAGAGGAATGCTGCAAGTCCATCAAACAGTAGAGGAAGAGAAAAGAGGCCTTGAAGAATATATCAAGGACAGTGAAGAAGATGCACTTCTAATGGGCAATAACGAGAAACTATTCAACACCTATGAAACAAAGCAGGCCTACAAGAAAGAACAAGTCAAGAACCAAGCAGAAAAATGGAGAAATAAGCCCCTGCATGGTCAATATTTGCACAATATAAGTGGAAAATCAGACATCACCAAGACCTGGCAATGGCTTAAGAATGGCAACTTGAAGAAAGAAACTGAGGGTTTAATACTGGCTGCGCAAGAACAGGCACTAAGAACAAATGCAATAAGAGCAAAAGTCAAAAAAATCAACCACAAACAGCAAGTGCCGCCTTTGTAAAGAAGCAGATGAAACAGTGGACCACCTAATCAGCTGTTGTAAAAAGATCGCACAGACTGACTACAAACAAAGGCATGACAAGGTAGCAGGGATGATACACTGGAACATCTGCAAAAAATACAAACTACCTGTAGCCAAAAATTGGTGATACCATACGATTGAAAAAGTTGAAGAAAATGAAGACGCAAAAATATTATGGGACTTCTGACTGCAAACAGACAAACATCTGCCACACAATACACCAGATATAACTGTAGTCAAGAAGAAAGAAAAACAAGTCAAAATAATCGACATAGCAATACCAGGGATAGCAGAACAGAAGAAAAAGAAATAGAAAAAAATCACCAAATACAAAGATCTACAAATTGAAATGGAAATGCTGTGGCAGAAGAAGACCAAAATAATCCCAGTGGTAATTGGCGCCCTGTGTGCAGTCCCAAAAGACCTTGAAGAGCACCCCAACACTATAGGGGCCACAGAAATCACCACCAGCCAATTACAAAAAGCAATTTTACTGGGAACAGCCTATATTCTGCGACGATATCTATAATAATAACAGCAACAATATTGATAATAAAATTCAACCATCCCAGGTCCCTGGGAAGGACTTGATGTCTGGATAAAACAAACCAGTCAATAACAACCTGTCTGACTGTGTAAACAACAACAATAATAATACACAGTTCAAAGCACAACCAGTTATGGTTTGCTATCCTGTAGTCCCTTTCCTCCAGCTTCCTCCTTGACAGGTAGCTTCCTCCTTGACAGGTAGCTTCCTCCTTGACAGGTAGCTTCCAACTGACTCTGCTTCCTAGGTTCTGAGATCCATGGAACTCTCCCTGTCAATTCCAGTACCTAGCAACAGTTGCCATGCTTACCTCACTAACCCCCCTGACCAAGCAACATATAAAAACTAGGGATGTGCATTTCGTTTCGGGCACAGATCGTTCTGTGCCCGAAACAACGAATTTCGGGTGATTCGGCGCCAAGCCGAATCACCCCCCAGGACCCCCGAAATTTTCTGTGCCCGAGCCGAATCACCCCGATTTCGGGGGGGGGGAATTCGGATGATTAGGACCTCCGTGGGCATGCAAGCAGCCTCCATTTTGTGGCAGCAGAATTGCCTTCTTCTTCCCCCTCCATTTTCATTCTGACAGCTCTTTGAATTTCCCGCCTTTTTTTCTCCATTGACTTCAATGCAAAAATTTCTTCCCATTCACCTCCATTGAAAATAAAAGTTGCTACCTGCAGAGGAAAATGACCAAATAAGGTTTTGATAGTAAATCACACCCTCCCATTGGCCAGGTAGAGGTGGAGGTAGGGTCAAGGGTGGGGGTGATTTTTGGAGGGCTTTGCAGGAGGGTATTTAAGGGGCCACCAGTAGCCATTTTCTTCCTTTCTGCTGCCTTGCGTGGGAGAAGAGACACAAGAGAGAGATCTGCTGCCTTGCTTACTCAGCTTTGCCTCCATTTTGATTTTGGATTTTTGTGGGTGCTGTTTTTCTGCATTTACGCCAGTGCTCTGCCTTGTTGGTTGGTTTTCTGCTTTATTTCAGCAATTTTTTAAATAAAGAGAGAAGAGGGGGGGGATTTTTTTTAAAGAAACCTCTGCCTTGCAGAGGCAATCCACTGCTCAGTTTTTAATCCTTGTTGGAGCTAGAAGAGGGGGAGAATTTTTTTTTTTAAGGAAACCTCTTCCTTTCAGGGGCAAACCTCTTCTCAATTTTTAATCCTTTTTTGGATTAAAAGAGGGTGAGATATTTTTTTTTAAAGAAACCTCTGCCTTGCAGAGGCAAACCCTCTGCTCATTTTTTAATCCTTGTTGGGGCTAGAAGAGGGGGAGTTTTTTTTTTTTAAGGAAAGGAAACCTCTTCCTTGCAGAGCAAACCTCTTCTCATTTTTAAATCCTTTTTTGGGAAGAGAAGAGGAATAGATTTTAGATTTTTTTAAAAAAAAACATCTGCCTGGCTGCAAGCATCGCCAGCCTGCAGCCCTTGGTGGGAAAGGAGGGGTTTTTTTCCTCCTTTTAAATCCCCCCACCCTATTTTTTGCCAAAAAACTTCTTTGGCAAATTTTTCCTGCGGAGAGTCACTGCTGCCTGTCCCTGCCTGCCTGCCTGCCTGCACTCCAGGCCCGCCTGTGTGACCACCAGACCAGACCCTCAGAGGTGGACGACAGAGACCCTTCATTGGAGAAGCCTACACCTGAGTGAGATTGGCCCAGCCATTTATATTTTACACACGCACACACCACACAACAGACACACGCACGTCACACACAGCGTTCTAATCTGTAGTCTTCCGTTCCTTTAACTGTGTGTTTGGGGTTTATTGTTTTTTCCCTGTTTTAAGGTTTTTGGGGTTTTAACTTTTCTCTATAAGTTTTGTGATAGTTGTAAGATTGGGTTTTAAATAAATAGGGTTTTAAATAAATAGGGTTTTAAATAACTAGGGTTTGTGTGTGTAGCCTTCCCCGGTAGCTAGCTATTTTAGGAGTTTCAACTGTAGAGTAGACTGTAAGAGTAGCCTGGCCTAGTAGTGCTGCAACTTTATATTTCTGTTGCTGCTTTCGTGTTTTTTGCAAAAATATTTTTTAAGGGCCTAGTCTGCCCACAGTTACTTTTCCATCTTGTTTGCCTGTGAAATTGACACAGAGATAATTTTTTGAAACATTTTTGTAACTGTGTGTTACTTTCAGACCACAGAGAGAGTAACTTCCCCTGTGGGTGGAGTGCATTCGATACATTAGTAACAAGTTACTTGCAACAACTTCTCCAGTCCGTTCAAAGCGACCACAGTCAGAGAAAGATATATAACTAAACTTACTTTCACTTCTACTGACTAAGTGCACTGCACACTGTGTGCGCAAGGCTCCAGCCTTAAATAACTCCTCCATGCCCTGCACCTGTGCACAGCAGCTGAGCTAATATTTTAATTTTTATATTTTTTTTGTTGCACAGCCTGCTTCTGTTGTATCGTGCATCAAGTAACTCCCAGTCCCTCTGTGACTGTGTTGTGATACATTCATTGCACGGCAACTTCTGACTGAGATCTTGCAGCAACAGCATTTGTGCCAACACAACAAGCCTTAAGCAAGGAGGCATTGTAAAGTCACCGCAGCACATCCACTGTTTTTCTGGCCCTCTAGTATACCTGCCCCCTGAGACAACTACACCCCTTCTTCACATTTTAAATTTTTTTTAAAAGTTTTAAAAAGCAATGGTTGGGAGGACAGCAGGAAAAGGGAGGGCGCAAGTAAGTGGGAGGCTTGTCATCCCTACAGCTGGTCATGGCAGGGGGCGGCAAGAGGGGCCTACTCCCCAAGTCACCCCCGGCCCTGCTTCAGCGCGCAGGCTTGACTTCTTCTCGATTCAGCCTGGCCCTATGCCAGGGCCTGCGGCCGGGCGGAATTTAGGGGGAGGGGCCTCCCAGATTGCCAGGGAAGAAGATCTTCCTGTGGCAGCTGAGGAGGTGGTGCTGGTGGAGGAGGTTGGCAGTCCAGCCAGATCCACCTTGCGGACCCCCCAAACGGTCACTATGGGGGGTGGGGGGGCTCAGTCTGGCATCTGAGGGGGCTCAGGAGGAGGGGAGATCTTCTCCTGCCCCTGGGCCTTCCCATGCCAGTGCTGAGGGCATTGGTGGTGGTATGCCCGAGAAGGAACCAGCAAAAGTTCCACCAACAAAGCGACCTCGTGTCGCTGGGGAGTCTGGCAGTGTGGTCTGGGATCACTTTGAGCTTAGCCCTGGTGATCCCACCCATGCTGTGTGCACCCACTGCAAGGAACTGGTCAGCAGAAGCAGGGACCCTATGCACTTCACAACCTCGGGGCTGTGGTCGCACATGCGTCGGCGGCACCCAGGTGTGGAGACCTCTGCTGGCACTGGCAGGAGGCCCGGTGCCTCACCTGGTAGCAGAAGCAGTAGTAGTGACAGCAGCAGCAAGCGGCCAGCGGCTCCTGCCCACAGGCAGGAAAAGCTGACCGATCATCAGTGGGTGCAATCTCTTGGAAAGCGGTCTGATCGTCCAAAGCCTCATCTCGTGACTCGGGCCATTGGTGAGATGATCGCTCTTGATGACCAGCCGTTCTCCATTGTCGACAATGTCGGCTTCCGGCGTCTGCTCCAGCTGCTTTCTCTGGAGTACAAGATCCCCTCAAGGACCACTTTCAGCAGGAGGGTGGTCCCCTCCCTGTACCGTGCATGCAGGGGGGCCGTGTTGGCCAAGCTGTGTGCAGCTGGGCCAAACACCAGTGTGCATTTCACTGCGGATATCTGGACTAGCCGCAGTGGGCTGCACACTGCCTTCATGTCCATTGGTGGGGGCATGGGGGTGAGGGGACATCTGGCGCTGCTGGTGCTGTATCCAGTTCCTCCCATGCATGCACGCCTTCTTGGGCAGTGTTGCATGTGGAGGCGATGGACACAGACCACACTTCAGATGAGTTGGCTGCTGTCATGGAGCGGCAGGTGGGGGCGTGGCTGGCCGGGGAGCCAACCCTCCGCCGAGGCTTCATGGTG
Organism: Hemicordylus capensis; assembly: GCF_027244095.1. Taxonomy (NCBI): domain Eukaryota; kingdom Metazoa; phylum Chordata; class Lepidosauria; order Squamata; family Cordylidae; genus Hemicordylus; species Hemicordylus capensis. Next base: position 437,699,723 of record NC_069657.1, on the reverse strand, counting down.
ACGGACAACGCAGCCAGCATCACCAAGGCTGCTAGGCGGGTTTACAGTGTGAACATCGCTTGCGCTGCGCACACCTTGAACCTCGTATTGAAGGGTGCGCTTGGCCTCAAGGAGGTGTCGAAGAAGGCCAAGGAGCACCAGCGTGTTCGGGGCTCTTCTAGTTTAGGTCAGGATCCTGCTGCTCCCGTGGCTGCCCTGGTGGAGCGTTGCCGCCAGGTAGCAGGCCACTTCCACCGGAGTGAAAAGGCAAGGCACCAGCTCAAGGCCAGACAGATCGAGCTGGGCCTGCCCAAACACCAAATCCCCCAGGATGTTCCTACCCGGTGGAACTCCACCTTTCTCTTGCTCCGGCGCATGCATGAGCAAGAGGGAGCACTCAACAGCCTGGGGACGCGTGGTTGCTTGGATCTGTGCAAGTCTCTCTATGATGACTGGCCGGTGATCCGCGAGCTGGTCTTAGTACTAGAGCCATTCTATTCTGCTACGAACGACTTGTGTACTCAGACCACCATGCTGAGCCTGGCTTTGCCCACTGCTATTCTCCTGGAGAAGGCAATGAGCAATCTCCAGACCACTCTGACCAATGGGGTTGCGATTGCCCTGGCAGGTCGGTTGAGGACTGGGGTAGTTGAGCGGCTCAAGACACCATGGGCCGCATCTGCATGGCATGTCCTGGCATGCATTTGTGACCCAAGGATGAAGGGCAGCGCTGTGCCTCCTGGCGAGCTGCCCAGGTGGAGGGGCCTCCTGGTCGAACACGCGGTCGAACACGTGAAGCGTGAAGAGGAAAGGAGGCTAGGGATAGGTGATGCAGCAGACGACCAGGAGGAGGGGTCTTGGTCACAGGCTGGCACTGCACATCCCACCCCCAGCAGCAGCAGCACTGCCACCCCCTCCACTTCTTCCCAGTCCAGCAACGTGGTTTCTCCGGCAGAGGGACCAGCAGAGCAGCCAGTGTGACCATGAACCACCACCCGGTGGCTCAGGGGCTATGCTAGTCTCATGCCGGGGAGACGGGAGGAGCCTGTCCCTCACCCCAGCCGTGCTGAGCAGACTGTTCTGCAGTACCTGGAGGAGGCGACGGAAGACAAGGAGAGTGAGCCGTTCCCCTTTTGGGCAATGCGTCACAAAGTCTGGCCGGACTTGGCGACCGTTGCTGTCCGGTTTCTCTCTTGCCCGCCAACCAGCGTCTCGAGCGAGAGGTTGTTCTCCATGGCCGGGGATGTGGTGACTCCTCTGCGCTCAGGCCTAGATGCTGAGTTGGTCGAGCAGCTCGTCTTCTTGAAGGCCAACCTCCCCCTGCTGGGCTACCCCGAACTGGCCGTGGAGGGCGAGTGACTCGCGTCACCCCCCCTATGCAGCGCCTCCCACGCCACGGCAGTTCATCCCGGCCAGAAGATGTGTCACAGTCCATCCCTCTAAGACCACCCTGCCACTAAAACATGCCCCTTAGTGCTGCTGGCACATCCAGACACGCATGCATACACAGGCACCGCTGCACTGTCAGCCTGGGATGGTGGACTGCCAAGTGAGTGCTCCCAGCATGAGGGAGGGGTTACCACAGATGTGGCAGAGAGAGACTACAACTCCCATTTCCCACTGTCTCGATGGCTGGCCACCATCAAGACTAGGGACAATGGGAGCTGTAGTCGCTGTCTCTGCAGAAGAAATCTGTGGTGCCCCCCCCCCCCAATGCTGGGAGCACCCACTTGCCCAGTGCTGAAGGCTGGGCTGTAGGGCAGCGCACCATCCATCCACAACCTCAGAGACAGGCTGCTGCGTGTGCATGGGGGGGGGCACAGTCAGGATTGGAAGGGACATCCCTGGGGGAGAGTAGTGCCTCTGTGCAATGGGCCTGTGCCTCCTGGGGGGCACACACACTGTCACTGAGAGGGCTTGCTGCTCATTGCTAGCTTTTGCTTGCCTTCTAAAGCTGTCATTGATTCCTCCCATGAACAATTGCATTGAAGCTGAAATCTAAAAAAGTCTGTCTGCTGCGTTTCTCAATGTGATGTGCTTATTTCTGATTTTGGCTTGCTGGTCAGGTGATGTTCTTTCTTAATCTTCATGCTCTCCTCTGTTCAAATCCAAAAATGTGGTTTGCCTTGGTCTACTGAGCTATAGGTTGTCGCCGCCGCCGCTGAGTGAGATGGTCTGCTCTGCTGCTGCCTGCTTTTTCTGGCCACAATGGGAGTAGTACTACTGCTGTGCCTGAAGCGGCACACACACACACATGCACCCCCCTCCCCTCCCCTCCCCCCAAAAAGCTGTGTCGCCAATGATGTGCTTGATGCTGGTGCAGCCCTCACACAAATGTCTGTCTCACGCAGACAGAGAGAGCACACATTGCAACCTGAGGCGACACAATCCTTTCAGCCCTAACCCTCTTGCAGAGTGAGTGAGCACACCCGCACAGTGCACACACACAGGGGAATAAAGGCATATTACTAGTCTAGACTCTAAACTAGTGGTAATGTTGTGTCATGTGATTGCACACAGTCTTTCTGCCCAGTATGTGCGGTATGCATTGGAATGCAATCCGAAAAAGCCTGCCAATTCTAGCATGCTTTGTTGCAGAGACCTCTTCGTGGTGTGTGGTGTTGTTGTGTGATGTGGTGTGGTGTGGTCGCGTGGGGCCCGGGAAAGGACAGGACAGGTGCAATTCACTGTGCCTGTGCGTGTGTGGGGAGATATATTATGTTTTCAAATGAAGATCGGGTCATGTTTGAGAGTTGATTGACAGCATTTTATTTGAAGATTGCTTGCCCATACATAGATGCGGCGATCACATGCCACAGAGTCAGACAGGTTGCGGAAAAGAAATGTCCAGAGACACGTGCGTGCTGCCATTCTCTTCTTATCTGCCATAATCATCCATGCATTACTCTTCAAAGCTGTGTGGGCTAGGAGGGGGCAACATGCCAAGCCTTGCTGCTCCACTTGCGGAGTCTTGTTGTTTTGCGTGCGTCCCCCACATGCTATGCGTGTTCCCTCCTGGCTGTGCCTCTCTGTTGACTGTAGTGGGCCAAAAAAGTTTGGATGAGGTGAGGTTCAGGGCAGGGCACTGTTGCTGGACTTGGAGTGGGATATGGGGCAGCAGAGTGGGGTGGGGTGGTAGTGCCTAATGGGTGTAGTAGGCTGCCACCCCAATTTCAGGGGGATGGGACAAAGGGCTGATTTTTTGTGAATTTCTGAGGTTTTTGTGTCTTTGGGGCAGATGGGGGGGCAGAAAGTGGATCTGCCCCAAAAGAGTGGGGTGGGGTGGTGGTGCCTAATGGGTGTAGGCTGCCACCCCAATTTCAGGGGGATGGGACAAAGGGCTGATTTTTTGTGAATTTCTGAGGTTTATCTTCATAAGGTGCATCAGATTGATTCATTCATTCATCAAGCATCATACTACTCTCAACTCTAAATGACCCCACACTCTCACTTTCTCACACTCTCCTTTATTACTATGACGAGTATGGGAATGAATCAATCTAGCACTCTGCACCCAAGAAAAACCTCAGAAATTCACAAAAAATCAGCCCTTTGTCCCATCCCCCTGAAATTGGGGTGGCAGCCTACACCCATCAGGCACTACCACCCCACCCCACTCTTTTGGGGCAGATCCACTTTCTGCCTCCCCATCTGCCCCAAAGACACAAAAACTTCAGAAATTCACAAAAAATCAGCCCTTTGTCCCATCCCCCTGAAATTGGGGTGGCAGCCTACACCCATTAGGCACCACCACCCCACTCTTTTGGAGCAGATCCACTTTCTGCCCCCCCATCTGCCCCAAAGACACAAAAACTTCAAAAAATCACAAAAAATCAGCCCTTTGTCCAATCCCCCTGAAATTGGGGTGGTAGCCTACACCCATTAGGCACTACCACCCGACCCCACTCTTTTGGCCCCAGGGTCCTTTTTGCTGATCCGAATAGATTCGGATTCGGATTCGGATTAAATCCGAATCCGAAACGAATCGGGGGTGATTCGGGTCAGCAAAATTCGGGCACAGAACAGAACAAGGGTGATTCGGCTCAGGTCCCAAGCCGAATCACCAAAAACCCGAAATGCACACCCCTAATAAAAACAGAAACAGTTCTTCACCAGTCAGTTCTTCAGATGGACCAATGGTCTGACTCAGCATAAGGTGGCTTCCCATGCACCTTCAGAAACTTGTTTTGCTGCACTTGAACTTTCTCAGATGTTTTGCCATGAGAGGAACCTTGATATTCACTAGGCTGGTCTCACAATCCTAATCAGGGTAGGAGGAGCACCCAGTCAGGGAATGAGAGCCAGATGTACTCGCGATCGGCAGTTATTTAAACCCAAATGACAATGTAGGAGGAGGGGAGAGTGTGGGAGGCAGGAGCTGCGTAGGACAGGCACCACCAATCTACATTCTGTCCCCAACATTTTATCAAGGGTGAATGAAATGCCATCCTACCCAGCTCCTGCCTCCTACACAATCAGTCTCTCATCCTACACAATCACTCTCTTCTCCTCCTCCTCCTACCTTGTTTGGGTTTACATGACCACCAATCAGGAGCACAACCAGCTGTCCTACCCTGCCTGGGTGGTCCTCCTGCCCAAATTACGGTAGTTGGAATGAGCATACTTTTTGTGAAATTTCATTGGCAACCCTTGGATGTGTAGAAACCATCTGAAATGTTTTGCTCATTTGACTGAAATTCATTTTTATTTTCTTGAACATTCTCAGTCGCTCTCCTTGGGAGGAACCTTGAGTTTTTCCTTGAATGTCACTTTTCTGATATTTTAGTACTCATCCTAGTCCTCACAGTTTTTATGTATGTATTTATTTATGTGGCACATTTCTATATTGCCCCATATAAAAATCTCTGGGAGGTTTACAATCTAAAACACAACAATCAAAACATTAAAACATTTAAAATAAAGATAAAAATTCTAAAACTTTAAACTCTGGAAAACTCTAAAACAATAGGAGGCTCTAATTTCATTAGGAAGCATGTTCCAAAGTCCCTGGGCAACCCTAGAAAAGACCCAGTTTTGCATCACCATCAACTGAGCCAGTAGCAACCACAACTGGACATCTCCTGATGATCTTATTAGGTGGTAGGGTTCATGAAGAAGAAGGTGTTCTCTTTAATGCCACTGACTTCCCTGCTAAACCTTTGAGCCAAGATCAGCACAATTGCAGAGGTGTGGGAAAGAAGGAATGAGAGTTGATAACTCTCAAGACCCATGCAGATTTGCCTAACAGCAATGTCATCCGCAATCGCCATGGCCTTCCCCATTTCAAATTCCTAACTCAATGATGACTCCTCACAGTAACACAATTCAATAAACACAACAGATGCTACATGTTGGTTTATGCACAGCGCATGTTGCAGTGATTCTTCCGAGACATGAAACACAAACCACGGCACTCTGAATAAAAGCACATTCTAGACCCTGGGAAAGGTGGGGATTTTTTTATAGTCACCCAAAGGCAGGTGGTCAATTTGATTTAGGCTTATGTCCTCAGGCATCAAGTCTCCAACTGTCAACAAAGCTTTTCTGCCTTGACTTGACATACATCTTTGTATAGGTGTACCTTGAAAGCATAACTAAAATGTGCCAGGTATATGAATGAGGGTTTTTAGAAAAAAATGACAAGAGGGATTAGCCCATGGAGAGAGCAGATGAAAGTCAATATTTGCATCCTGAGACCAAAGTAATGAGTTTCCAAAAACTAATGCGGCACAGAGTCTGTTGGAGAACTGCAGCCACGCTATTCATTACGGCATCCAGCCTGGGGTAGGCATTGAAGTGATGACATCCGAGATACTCTCCTTTTTCTCCCCTTTCTTCTTTGTACATCAGTGAATGACACCTCCATGGATCTCTCTGTTTTCTTCAAACTGTTAATGTGCCTATGAATATGGATGAAGGGAGCCACTGTGCAGGTTTCCAATGGCAGACCTGTTCCCCTGGTGTGGTTTTGTTCAAATAAAACTAATGGCTGATAACCAGGCGTCAAGCTTCAATCACTTTTTTGGGTAGATTCTAGTTCTAGTTGCTAACTGAGCTCAGAGGCATCTTCTAGAGTGGTATCGTTCTTATATCTAGTACTTGGGGAGCAAAGCAACTGTCCCAATCCAGTCCCAGTACTAGGAGTGTGCACAAACTGTTCAATGTCGAACTGGTTCCCATCAAACTGAGCTCATTGGGCAATTTGATAGACATCTGAACCAGGGCCGGTTAGGTTCACGGTTGAACCAAACCAAGCGCAGTTCAAGTGGAACAGTTCGACATCAAAGGGAGCTGTGGGAGGCCAGAAAAGTGATGTAAATTCCTTACAGGCCAGCACAGTTGCCTGTTGTACTGCTGCTCCCCCACCCCACGGTGCTGACCAAGCACACAGACTCCATGTTTACCACACCACCCTCATGGCTGTGGCACAGCTGCAGCTTCCGCGCATGCCCGGAGGCCATTTGTGTTGCCTTGACCGAACCAGTTCGGCAGCATGTGGTTTGGTTTGAATTCAATTCAGATTCAAACCGAAACGGTGAGTTCTGGTTCGTGAACACCCCTACCCAGTACAGCATCCCTGCAGTGGTTGTTGCTGGTGCCGACATTGTGTTTCTATTTAGATTGTGAGCCCTTTGGAGATAGGGAATAATCGTATTTATTATGGCTGTTCTCGCACTCGACATTAGGGTAGGAGAGGCCTCCCATCCTAGTTCAGGATCTGTGTGTGCTCCTGATTGGCAATAGTGAGAATTCTACAAACAAAGTAGGAGGTGGGGAATATGCTCATCTGTGAGTTGGGTGCAGAGGCATGTGGCAGTGGCAGGCCAGAACCTAAACCTAACTCCAGAGGGTGGAGTAAAAGCACTCATTAAACCTCCAGACTCTGTATGTAGCTCATAGATAAGCATTTCCCCCTCCTCTTCCCTTGTTTGTAGAATAATTATGATGGCAAACTGGCCGTGTGCACAGCTCCCAAACTAAGGGAAGGCATCTCCTACCCTAGTAATCATCATGAGAACCACCCTATAATTTATTTATTTTCGGTGTAAATTGCTTTGAGAACAATGTTAACAAAAGTTCTACTGAGAACTAATCTGCCTACTTTCCTTTCACTATAATCTTATTTGATAATTACCATCTTCACTAGTTAGCCCATTTCCACCTCAAACATTCATGCATCCTCCAACTTGAATTGGGGTAGACGACATCACCACAAACTATGCCATTGATATATCCTTATGTCTCCCTACAACTATACCAAATTTGGTACAAACCAGTTACCATTTCCACTTCAAACTTTCATGCATCCACCATCTTGAACTGGGGTGGATGACATCACCACAAATGATCCAGTTGTGGTGCCCCTATGTGTCCAGTATCAAATTTGGTTTAAATCAGTTAGGCAGTTCACAAGTTAGGCCTCTTGAGCCTCAAATGTCCACATGTCTGCCATCTTGAATCAGAGTGAATGACATCATCACAAACTACGCCATTGAGGTGTCCCTATGTGTCACTACAACTGTACCAAATTTGTTTCAAATCAATCCAGGCATTGCAAAGTTGATAGGGACATAGAGAGAGAGAGAAAGATGGGTGATCTCATAAGGTTACTTTCCTTAAGGAAAGTAGCCTAAAAAATTGGATGTGCATGAATCGATTTTTTCAATTCAATTTGTACCTGAATTGAATCATCCCCAATTTATTTTGGGTCCAAATCTGGCCAGCTAGCGCAGGGGCGATTTGTTTTGTCCACAAAATCAATTCACACAGAGAGCAAGTGTAAGCAATGATCCTCTCAGCATCAGGAAGGGGGTGGGGGGAAATCTCTTTTCCTCAATCAGGAAAGCAGGAACAAAAAGCATAGAATCCACTCCAGGCAGCAGGCAGGCAAGGCAAAGCAAAGCTCTTCTGGCTCTCTCTCTCTCTCTTCCCATGAGGCAGAAAGGCAGAGTGGTGGCTAGCTGCCACCTTAAGTACATTTGAAAATCTATCCTTTGAACTCCCCCCACCCTTGCCTCTTCTTTGACCCTTCCCTTAGCCAATGTGGGGTCAGTCACCACTGGCAACACAAGATTTGAATGGAAACAAGCCAATCTGGAACCAGGGGGGAATCACCAGCCAATTGTTGCACACTGTAAGTCACCAATCTGAAGCTTGGGAGGGCAGGATTTTCAAAAATATTTCCTGACACAAAATGCAGACAGCAAAAGAGATCATCACAAAATGGAGGTCTGAATCAACACATTTTTCAGATCCGAAATATGGTTGATTTGTTTTGGACCTGAATCTGGCCAGCTAGTACGGGGCGATTTGTTTTGTCCACAAATTGCCCCAAACAGGTAGTTTTGTACCCAAATTGATTTGCACATCATTACTTAAAAGCAGTATATACATATTAATAGCAGGGACCAATTTTAAATCAGAAAAACAGAAGGTGATCCTCAAAGATGCTGACAAAACAGGTTTCCTCCAGGTCTTCTAGTAGAATAGGTATTCCCAAGGGGCAACTACAAGTCAAATGTAGTACGAATCTTCTGCTTTTCTGTGTGAAAAATTCTTTCATCCTCAAGGAATTCATGTTCGGCATAAAACAAAACTCTCCTTTTCAACACCATTGGTGCTGCATCCTATTTTTCTGGTTTGAATCAGTACTGACCTTCCTCCCCCCCACCCCACCACCACCACTTGTATGGTCAATTTAAAATCAAAAGGGGCACTTTTAATTATGGTTGACACCAACTTTTTTGGGTGGGGAGGCATTCAAAATCAAATTTAAGGGTTCCTTCTAAGGAGAAACAGTTGTAGATTTTCAAGAGGAGCTAAAAAAAAAAAAAGGATCTATATGACTAGTTAAATTTCTCAGTCCCTGCACATCCCTAATTTTGAATGGTTGGTAATCTATTGAGGACCGTTTTTTTCAGAACATCATGAACCCAAAGAAAAAAACATTGGCTTGGCTGTTAAATCAGGTGAAGGTGAGCTATTACAGAGGAAATGAATACACTGTTCAGCAGGTGGTGAAGAACGCACAGCAATCCATTTATCCTGGACCGGAATGAGCTCAGGGAATGATCCTAGGCATGAATCTAGGGGATCTTACAACCTTGCTATTTTTCATCTGTGAAAAGTTGGCGGGTATGTGAGTGCAGCTTACCAGCCAGGTCCTATGGCCTCCCAGATACTTGCCAACATTTCTAGTCCTGTGTGCTGGAAACTCTGATTCTGACAAATGTGGACCACCATCCTGGCACTGGACAGAAACAGGTGTTCCTGTCATGGCCAGCTCTGTACAGTACCTGCCATTTCCCGTGTGAGGGGGGAGGCATTTTGCCACAATCAGATGTTTTAGACCTGCCCTCATGAGCAATAAAGAACAAGTCCCTTCAGTTATTTGAAGAAGGCTGTCATAGCTCCTCTTAATTTTCCCTTCTCCAGGGTAAACATACCCAGCTCCTTTAGATATTCCTCATAGGACTTGATTTCCAGACCCTTCACCACCTTTTTCGTTTTCCTCTAAACCTCCTCTAAGCCCCAGTTTGTTAATGCCCTTCTTAAAACAGAGTGCCCAGAACTGGACCAGGTGAGTCTGATGTGTGATCTGGACACTATGGCCACCTCCCCACATAATGGCAGAACAACCATGACAGAGGTTTAGGTTTGCTGACATCCACATGCAGGAACCCGTGGTTCCAAAAGAAAAATGACCCGAGGTTTCCGCCCCCAAACCTGATTCTGAACCCTCAGTCGCACTTCAGTTTTGCCACCGAAATCTCCGGTCAGAAAGTGGCATCATGTTGTCCAAAGGCTGAGCTTGACTTCAACTGGAGTTAAGGGTAGGAAGTTCCTGCCTCTTCCTTCTCCGATTGATTGCCATGGCTTTCCTTCATGTGAAGGAGGAAACCGGTGCAGCCAGTTCCATCCCTCAAACCTCCCAGACTCCAGATTGGATTGTGTGGGAGTGTGGTGGGGGGAATGCCCCTCCCCTTGGCCTCGTGCAGAGGGGAGGGCAATTTGTCCCAACCACCCTGCATGAGGCCAAAAAGCAGCCTCATTGGTTGGGTCTGGGAGCGGGAGGGGCTTGGACCATTGGCTGTGCGGTCCCCACCCCAAACTCTCTGTCTTGGCTGGGTGTTCAGCGTGGAAGGAGCTTTTCTTCGGTGCTCCTTCACGACCTCTGGGCGGGCAGGGTTTTTTCTCCCCCAACGGCAAGCGGGGGCGGGCGAGCAACGGCAGCAGCTCTCGGGGGTGAACTCCAGTGGCTTCCGGGCTTCGGCCTTTGGTTTGGGCCCGGGCCCAGCCTGCAGCCGGGAACCGCGGCATTTCCCCGGGCTTGGCTTTCGGGTGGGAGGTGGCCACAGCTGGGCAGCAGTTCGGCATGGGGGCTCTGAGGGGCCCAGGGGACGTTGCTGGGGAGGGCCTGCTGGTAGCTGGGTGGCGGTTGGGCCTTGCACTGGTGGGTCTCTTGGGCCTGGTTACACTTGCCCTTGCTGAGGGGCCGAAGCAAAGATTTCCTTAGCATCCTGTACAGGGATTTGTTTGACTTTGGTGGGGCTTGGGGTGAGCCCATGTGCCCTCTCTTTTTCCTTGGCTTTGGTTTTGGGTGGTGGTAGTCTCTCAAACAGAATGCCTAGAAAGGCCAAAGAGAAGTCTGGGGGGAGGCCTGTTAAGCAGCCTAAGCAGCCCGCACCCCCTCCAGATGAGGAGGATGAGGAGATGGTTCTTATTAGGGGCTTGGTTCAGAGGATGGAGGCCCTTGAGAAGGCTAAGGCGCTTCCCTCTCACAAGGGAGCAGGGCCATCTGGGGTGCCCAAGAAGGTGCCTAAGCGGACTAGGGGGGCTGCTAGGACACAGTTATTGAGGTCTCTTTCCAATAGGTTGAGTGTGCTGGAACACGGTGATGTCCCTGCTGGCCCGGCTTTCCCTGCAGATCCGATTGATCCTGCACCTGTTTCTGGAATTCCTTTGCTGGCTGCTCCTGGTGACCCAGTTCCAGAGCCTGCGCTACCTGCTGATCCCAGCCCTGTGGATCCATCTGCTCCTGTTGCTCCTGTTACACTTACACCCCCTTGCGGTACTGGCCAGTGGCCAGTATTTCCCTGGCCAATGCCTGCTATGGGCGGATTGGGGGGGCCCATGCTGGGCATCTTACACACAACCTTGGGGCATGGGCTACACGCCAGGGATCCCAGGGGTCTTGGCAGGTTCTCAGGGGGTGGCAGAACAGGTGTGGTTAGGACAGAGGCCATCATTGGGGCTACCAGCGGTGGGTTCAGCGGGTATGGCTGGGGCAGCTGTAGGCCCAACTGGCAGCTTGGGCTTCTATCCTATGGGTATGTTACCGTCCCTGCAGCACGCCCTGTATGCTGCTATGGGGTTTCCCCTAGGGGCCATCTGCTGCCGGCCACAAGGGAAAAGATTATCAAGGGTGAATACGTAGATATATTCAGCCTTTTGTTCAGGGAGCCAGAGGTGAAACATAAAGAGGGCGAGTTGTGCAAAGAGCACGAAGCTACAAAGAGAAAGCCAGTTGAAAAAATCTGGAACAACTGGCTTTCAGGCTTCACTATATACATGGGCGTTATCATGCAGTCCCAGCCAGCTAGGGGGCTGGCCCTTCTTAAATATTTGGATATAATCCACAGGGTGGTCTCGGACTTTGCTGCCGGTACGGTGTGGGTCTGCTATGATGAAAGATTTAGAATGCGTGCCGCACTGGACCCTTCCCTCCCTTGGGGCATGCCTTTACAGGAGCTCTGGCTCGTTATTATGTCTCCATCCCATCCTGTGGACGGGGATAGGTCAGATAGTGGGCATCTGCTTTCCAAGCCGCATGTTGCTTCCTTGGCCATGGTGGCAGGCCAGCAGTGGGTTCAGCCCCACATAGTCTGTTGGGAATACAACAATGGGGGATGCTGCACATGATCGGCATGCAAGTTTAGGCATGTATGTGGACTCTGTGGGGCGGAACACCTGAGGTCCACTTGCCTTAGGGCTCGTGTCGCAGGATCAGGGGCTAAGTTTCAGTTGGGTGGTAGCAAGAAAGGGGGACCCCCTCCATCCCCTGCGGGCAAGGGGTCCCAGCCCAATCAGGCTTGAGGTGCTCGAGCGCATGTTACTAGTGTACCCTTACAGGGCGGCGTCCGCCTGTTTGTTGGCAGGTTTTAGGGATGGTTTTAGGATTCCTTCTATGTCCCGCTGGGTGCCCACCATGTCCAACAACCTTAAGTTGGTGTCTGGAATGGAGGCCGTTGTCATTAAGAAGAGTAATAAGGAAGTTGCGGCTGGTAGGGTTGCGGAGCCCTTTGATCGCCCCCCCTTCCCCAAATTGAGGGTTTCCCCTTTGGGGGTGGTGCCCAAAAAGGCGCCGGGCAAATTTCACCTAATACATCATTTGTCACATCCCAGGGGGTCCTCAGTTAATAACGGGATTCCTGAACCTTTATGTTCAGTCCGCTTTGCATCTTTTGATGAGGTGGTTAGGATGGTTAGGAATCGGCGGGGGGTTGATGCCCTTTCGGCAAAATGTGATATTGAGTCCGCTTTCCTCCTGCTACCGGTTCACCCAGCAGGTTTTGACTTGCTGGGCTTTGCCTAGGCTGGCAAGTTCTACTTTGACCATTCCTTGCCAATGGGATGTTCTATTTTTTGCGTGGCCTTTGAGGCCTTCAGCACATTCCTCGAAGGGGTTTTGAGGTGGAGGGCGGGCTTGAATTTCATAGCCCATTACCTACATGACTTTCTTTTTGCAGGGCAGGCTAATTCTACTGAATGCCAGCATCTGTTGGGTTGCTTTATTGAACTGTCCCAGGATCTGGGTGTTCCTTTAGCCAAGGACAAAACAGAAGGGCCGGTCACCCGGCTCTCTTTTTTGGGAATTGAACTTGACACCTTAGTGGGCTGCTCTTAATTGCCCTTGGGGAAGCTTGGAGTTCTGTTGCACCTCATTAGGACTCTAGGCCAGGCCCGCAAGTCTACTTTGTGGGAGCTTCAGGTGGTTGCTGGGCACCTTAACTTTGCATTCAGAGTTGTGGTCCCTGGCAGGGTGTTTATTCGGCGTCTGTGTGACCTTATGTCAGGCCTACGGGCCCCACACCTTCAGGTTAGAATCACAGAGGGTGTTAGGGCCGATATTTCTTCTGAGCTTTAACGGTGTGTCTTTCTGGAGGAGCGAACAACTTCTCGAGGCAGAGCTGCAGGTCCATTCTGACGCAGCAGGGGGTGTGGGTTTTGGGGTTTACTTTTGGGGTCATTGGTGCTCGGCCCGCTGGCCTGCTCAATGACTGTTGCGGGGGGTCACCAGGGACTTAACTTTCCTGGAATTTTTTTCCCATCGTGGTAGCTGTGCACCTATGGGCTGAGGAGTTTGCTAACTCCACTGTCCAGTTTTGGTGTGATAACCAAGCGGTGGTCTAGGTGGTTAACTCTCAGACTTCCCGCTCCCAGAGGGTTATGGGTTTGCTTCACGCTTTTGTGTTACAGTGCCTTAGGGCTAACATCTTATTCTTGGCATGTCACGTACGGGGGCTCCAGAATGATATTGCTGACGCCCTGTCTCGCTTTCAGGTGGACAGGTTCAGGGAGTTAGCGCCTGAAGCAGCACCTCACCCAGAACCTATGCCTGCCGCTTTATGGCACCTTGGCAAGTAGAGGCACAGTGGGCCATAGCAGCTTCATTGGCGCCCAGTACCCGGGCAAGCTATGCATCCAAGTTAACCGCTTTCTCCTGTTTTAGAAGGTCCAAAGGGTTGGCCGAAGTCTGGCCTGTGCTGGGAGATCACTTATTGCAGTTCCTAGTTCAGTTACATGGAGAAGGGCGTGCTGTGTCTACTTTAAATGGTTATGTTGCAGCACTATCCTTTGAGGGCCAAGCTCGGGGGGTTGAAGATTGTTCCGGTGTTCTCAGGGTCCAGAGATGTTGGAAGGCTGGGCCCAGGGGGTCCCGCGGGGAGGGGATAGTAGGCGCCACTTTACATTTGAGTTGGTTCAGATATTACTTAGGCAGTTGCCTGCATGTTGCGGGTCCCCATGGGAGGCCCCTCTCTTCCAGACGGTGTGCTGGTCTCTTTCTTTGGGGCGTTCCAGCCTGGGGAGCTACTGCCCAGGAGTGGGCATTCCCCCAGGGACTGCTGCCTGCGTTTCTCTGATCTATCCCTCTCAGTGGGGGAGGCGCTGCTATTCTTGTACTGTTCAAAGACAGATCAAAGGGGGCGCGGAGAGGTCATTCGCCTGGCGGCTGCTGGCGCATCCACCATATGTCCAGTGGCTGAGCTTAGGCACTATTTGGACTTGGGGCCCCACATGGAGGGCTGTTTATTTGTCCATGAGGGAGGGGATCCACTGACTCAATATCAATTTTTGGTGGTCTTGTGAAGGGCTTTGACTTTGGCAGGGGTCTCAGCCACTGGTCCTACCCTGCATTCCTTTCAGATTGGGGCTGCCACCACTGCTAGTCAGACGGGACTTCAGGAGGAAGTAGTGAAGTGTATTGGGCGATGGAAGTCCAAGGTGGTGAGGCGCTACATGCACTAAGGGGGTGCCAGCCATGTTGGTGTTTTACATGTTTGTTTTCTTGGCAGGTTCTGGCGGAGCAGCGACTCCTTTTCATGTCCTTGTTCATGGCCATTCGTTGGTCTTCTGGGCATTCAAGAGGGCCAGCATCTCCCAGTGGGGCACCCAGCTTGATTTGGGGAAACGTGCAGTGGTTTACTGGAAGGTTATGTGGGGTATGCTGTGGAGCCAGTTGCTCCCAGCTGTTTGGGGATCATTTAGCCAGGTTTCCTAGGCCCGACTTCACCATTATTCATTTGGGCGAGAACGGCTTCGGCAAGCAGACTGGCATTTCTCTAGTTCAGCAAGCCTCCTCCGATTTGGCAGTTTTAAAGGGTTGGCTCCCTAAGGTTTGCATTGTATGGGTTAATTGGGTACAACGCTGGGCATGGCGGGGAGTGCAGAATATCAGGAGTATCGAAAGGGCCAGGCGAAAGGCCTCTGCCGCCATTGGCAAGATTGTGGCGGCCGGCGGGGGTGCGGTGTTGCCCCAGCCTGGGCTCTCTGCCTGGTTCCCACAACTTTATCACCCAGATCGGGTACACCTCTCCAAGGCGGGGTGTGACCTTTATATTCAGAATATTCAGAGTGAGCTTGTTGGAATTCTGGAGGAGTGTGGGGCAGGGAGGTCAAGCTAGGCTAACCTCCCTGTGTGGCAGGAACAGTGCGGGCTGGGGAGGGTAATTTGAGGAATAGAACATTGGTGAGCATCTTTGGATATTTAACGGGTGGATTGGTCAATCGCTCCCTTGTGGTTTGTGCGGCCCAGAGAGATTGATTCGCCATGACACCGGCATCAGGAACTCACCAACCCTTGGGCTGCGCGGTCCGGCGTGGGTGAAGGCCTAGAAGTATTCAGGCCCCCTTGGAAAAGGGGGTTGGCCTTGAAGGTAAGGGGCAGGTTGTACCTGCCTCTTTCCTGAGCCAAGGTGTGTCGCTCTTAAAGGCGCGGGGAAGGAGGACGGAGTCCTAACCTGGCCTTGGTAGGCCCGCACTGTTACTTGAGGGTGATTAATCGCCCTGTGTTGTCAGTCCTCTATGCTTTGCAATTGATTAAATAAAAGTTGTCGCCCTTTACCTAAAAATAATCTTTGTCTCTGTGTCTTTTTGGGCTGGGGTCTGGGGACAATCGGGGCAACCCACGGACCTGCAGTTTGCTGTTATGTGCAAAGGGGGCTCATGTCTTTGTCAATGTAGGTTCCTCAATGCCCTGCAGCCTGAGATTATCCTCTAGGCTACAGGACCAGCCTGTACACTGTCAGCTGACCCACAAACCAGTGTGGACCCACCTTGTCCTATAAAGCCCGTATCTCCAAGCTAGGTTGGAAAAAGCAGCTGCTAAATAGATTTGCTGTGCTTCATCCACCCACCTTGCCTCCTCATTTCTGGAGCCTGATGTGGGCCCATCTTTGACTACATTATCCGACTATCCCTTTGAACCCTGGTCTGTCTGTACCAGAACGGCACCCCTGCAATCTGCTCTGGAGTCCATGGCTTCTCTCTGAACTTGGCCAAGCCCTGAAAGACTGTGAGGGGTAAGCTTATATAGAGTTTCTTGGAACTGTCAATTCCTCTGTACTTAACTACATTGCATTTTCCAAAAACAAACTGAAATTAATTGTCATTCAAGTGGTGTATTGTGGGCCTGACAATAGGAGCTGTTCATGACCAGATAAAATTGAGTAGGAATTGAGGGTTTTCCCATTAAGTGCTAAGGATGTGAATTCATTTTGTCTCTAATGCTGTGCATGAATTGGTGAATACATAGTGAAAGGTATGTGTGCAAGGCATGGAACAACTATTTAAATTCAACTGATATACTCTTGAAATGTAGCTATTCAGTTCAAATGATTTGATAAATGCATGTTTTCATCTATCTATCTATCTATCATATTTTATACCACCTGATAAGTACTTTTCTAGGCAGTGTACAAAATTTAAAATATTTAAAAGTCAACACAGATTAAAACACATGAGACACAATAAAAACAATAGTATAAAACTATTATTAGTTATTAATAATAAAATAGTTATTAAAACAACAGGAGAGTCTTGAGCATCTTCCTGAAAACAAACAGAGAAGGAGATGCTCTTATTTCAGCAGGGAGCATATTCCAAAAGCCTGGAGCAGCCACAGAGAAAGCCCCATCCTGGATCGCCACCAAACAAGCTGCTGGCAACCGTAACCAGACTTCTCCAGAAGACTGTAACAGGCGGCAGGGTTTATGACAAAGGAGGCACTCTCTTAAATACCCTGGACCCAAGCCATTAAGGGCTTTGTAGATAATAACCAGCACTTTGTATTTCACCTGGAAACATATCAGCAGCCAGTGCATTTCTTTCAAAACCGGTGTTATATGATCCATTAGGGTTGTCCCAGAGACCAATCTGGTTGCCGCATTCTGTACCAATTATAGTTTTCAGACTATGTACAAAGGCAGCCCCACATAGAGTGCATTGCAGTAGTCAAGCCTGGAGATTACCAGCATATGTACCACTGTTTCAAGGTCATTGAGCTCTAGAAATGGATGTAGCTGACATATCAGCCAAAGCTGATAAAAAGCACTCCTGGCCACTGCCTCAACCTGAGTCCCGACCCCCCACAGTCAGTACCTCCATCTTATTTGGATTGAACTTGTTTGTCATCCTTCATCCAGCCCATTACCACCTCCAGGCAGGCATTTAGGGAAGATATCCCATTTCCTGATAAGTTTGACATGGAAAAGTAGATCTGGGTGTCATCAGCATATTGATAACACCCTGTACCAAACCTCCTGATGATCTCTCACAGCGGTTTCATGTAGATGTTAAAGAGCATTATGGGGAGAAACAGTATTAAGAGACAGTATGGGGCCTTGTGGAACTCCACACTTTAGTTCTCATTTAGCAGATCAATAGTCTCCAAGTGACACTGTCTGGAATCTACCAGAGAGATAGGAGGTAAGTTCTTTTCCTGTGAAAAGAAGCAGCACTGAATACTGTTGCCAGCTCTTAAAAAAATATATAGAATCAAGTGGGGCCCAGCGTGATAGACAGAGTGTCCAGGCAATAAAGACCATTAAAAATGTGTTACTTTGTATGATTACAGCATGTTGTTATATGTTTCCTATCACCAAACCATCTACAAAACCTAGAATACAACTATAATTTCATCAGCAATAAGGAAATAATCTAAGAAAATGAGTCAAGAATGTAAGCCAAGAGTTAAGAAAGTAAAGTAAGCCAAGAGTCAAGAAAGTAAGCCAAGAGTTAAATAAGTCAAAAGAGTCAAGGAAGTAAACCAAGACATAGGCTGCCTTGGCACATAACAACAAACTAGGGGTGTATGAGGCAGAGGTTTTATTCTGTGCTCATGAGAATGTGTGAAACCACAGTTTCTTTATGAGAGCTACCTGAGGTTTCCCTCCCCAAACTTTAATTTGAACCTTGGGTTTGTAGTCAGTTTCATTGGCCCCAGGTATGATGATGGCATTGTGTCCTCCAAATTCTGTGGCTGCCTTAACATGGGCTTTGTGCTCTGCCTGCTCCCAAAACCATGGAGAGGGTGGCTCAGACAAACCCAGAAACATGCCAGCTCTATGCCTGCCATGCTACTTAGCCATCTGTCTGGTTGGTTGCCCCGCCCTATGGAGTCTCTGCAATTCTCCTGCAGTTGCCCAGCAACAGGAACAACGCATTGCCACGTCCCCATCTCCAATGCATCAAAGGGAGAAAACCATATTGTGGAAACCCCACTTTCCACTGTATCTTATGCCCCCGCCCTTTCCCAATCCTCACAAAAAAGGGAGGGGATGACAAGACGGGCACAGCGGGAGCGTTCTAACAAATTAAGGGCTGTGGAAGTATTTGCACAAGCACATGGAGTCCTGGTGACACCTGGAACTGGGTAACTCGGTTGTTCCCCAACAAAGACAACACATGCCTGGGGGGCAAACCCCAAAGTTTGTGTGGAAAATGGCCCTTTTAATCCTTGAGTGGTGCTGCTCTATTTTTTGTGCAAGTTTGTAGGGGAAGGGGGCCCAGCCCCTCCCCTTGGGTGCAAGCATGCACTCTATGGCATTACTCATGAGAAGAACTATCCATCTGGACCATTATTCAATCTAATCACATGAGAGATTCCTCCGATGTGATCAGGATGGATGGTACACTGGAGCACATTATTCTATTATGAGAGTGATTGGCCATGGAGACACACATGCAGGCTGGATGGCTGTTGCCACCCAGACTGGCTGCTAGATCCCTGCAAGTGCAGAGGGAGGGTACCCCAGCAACACCTTTCAACGGTCCCATTGACTGGTGGAGAGCAGGAGTCAAAGTGCTTCCTCTGGTAGTCTGGTTGCCCCATCGCACATATGCATGTTTTTCTTTGCCCAGCATGGCCACCTGGCTTGGCAGGAATCGCTGAAAACAGTGGCTCCCCTCATCTGGGATTCCCCATGGCAGCCGATCTACATAGGCCACAATGCCAGTCCCAGCCCAGACATTTTGAAAGTATGTTAGGAGCCATCCCCAACGTCACCCAACTCTGCCCACCCAGAAGCACCCAGCCTGAACTCCTTGAGAGTCTGCAAGGCTGGAGTGGAGAGTGGAAGGCATGGGGCATGTACTATATTTTTAGAGATACTGAGGGGAAGCCACATTGGTGGGGCCCCCTATGGTTGAATGGACTATCTCATGAAAGCACAGTCTGATAGAGACCCAAAGCTCATGGAGCCTCCAGTCATCCCCTGTGGACTGGCTTCCCATGAGAGGACTAATCCCCAGATGACAAGCCAACAAAGGGGCAGGAGCGCGTTGGGGCTTCCTGGACTGCTTGGACTGGGTCTACCATTGCAAGAGCATTCTTTGTCATGGTGGAACAAACCCCAGCATCCTTTGCCCACACTCATATACTTATTCCCTCCTAGGAAGTCATCATGATCCCTTCCTGGAGTAACAGAAAACTAATGCCCCTCCCTGCACACGCACGCACACACAAACACACACACCCTGTTACCAGTAGCTCTGCTTGTACAAGACTACGTGGCTTTGATTGAGGAGTTTTAATTCTATTTCCCTCCCGAGGGCAGCCAACCAATGCCAAAGAGGCATGATTACACTCAGCATGCCCACTTGGAAAGCATGGCCAATGGCAGCTGCCCTGCTGATGTCCTGATGCCTTGCCCGCAGTCTGGCTATATGAGCATGAATGAGCTTGCTGGGATCCGGCTTCAGCAGACCAGGGAGAGGGAGGGGTCCCTCTGCCCTGATACTGGAGGTTGCCGGGCCATGGCTCAGTGATTGTCAGTGGGACAATTCTTTCCAGATTTAACCTCAGGTTCGTCAACCCACGGTTTCACACTATGTCCGAAAGCGACCATAGCATACAAGTCAATTACAAATTAATAATATAATCAAGGAATTAAGCATGTTGGGTGTAGAAATCCACCAACTCTTTGTCTGAGGCAAACATTCCATACACATATATACAGCAGAAAGAGTGAAGTCCACACTTCCTGTTTCTCCCTGTGTATTTCAGACAAATGCACATAAAATACAGAGTGGCTTTTCCTCATAGTATATCCTCCTCTCTCCCTCTGCCACAGTATTACTTGCTACTATCATGGGACAGAGCATAACCATAGCAACCATGTGAAATATGTGATCTAGGAACCTGGGCTTTTCTTCACAGCCACTTACCCATCCAGTGGTGAAGCCTGGGTTACAACTACCAGGAGAGGTGGCCAGCAACACAGCTACTTGACCACAGTTCCTGGTCAATACACAACATACATAGACACAATACATGGATGCATAAAGTGAACCATGTGAACCATAAAGCAGAAATGAATGAGGAAAGATAATTGGAAAGGGAAAGAAAACCAATATAGTGAAGTCAGCTTATGAGATCATGAGGCTCGTCTCACGATCCGTGAGAAGAGCCTGGGGAGGGTTTGTGAGGAGAGCAGGCTAAGCCCGCTCACCCCGCAGAAGAGCAGCAGTCTGCTCTGGGTGGCCGCAGTGGGCACCCACACGACTTCTGGCTCCATCATGGAGCCGGTGGGGGCTGGGGAGTTCGGGGACCACACAGCCCCCGGAAGGTTCAGCATGCCCTGCGTGGGCGCACAGGGCATGCTAGAGAGACCCCCCGAGCCGGGGGGCTGCTTTTAAGCCTCCCGGTTGGGGGTCTCCTCATGAGTAGCCACAGCGTAGAGCCACGCTGTGGCAACTCACGAGCAAAAAATCCAGGTTAGCAGAGCGCTTGCTCCACAAACCTGGTTTAAGGGGAGGGGTAGTTTGGCGGGTTAACCACCTGGAGGCCACCGGGCTCACCTGCAAGCCCAGTGGTTCTCACAGTAAGGCGAAATCGGGCTAGGCTCCCCTAGCCCGATTTTGCCTGATTGTGGGAATAGCTTCTGTGTGTGTGTCTAATATCTTGCATTTAATACAAACCAAATTTGCAGCACATAGGAGTGAGGCCTAGGGGGACCCCAGTGGGTTTTTGTTTTTGTTTTTTTGCCAGTCCACCCTGATGGTTCAAGATAGCGGCCACCCAAAATATAGGCAGCACCCTTTTGCAATTCATGTGCTGACAGCCTGTTACAAATCAAATTCACAGCATGTGGGAGGGGGTCCTAAGTAAGAATCAACATTTTAAAATAAACGGAAAGTAGGTGCCGTTAGTTCTACTTAGAACCACTTGGGGTTTCTTGCCATATGGAAATGCAGCATCAGGTACTCCCTCTAGGGGTGTGGCCTCTCCTCCCATTTGAGAATCCCAAGTGTGATATTTTGAGGGTTCATAAAGTAGGTCAACGTGACATCATTGCAGAGACATTACATACAGCACTTCCCGTGAAATCATCGTGACAGTCCAACCAGGGTGCATCTGCCATATAAACAAGAAGGACAGTACCAAAGATACTTGAAAGTAATCTTCAACTGTTTCTCAGAAGCACAAATCTATGTTTCTCCTGGTGTGGTGTAATGGTTAGCATGTAAGACTAGATGGGGGGAGACCAAGGTTCAAATCCCCACTCAGCCATGAAGCTCACTGAGGTGACTCTAGGCCAGTCACTCTTACTCTCAGCCTAACCTGCTTCACAGGTGCTTGTGAGGATAATATGATGTGTGTTCCCCTGAACTCCTTGGAGGAAGGGTGAGATAAAAGGTCAATGAGGCTATTCTCATGGTGAGGGGAAACCAGGCTAAGCGAGCCCAGCCCCGTTTCCCCTCATTGTGAGAACCACCGGATGAGCCCGCAAGCCCGGTGGTTCAACGGCAGCTAGCCCACCAAAGTAGCCATCCCCTTAAATGATGTTAGCAGAGTGAGTCTCTCGCTGGGAGTGAGTCTCCGCTGGGAGAGCCAGCATGGTGTAGTGGTTAGAGTGCTGGACCAGGACCAGGGAGACCCGAGTTCAAATCCCCATTCAGCCATGAGACTTGCTGGGTGACTCTGGGCCAGTCACTTCTCTTTCAGCCTAACCTATTTCACAGGGTTGTTGTGAGGAGAAACTGAAGTATGTAGTACACAGGTCTGGGCTCCTTGGAAGAAGAGCAGGATGTAAAATGTAAAATAAATAAATAAAATAAAATAACCCTGTTTTTGAGATCGTGAGACGCTGTGGCATGGCGACTCGCAAGAAGACCTCAGAATGGGAGACTTCAACAAGCCTCCCGGCCTTGAGGGTCTCCCCAGAATGCCCCACGCACTCATGTGGGGCATTCTGGGAATTTGGGGGGCTGGGCGACCCCCAATCCTCATAGACCCATCCAGCTCTGTGCGGGAGCCAGTTATGTGGGCAGCCGATCCAGGATTTGACTTCTGCTTGTGTGTGGGGAGGGTGGGCTTGACCCGCTCTCCCCACCAAACCCCTTCTGGCTCTACACACCGATTGTGTGTAGAGCCTCAATGTTTTACATTTTAAAAATCTAACTTCCCTTGCTTGATAAGGCATTATATATGGAAACAGCAGGGAGAGTCTCTCCGGCCACGCTGCAAATGCAGAGCTGGCCGATTTAACTCCCGAACAGGGCTACGCAGCCCCATTCAGGAGCTAAACCACGCTCCCCACCTCTGACATCAGACGCAGGGAGCTTGGCTAATCCCGGTGTCTGACGTCAGATGCAGTGGGCAAGGCAAAGGGCACCATGTCGGCGGCCAAACACAAGTTGCCACTGGCCTCCCTCCACCACTGACAAATGCAAATACAAATGCAAAACATCAGCATCAGGGAGAAGTTGTGGCCCAGACTACTCCTGGGTGTGTTAGTTTCTATTTTCAGAGAGGTTATTTTATTTTATTTTTTTAATGGGAAGTATTAAAAAATTAACCCTGCTCAGTGGTGGAGCCTCTGCTTTGCCTGCAGAAGGTCTCAGGTTCACTCCCTGGCATCTCCAGGTAGGACTGAGCGAGACTCCTACCTGAAACCTCAGAGAGCTGTTGCCAGTCAGAATGGACAATACTTAACTAGACGGACCAATGGTCTGACTCAGTATAAGGCCGCTTCTTATTCTCTATGCCTATGTGCCTCTGGTTTTTCTATGAGAGATGTGCTTGACTACTGAGGTTCCCTCAGGACTAGAAAGACAACAACAACAACAACAACAACAACAACAACAACAACAACCCTTGCCTGCCACTTGTCTCTGAATCTGAAACAAGTCACGGCAACATTACCTGTAACATGGAGCATTCATGCCAACGTGACACTATACCTTGTCATTACAACCTGTAAACACAGACCCTGCGTGTGTGAATAATAGCAAAGGAATGTGTGGGTGATTGTCCTTTGTACATTTAGGATTTATAGAGTCGTGGAGACAGTGAGGCATCCAATTATGCTCCAGTGCTACTCAAGCAGATTTAAGGCACCCAGGGAGAAAATAGTTTTGTTATTAATATCTTTAGGGAAACATCAGGGGAAAATACTGCTCCTACTAAGAAGTTAAAATTTTTTTTTTTTTTTTAAAAACCAACCATACACAAGCCCATCTTCTGGCCCTGATCATAATTGTGAACAAATACCCATCTGAGCCAGCCAAAGTACATCAGGGCTTCAGGCCTCGTGCTGTTTTCTTTCAGTGGTAACAGGAACCGTAAAGATGAGAGAGACTGCTTTCAAACAAAGTCGAGAGCACTCCACATGAGAAGGTATGCCCAGAGAAATGGCAGCCTTTGTAGAAACATTCTCTGTACCTCAGCTGTTGCTCCTACTATATATGAAACGGCTTTTTTGGCGGCGGAGAGAAGCACCGCTCTCAGGAAACCTTTCTTCCCATGTTTCAGCAGCAGCAGTTTGTGAATATCAATTTGTTCTCCACAAAAATGCATAAGCAGGGATGAGAGCTGGAATGAATGTCCACAAAGCCTTCAAAAGGAAAGAGGATTAGGCATATCATTATTAATCATGATGGGCACTTGGAGGAGTCGTCTTGCTGTCTTTTCCCAGAACCACAGTACGAAGGAGACCGAGGGGGTTCCCATTCACCCACGTTCTACCCCTCGAGATGTTTTAGCCCCTGT
Source organism: Hemicordylus capensis (assembly GCF_027244095.1). NCBI lineage: Eukaryota > Metazoa > Chordata > Lepidosauria > Squamata > Cordylidae > Hemicordylus > Hemicordylus capensis. The sequence continues at coordinate 437,675,692 of NC_069657.1, read as the reverse complement.
AGCCCTGCTCCTCCCCAGGAACAAAAGCTGTCCTGGCCACGTCACTCTCCTCCTCAGTGCTCTCTCCCTCCCCTCTAAATAACCCAGTGCAGCTCTGAAGATCTCACAGGAGGCTCCCTGCCTCCGGCAAGCTGGTAAACCTATTCACACAAGCAGCCTAATTAAGCTAATACCAATCCCAGTGCTGCCCTCCCGCCCAACCCGACATTAAGGGTACAGCTGACCCTTAGGTCCAGCACTAGGGTCATGTGGGGGCTTGGACTGCACGCAAAGTTGGGTGCCTAGAGTGCCTGACTACTGGAGGAATCCCCCAATGCACCACACTCATTGTGCAATGCATTATGGGATTCCTGGAGGCCAGGACTTGTTTTCCTGGCCTCCACTGAGCTGCTTGGCTGGGAGCAGCATGGATCATGTGAGAATGCAGCAGTGCATTGAATATTATATTTGTTGTTGTTGTTGTTGTTGTTGCACACCATTTTCTGGGGGGAAGGTAGGTTCATCCCTGCCTTCACCCCCAGCCACCCACCTGGTCATGTGAATAGCCTTGGTTTCTGGGCCTTGTGAGATCTCTTACTGGCTGCAGCTTTCCTTTGCTGGGTTCACACAGCCACAAAGATGCTGGTTAAAAAGTTAATTAGGATTAGTGAGCCCTGTGGAGAGGGTTATGAGAACCCAGAATTTCAGGACAGTCTTGGTCAAACCTCTCCAGTTAACTGACATTTAACCATACAGTGGTCCCTCGACTTACAAACTACTCGACATAAGTATTTTTCGAGTTACAAACGGCAGTTTTAGATCCGGTTTTAGATGCGGTTTTTTCGACTTACAAATTTTTAGATGGGGTTTCCTCGACTTACAAATTTTTAGATGGGGTTTCCTCGACTTACAAATTTTACATGCAGTTTCCTTGACTTGCCTGCCTGTTTACTGCCTGTTTATTCTTGAAAAGAAATGTTCCTGTGCAGTTTGCAAGCCTTACTGGGGGTCTGGGTCTTTTTTCTAGGCTCCGGAACGCATTAATCCATTCCCAATGCATTCCTATGGGAAACCGCTTTTCGACTTACGAATTTTTCGACTTACAAATGTGCATTCGGAACGGATTAATTTCGTAAGTAGAGGGACCACTGTATTAGATAACCAGGATTGATCCTGGTTGTCTACCTCGGTAAAACACTGAGCTGGGTCTCACGATCAGTGAGACCCAGTTTAGAGCGGGCTAAGCCTTCTCTCCCCGCACACAAGTAGGGAGGGAGCCCTGGGCAGCCGGATTGGCCGCCCACGCGATTGCCGGCGTTGACGTTGGCCCCCGGAAGCTCCATTATGCCCTGTGCAAGTTGTTGTATGCACAGGGCATACTGGGGAGACCCCCGGAGCTGGGAGGCGGCTTTTCGCCTCCCCTCCAGGGGTCTACTCATGAGCCGCGGTGCGGAGCTGCTCTGAGGCTACTCACGATCTGTAAAACCAAGTTTGCGGAGCGCTCGCTCCACAAACCTGGTTTTAGGGCAGGAGTACTTAGGTGGGTTACCTACCTAGGAACCAGCGGGCTCACAGCCAAGCCCGGTGGTTCACACGATGGGGCGAAATCGGGCTAGCCTCATTGTGCGATGGGGCAAAATTGGGCTAGCCTCATTGTGTGAATAGCCTCACTGATTAGTAGTGGTTTGACCCAGATCGTCCTGAAATTCTGGGTTCAGAAGTGGGCAATCAGCTCCACAGGGCTCACTAATCCTGATCAATATTTTGACTAAAATCCTTGTGATTGTGTGAACCCAGTTCCTATATTTTCCCTGCCCTGACTTCTTGTTGTGTTGCCAGAGGGGCATGACTGCTCCTCCCTCTCCCTAGAAACGTGCAGTGAGCCTGTCTTAGGACAAGACTTGGCTTCAGCATGTCACACCTTCTGGAGCTTTAGGCAACTTCCCTGTCACGGGGCAGTGGCTCAGAACCTTGACAGTGGCTATGTGGAACTTCCAGGTTTAGAGGCAGTATACCTCTGAACATCAGGTGAAGCAACAGCCACAAGATGGCTTAATACCCTGCTTATGGACTTCCTGGAAGCATCTGATTGGCCACTGTGGGTAACAACATGCTGAATGTTATGGATCTTTGATGTGAACCAGCAGGACTCTTTTCTGGTTTGTATTTGTTGTTAAATTTATATACCACCTTTCATTAGAACAATCCTAAAATGATTTACAAAACCTTTAAAACAATATATGACTATAAAAGTTACACAATGAAAACATTAAATTTGAATACAAAAATCTAAATCTAATTAAAAGTATTTTAAAACACACAAAATATAACCCTAAAAAACAGCAGCTACAACAAGAGCAAAACTCCTATAAAAGCCTGAGTAAAAAGCTAAGATTTCACTTGCTCTCTAAGAAATGTGATGGAAACTGAGGAGCAGATTCCCACAGGGAGAGCATTCTAGAGTCTGGGGGCAGCAACAGAGAAGGCCCTGTCCCACGATCACGACAGCCGAGCCTCCCTCATTGTCAGCATCTGGAACAGAGCCCCCTCAGATGACCTCATCAAGCAGGCAGAAACCCTTGGGAACAGGCGGACCCACAGGTATCCAGAGGCAAAACTGTTAAGGGCTTTAAAGGTTTCGTGTTCTTAATTACCTCAAATTCTCATGTAATGTTTTGCACTCATGAGTTCATTTATTATGGTAGTCCTACCTGACTAACTTAAGTCTCTTGTGGCTAACTTGAGTCTCTTGTGTGTCTCCGTCAGCAGCTGCCTAACAGTACAATCTTTCTTGCAGACCTTGACAAATTTCCTTTGGATCTAGGAGCCAGTCCAAAAATGTAGGAGCCACACAATGAACACTGGACAAAATCCCCAGACTTAATGACGGACCTTGTGAGGAGAGAGTAAATGTGCTTCTATTTATCCCCTTTACAACTAACATACTTAGAAGAGAAACAGGGCTGCCTGGGATAAATACTGGATTTACCCAAATAGAAGGCAACTCTGAATTTAAGACGATGGCTTAAAAGACAGAGGTTAAATACAGGTTATGCCTGTATTTACCCCAAAGAAAGAGGACTCTGAATTCAAGATGACCACTCTATATTTAATGGGGGGGGCTGGACTCTCTTGGATTCGGCTAAGTACAGTAAAGATATTCGGCTAAGTACAGTAAAGATTTTATTATTATTATTATTATTATTATTATTATTATTATTATTATTATTATTATTATTTATTTATTTATTTATTTATTTATTTATTATTAAAACTTTTATACCGCCCTTCCAAAAGGCTCAGGGTGGTTTACATTAAAACACCATTAAAATCAATTAATCGTTAAAACAAAAATTATAAAACATAAAACAATAATTAACAATTAAAAACATCATAAAACAACAATTAAATATTCAGAACTATTTAAAAACAAGTTTTAAAAAGCTGAGAAAGCCTGGTTGAAGAGGTGTGTTTTCAGGTGTTTTCTGAAAATTGCGAGAGATGGGGAGGATCGTATTTCAGCAGGGAGCGCATTCCACAATCTCGGGGCAGCAGCCGAGAAGGCCCGTCTCTGTGTAGCCACCAAACGAGTTGGTGGCAACTGGAGACGGACCTCCTCAAGTGACCTCAACGGCCAGTGGGGCTCATAGCGAAGAAGACGCTCTCTAATAAATAACCTCTTAATATCTCAGTCTAGGCACTCCACTTAAATTTCTAAGTGCCATGCCTCCCTGGAACCTAGGGTCTGTGAAGCCCTGTTCCAAGGACCCTGGGCTCTTGGCAGTTGGCCGGTGATAGCAACAGCTATCATTAAGCAAAGTTGTCCATGGGCCCCTTATGCTGGCCCTGAGCCCAGAAAAGAAACTTCATGCCAGATTCCTCTCCTGGGATGGACACACTACACAGAAAATCTTATTTTACCCAGATGGATCAGTGAGCGGGATCCTTGTTAGCTCTAGGGGCTGTCCTTCCATGAGGCAAGGTGAGGCAGTCAACACAGGTGGCAGGTATATTGGAACTCCAGCAAGGTGGCAAGGTGCCCCCTGTCACAGCCATCAGAGCAGCTCTTCAGGATGACTGACCCTAACAAGCTCTCCACTCTTTGCAGAGCTCACAAGACATACAAGGAGATAAGTGGAGGCTTCTGTAAACCATCCTTTCTCCCTGCCTACCACACTTCTTTCAAAGCTCGCAAGGATTGGTTTTGAAAGGGGGCTGGCCCCCACCAGGACCATGGGGCAAAGTGACATTTGGTGACTCCCCTCAGGTGCTGACATACCTTGGGGTGCTCCTGGTTAGTGCCTACTCCTGCATTCAGCTCCTTGAAAGGTACAAGTAATGACTTGTAAATGTAATTGCCACAGAATGTTTCCAGATGTGGGTGCCAAAAATAGCCATTCTCTGAGCACAAAACATCTTGCTGGAAGAGGCTCCTTTCCACAGTTGCCCTGGGGCAAATGCTGGCCTTGGAGAAGGAAACACAACTTCCTCTGGCACTTAATCTTTTAAAGACTAGCGGATTTAGACATACCATTAACAATTCCCTGGTGCATAAAGTCTTGTAGCAAAGATAGAGGTCAAATGTTTTAGTTTCTTGGAGCTAATCTTATTATCGCTCTTGTGGCACATCTAAGCTATGTGAAAAGCACTGTGACCCTTGTTGCCCGTGGCTAAGCACTTTACCACAAGACAAGCTTTGTAGTCTCAGCAATCCTGCTGTCAGAAACAAAGGAACAAGAGATTACCTTTGCTGCTTCGCTTCTGAAACTCAAGGGAGGAACTTCCTTCAAATGTCGATGCCCAGCCCTTTTTGTGACTGCACTGTTTCCCCTGCATATTATTTATTTATTTATTTATTTATTATTAAAAAATTTATGCCGCCCTTCCAAAAGTCTCAGGGCGGTTTACATTAAAACACCATTAAAATCAATTAACAATTAAAACAAAAATGATAAACTGCATAAAATAATAATTAACAATTAAAGCATCATAAAACACCAATTAAATAGCCAAAAGAATTTAAAAACAAGTTTTAAAAAGCTGAGAAAGCTTGGTTGGAGAGATGTGTTTTCAGAAGTTCCTTAAAAATTGCCAGAGATGGAGAGGCTCGTATCTTAGTAGGGAGCGCATTCCACAATCTTGGGGCAGCAGCTCAGAAGGCCCGTCTCTGTGTAGCCACCAAACGAGTTGGTGGCAACTGGAGACAGACCTCCTCAAGTGACCTCAATGGGCGGTGGGGCACATAGCGAAGAAGACGTTCTCTTAAATACCCAGGGCCTAAGCCGGCATATGAAGCCTTCTTCATATGTTAGTCTTCCCGCATTCTCTGAATACAGGGAGCAGGGCTACCCACATTGGCCGTGGCCTCTGGCTGTCTAACATTTGGTGTTTGTGAGCAAGAGGAAATATCTATGTACTGGATAATCAGTGCTCCCAATAGCATGGAGTTCGTGGGAATGAAAGTTGAATGTGTAGCTTCTAAGAGGTTGCAGTCAGCATTAGGGGCATTGGCAGTGGATGAGTCCCCCTCTCCACTTTTAGAAGAACCAGCTGTGGATCCTTGAAACCACTTCTGTGTCATAGCCTTTGTGTGGTGGTGGTGGTGGTGGTGGTGGCAGCTCTTTAGGAACCCAACCAGGGAAGGCCCATAAACAGACATTTGCCAAGGGTCTGCTGAAATGCTTGTATATGGATCTTTCCATTACTTCCCTCCTTATTAGTAAGACCTACTCTGGCATAAACATGCAAAGGATTGTAGTGTTCGGCAGCTGCCGTAGACAAAGCATCATTATGTATACCCAACTACCCAGATTGTCCTCCTACCTTGCTTCAATGCAACCACTTCTCACTCCTCCTACCTCATTGTTTGCACCCACACAACCGAAAATTGGAAGCACACACAGCTCCCAGACCTGGGTAGGACACAGTTTTCACTTGTGCGAATGGCCTCCATGGCTGACATCTGGACAAAGTTACACAATAGTACCTATTCAGGAGTTCCTCTAAAGGACTACTTAATTCCAATAGGACTACGTTTACTTAGTCTGCCAGTGATTTTTGAGAACCTCAGGAAAGGGCTAATAGAAGATTAAGGTGACTCTTACAGCGGCACCTAAGGTTTCTGGGAGCTCTCGCAGCCCCAGGACTGCACTCTGCCACCTCAATCCCCATGCAAGTCTCTACATGGCCTGGGGCCAGGTTAGCTGAGAGAGCACTTTGCCCCATATGTCCCAACCCAGTTGTTAAGGTCTTCTTCGGAGGATCTCCTTAGGGTGCCCCTGCCAAACGAGGTGAGGCAGGTGGCTAACAGGGAGAGGGCCTTTTCGGTGGTTGCACCCCATTTGTGGAATAGCCTCCCCTGGCCTCATCACTCTGTTCTTTTAGATGCCAGGTAAAGACTTTTCTGTTCAGTCAGGTCTTGATTATTAAATTTGATTTTTAAACTGGTTTTAAAACAGATTTTAAATTGTTTTGTATTGATTTTGTAATTTGTATTGCATTGAATTTCCCCTCCCCCTTTTGGTCCCTTATGATTTAATGTGTTACGTGTTTTTATTGTATGTTTTAATTCTCAGTTGTGAGCCGCCCAGAGAACAAGTGGTTATAGGGCCACTAACAAATAAAGTTGAATCATCATCATCATCATCATCATCATCATCATCCCCCAGAGAGGTGCTACCTTAGCATGGTTGTGGGGCTTGCGTGCTCTGAGGAAGGTGAGAGCTGTGCCAGAGGTCCAACCATACTGGACAGGTCTCATCAGAGGAGCCAGACGAAGCGTGCCTCTCCCATCAACAATATGGTGAGACATAACTTTAATAAATCTATACCGGATTGGTCATTGCTCGGGTCAACAAGGACTGTGCCAGATGCTATAGTCCCTGGACATCTGGTGGCAAGTGGGCTACAAGACTCAGGATCTTCAGTTGAGCAACCAGGGCTGGAGACTGCAGGAGACATTACTGGAAGAAACGTCACTTAACCAGAAAAAATAACAAAATACAAAGATCTACAAATTGAAATTGAAAGGCTGTGGCAGAAGAAGACCAAAATAATCCCAGTGGTAATTGGCACCCTAGGTACAATTCCAAAACAACTTGAAGAGCACCTAGGTACCATAGGAGCCACAGAAATCACCATCAGCCAAATACAAGAAACAACTTTACTGGGAACAGCCTATATTTTCCAACGATATCTATAATAATAACAATATTTATAATAAAATGTCTGGATAAAACAAACCAATCAATAACACCTGTCTGATTGTGTAAACAAGAAATGATGATGATGATGATGATGATCATGATGATGATTTTAAAAAACTTTATTTGTTAGCTGCCCCATAACAAATTGTTCTCTGGGTGGCTCACAACTGAGGATTAAAACATACAATAAAAACACATAATGCATTAAATCATAACAGACACAAAAAGATGAAAATACAAAATACAATACAAAGCAGCTTAAAAACTCATTTTAAAATTAGTTAAAAATCAGATCAAATCTGAAAATTCGAATTTAAAAGGCCTGGGTGAACAAAAAGATTTTTACCTGGTGTGTAAAAGAACAAAATGATGAAGTCAAGCTAACCTCACCTGGGAGACTATTCCATAAATAGGATGCAATAATAATAATTAATTAACAGCAACAATAACAAATTTTGTTCCACATTCCGATATGTCAGGATTGGCTGTGACAGATGTTGGGTTCCCCTGATGGAAATATGGCAGGGTATGGTGAAATTTGGATGGCACAACCAATTTTGGCATATCAGAACCTGGAAGGGAATCAAACATGATGGAGGGGAGACCATCCCCTCCCAGGGCTGTGGAAGCTCCCACAAACTGCAGGTTGTGCTGTACATGTGAACCCTCCCTATTGTAAGCTATTACAATTTTAATAGCTTACAATTTTAGCTATTAAATAGCTAAAATAGCTAGATCCCTGCCCCTCATAGTTTACAATCTAAATATTCAACACAGAGGAAATAAATGAGGAAGAGGAAGGAAATTCAGGCAGTGGCAAAGCGGGGGAGGGGGGAATTGAAAGTAGAGAAGTAGAGAAAATTTGGTGTAATACTAAACAAGAAATTCTGCTAAGAACAAAACTGCTTACTTTCCTTTCACTCTAATTTTAATTGATAATTACCATCTTCAAACTCATGCACTTTTTGTTGTTAAACACCAGATGCAATATGCAGGATACAGTAAAACAATGGGGCTATTCTCACGATCAACAAAAATTGGGCTAGGAGAGCCTAGCCCGATTTTTGTTGATCGATTTTTGTTGATCGCAAGCGAGCCCGGTGGTTTACGAGTGGGTAACCCGCTCAAGTAGCCCTCCCTAAAGCCCGGGTTTGTGGAGTGAGCGCTCCGCAAACCTGGGCTTTCTGATCATGAATAGCCACGGCATGGCTCCACGCCATGGCTACTCATGAGGAGACCCCCAGAGGGGAGGCGAAAAGCTGCCTCCTGGCTCCAGGGGTCTCACCAGAATGCCCTGTGTACTTCTGCAGGGCATGCTGGAGCTTGCAGGGACCGATCGGCCCCCACCCACCCCAGCCCCTGCTGGCTCCATTACACAGCCAGCAATCATGTGGGCGGCTGATATGGCTGCCCAGGGCTCCTGCAGCGATCATCTGCAGAGAGAGCGGGCTTAGGCCGCTCTCCCCGCAGTATCAGCAAAAGTGGGTCTCACTGATCATGAGACCCGCCTCAATGTCACCATAGCCTCATATGTAAGAACAGGGTGTACCGCGCATAGGTGGGGGATGGCAATGAGAGAAGGATGTCATTCTAAAACACAACTTTGAAATGTCCCTATGGGGCACTACAACTGTACTAAATTTGATCCAAACTTGTACAGGCATTGCAAAGCTACTGGGGGAAAGAGACACAAAGCCACCATCTTGAAATGGGTCCTGGAATTCATTTATGAGATATTAGGGTTTAAGGTCCTCTATAATCTTAACCTGTATACCTAGTTTCGTGCCAATCAGTCAGACAGTTCACAAGTTAGCCCACTTCTACCTCAAAAGTTCACGGATTCACCATCTTGAATTGGGGTGGATGACATCATCACAAAATATGCTGTTGTGGTATCCCTATATGGCACTACAACTGTACCAAATTTGGTGCAAATCAAGCCAGGCATTGTGAAGTTGTAAGGAGGAGACACACACACACACACACACACACACACACACACACACACAGAGAGAGCAAGATGATCTCATAGGACTAATTTCCATGAAGAAAGCAGACTAAAAAGATATGGACTGAAAAATGTGAATCGACCATTGCACAGGCTGCTGCCTTAGTTCAGCTCAGGGCTTAGTAGAGCTTCCCCTTCTGTTTTGGCCAGTGTGAGAGTAAGGAGGTGAATCCAATTCTGCAGAGAGTTCCTACTGCGAGAAGCTTAAAAGTGGGATGGATCATCTGACCTTCTTGTGCCCCCATCCATCTTGCCGTAGGAACAAGTTAAAAGGTAGCATGAGAAACGCTGATCCCTCCTTCCAAGCCAGATGCTGTCTCTTTCCTGGGTAAATAAATTTTAAGGAAACGATCAAAGAGATAGTTAAATATTAAATAGCTGCCTTCAATGTCTCAAGGACAAGCCCAGTGATGCTGCTGTGAAACCACAGGGGTGAATTTTGCTACTTGATATGTAGGTTTTCGTGTTTACCTGTTGCCAGTCCATCAGATATCTTGTTATTTCACGAAAGGGATCCCAGCAAATCTTGAACGATGCGCTTCGCTGAAATGAATGCTAACATGACATCACAGGAAAACTTTCAATAGGATCTTTTTCAGAGACTCAGGCAGAAATTGTGTCATGGTGGGCTAATGGAATGAAGTTATGGAATCAGATTCCCAGTAGCAGAAATCAGGTGGGGCAGGATGTCAGGATACATTCTGTGATTCATCACCGCTAATAAGAGAAATCAGAATAAAAAGAGAGAATTCCATTTGTAGGATCTGTGTGACTATTTATCTGCTCACAAAGTGACCTTGTGATCCATCCATCATTAATTTGATAGCAAAGAACATGATTGCCACCGTGTGGTTACTGCCAGAAATTAGAGTTCATGTAAGATAATTTTTCATAATTAAAATGTAATTAACTCTCTCTCTCCCTCTCATTTTCTACCCAGGCACTCACTTTTGGTGGTGCCTGTTCTGGTACCCAAAGGATGCTGCTTATGTACAAAACAATCACTGCCCACTCCCCACAGAAATATCTGGGAATAAAACCTCAGCCAAAATTCGACAAGCCCTGTTTGAACTGTAACCACTGAACAAATATAAAGTCTGGCATGGTATATTTTTCCCCTCCAGCAAGTCACCTAAAGACAGCCTGTTGTTTAAAACTGGTTCTGATAAGGGTCAAAAGCACTGAATGATAAGAATCAAAAGCACTAACTTTTGATAAGGGTCAAAAGTTAATCAGTGGCTTACTCCATGAACAGATTAATCAGAGCAGGAGTTCCCAACCTGTGGTGCTCCAGATGTACCCCAGCTACAGCTGGGGATTATGGGAGTTGTAGTTCAGCAACATCTGGAGCACCACAGGTTGAGAACCCTTGAATCAGAGCATTGCAATGCAAACCTCCCCCTGCCCGCCCCCATGCTTGTCAGACAAATGAGTATGTTAGAAACATCAGAGCAGCTAGAGGACCCCCAGGGCCGAATCCTGCCCTCTAAGAATTACACTGCCCTCACTCCCCAGTTGCCATTCTAGAGCAAGAGAGGAAGGTGGAGGAGTGGTGGTTATGCCACTAAGAATTGCTGGCAGTTAATTGTTCGGGATAGAGGGGGGCTTGTGCACCCCCTCCTTTAGTGGCCTGCTGTAATGCTAGTTTCTGTCCAGGAAGAAAAGAACTGCCTTGAGGTCCATCTGGCCAGCATTTGTTCCCAACAGAGGTCAGCCTGGCACCCCTGCAAAGTCTATAATCAGGACGTGAAGGTGCTGACATTCTCCTGATGTTTTTTTCTCAGCTTTATGAAATGCTGCCATTGTGAATGGAAGACCCATATGACTAATGCACATGGATTTCTCCTTGGGAAGAGTATTTCAAAGTCTCAGTAACAAGGTCCTGCTTTAAATTTTAGAGCCAAGGTTCTCAACCTTGGGTCCCCAAATGTTGTTGGACTACAACTCCCATTATCCTCTGGCCATTACGGCTGGGTTTTTATTTTCTGTGTTTCAACTTGTATGCTGTAAAATGCCCAGAGACATAAGATTTGGGGCGGTGAACAAATCTGATAGATAAGTAAACAACATTTGGCGACCCGAGGTTGAGAACTCCTGTGGAATAGGATCTCACATCCCAAATAAATGGGGCCCCTAATTAATCATCTGCAGATTTCTGAGCAACTTTCATCCAGTTATTCCTGGACTGCTGATAGGCCCAGCTGCTAAGAATTTGAGAGAAATTGCCAATTTAATTTACAGTGCAGCTCCTCTGTTCTGGTGGAAGGCTGTGCAGAATTTGATAAGAGTGTGAAGACAGAATATCTGATACCTCTGAAAGGAGAAGCAACAGGGCAAAGATATTTCCTGTCCTCTCTCCCTTAACTACGGGGAGCAGATAGGGGGCAAGGGCTAAGACCAACATGACAAGGTTCCCACTTGTCAAAGCTTGGCCACCACTGCGAAAGACATAAGGCAAAATTGCAGCCTATATCCTATTCTCAATAGAGCATAGTGGGAGCCACTGAGAATGGAGCTTTCTATTTCTTCATTAGCATAACCTCCTGCTTCAGTGTTTGGTCACACTAGACTGTGACAAAGAGATGGAACCCTTCTCTTCCTCTTTCCAAATTTAACAAAAATGAAATTTCAAAAGCAGCCTTTCTATCTAACATGGTAGCATTTGTGTAGAAAATTGCAAATTATGTCCCAATATTTTGAGATACAATGCAGGAGTTTGTTTCAGGTTGCCTCTGTGAGCAACTTCCAATTTCCCACTGAATATTCCACTTTGGGTGGGTTGAGGTAGCCGCTCCACATCTCAGACAAACCTTCCCTTTCCTTCAGGCTCCCCACAGCATCTTTTCTGAGCTGAATCATGTTCAGAGAGATAATCGATCAAACATCTTCAATTGGTTGACAACCCAACTGGGCCATCCTTCCTGTTACTTTCAGGAAAATGATTCTGCTGATGGAGCATGTAATTCCTCACTTTTAAAGGGATGTGTTACCCACCCCTGCCCTGGATTTCCCTGAATATAAATGGGCATGACCCCATCCTGGCTAGTGGCTGACATACTGTGTGCTATGTGCAGGTTGCAACACAACATTTATGCATTTGCACAAGAGCACTGTTAAATAAATCAATTCTTGCATTTAGTGTATTTATGTATCTATCTCTTATATTTATATACCACCTGATACATACATTTCTAGGTGGCGTACATAATAAAATTACAATATAAAAATAAAAACAAACAATTAAAACACTTCCACAGAATAAAAACAATTACAGAGTGAAACCATTAAAATAATATCACAGGTTAAAAACAATTAAACAGTTAAAATTAATTTTAATTGAAAGCCTAAGAAAATGGGTGTGTCTTAAGAGTCATTTTAAAAGCAATCTGAGAGCGAGAAACTCTTATTTTGACACAGAGTGCATTCTAAAGCCCTGGGACAGCCACAGAGAAGGCTTCCAGACGAGCCAGAGGCAACCGTAACCTGACCTCACTAAATTATCTTAATAGGCGGCAGGGTTCGTGACAAACAAGGCACTCTCTTAAATACCCTGGGCACAAGCTTTTCAGGGTTTTATAGGTAATGACCAGCACTCTGTATTTCACATGGAAACAGATCGGCAGCCAGTGCACTTCTTTCAGAATTGGTGCTATATGGTCCCTTCAGGTTGTCCCAGAGACCAACGTGGCTGCTGCACTCTGTACCAGTTGTAGTTTCCAAATCATGTACAAAGGCAATCCCACACAGAGTGCATTACAGAAGTCAAGCTGGGAGGTCACCAGCATATAGAGGTCCCTTTTTAAAGGTAGTTTAACTCGGGAAATAGGCATGGTTGACATATCAGCCGAAGCTGATAAAAAGCATTCTTGGCCACTGCCTCGGCCTGAGAAAACAGAGAGAGTTTTGGATGCAGGAACACTCTCAAGCTACGTAGTGATCTTTCAGGGGGAGTGTAAACCCTTCCAGGACAGGTAGATTTTGTTTGTTTGTTTGTTTGTTTTATTTTTAAAAACTTATATACTGCCCAAACTTTCGTCTCTGGGCAGTTAACATAAAACAATTAAAACACATATGAAAGTTAAAACAAATCAACTGTTTAAAATCAACCATAATATTAAAACAGACAATTTTTAAAAAGCTGAGAAAGCTTGGGTGAAAAGATGGGTTTTCAGGTGTTTTTTAAAAATTGCCAGAGATGGGGAGGATAGTATCTCAGCAGGGAGTGCATTCCCCAGTCTCAGGGCAGCGACCAAGAAGGCCCATCTCTCTGTAGCCACCAAATGATTTGGCGGTAACTGGAGACGGACCTCCTCAGATGACCTCAATGGGCGGTGTGGCTCATAGTGTAGAAGACGCTCTCTTAAATACCCAGGGCCTAAGCCGTTTAGGGCTTTATAAGTTATAACTAGCACTTTGTATTTTGTCTGGTAACATATTGGCAGCCAGTGTAGCTCCATCAGTAAAGGAGTAACATGGTCTCTCCGAGATGACCCAGAGACCAACCTGGCTGCCGCATGCCGAACCAGCCAAAGTTTCCGGACTATATACAAGGGCAGCACCATGTACATCGCATTGCAGAAGTCAAGTCTGGAGGTTACCAACAGATGTACCACTGTTTTGAGGTCATTGATCTTGAGAAACAGGCACAACTGGCGTATCAGCTGGAGCTGATGGAAAGCACTCCTGGCCACCGCCTCCACCTGAGAAACCAGGGAGAGGTGTGAATCCAGAAGTACTCCCAGACTGCGAACCTGTTCCTTTTGGGGAAGTGTAACCCCATCTAGAACAGGTAGATCAAGATCGTCTCTAGTGTTCTGACCCTGCACAATAAGTACCTCTGTCTTATCTGGATTCAGCTTCAGTTTATTCTCCCTCATCCAGCCCATTACTGCTTCCAGGCAAGCATTTAGGGAGGATATGCCAGCTCCTGAAGAAGTTGACATGGAGAAGCAGATCTGGGTGTCATCAGCGTACTGGTAACACCCCACTCCAAATCCCCTGATGATCTCTCCCAGCGATTTCATGTAGATGTTAAAAAGCATTGGAGAAAGTACGAAACCTTGAGGGACACCATACTTAAGCTCAGATTTTGAAGAGCAGCAGTCTCCAATCAACACCATCTTGAATCTGTAGGAGCGGAACCACTGTAAAACAGTCCCTCCCATCCTCCAACACCCTCAGATGTTCTAGAAGGATACTATGGTCAATAGTATCGAAAGCTGCCGAGATACCCACCCAAAACCCAGTTTGAAATGGGTCTAGATAATCAGTTTCCTCCAAGACCGCCTGGAGCTGAGAGGCCACCACCCTCTCAATTACCTTGCCCAGCCATGGGAGGATGGAAACAGGCCTAATATTGCTGAACTCTGAAGGATATAATGCAGGCTTCTTTAGAAGAGGTCTAATGATTGCCTCCTTATGACAAGGAGGCATTCTGCCCTCCCTCAGAGAAGCATTTATGATTTCCACCAGGCTATCTACAACAGCCTTCCTTCTAAATAGAACAAGCCATGTTGGACAAGGGTCAAGAGAACAAGTGGTAGGCCTCACCACTCCAAGCAGCTTGTCCACATCCTCAGCAGTCACAAACTGAAACCGATCCAAACAATCCATCTAAACAATTTCTCAGGTCTTGACCCCCCACAATCAGTACCTCCATCTTATTTGGATTCAACCTCAGTTTTATATCCCTCATGCAGAGCATACCACCTCCAGGTGGACTTTTAGAGAAGTTATGTCATTTCCTGATGAAGCTGATATGGAGAAATAGATTTGGTTGTCATCAGCATATAGATAACACCCCGCACCAAATCTCCTGATGATCTCTCCCAGAGGTTTCATGTAGATGTTAAAAAGCATTGGAGACCATATGGAGCCTTGTGAAACATCACACAGTAATTCTCACTTTGCAGAGCAACAGTCTCCAAGTTGAACTATCTGAAATCTACCCAAGAGATAGGAATCGAAGCACTGAAGAACAGTGCCACCTAATTCCACCTCCCTCAGACAACTGAGAAGGATATCATGGTTGAATGTATTGAAAGACACCCAGAGATCCAAAAGGATCAGCAGTCACATTCCCTCTGTCAATACCTAATTGGAGATCATCCATCAGGCTGACCATGGCAGTCTCAGCCATGGCAGTCTCAGCTAAGAGGCCAACACCCGCTCAATCACCTTGGCCAACCATGGAAAATTCAAGATGGGCTTATAGTTGCCTAACTCTGAGGGGTCCTATATAGGTTTTTTCAAGCACGGTCTAATGATAGCCTCCTTATGACAAGGAGGCATCCTATCAACAATCTGAATGTTAGATAAAATAAGCCAAGTTAGGTAAGCGTCAAGAGAGCAGGTTGTAGGACGCACAGTACAAAACAGCTTGTCCACATCCTCAGGAGTCACAAACTGAAAGTGATCCAGTCTGACAACATAAGAGGAATTGCTGGACAATTCCATAACAGATGCTGCTCTAATCGTAGAATCCATTTCGGCCTGAATATGAGAGATTTTGTAAGCAAAAAAAATCATTAAAAGCATCACAGTGGGTAATCAATGCTTCTAAATTTGGATTCAAGGGGGAGGGAGCTTGTATTAGCTCTCTCATGACCCTAAACAACTCTGCTGGATGTAAACTTCCAGATGCAATATGGACAGAAGATAATTGCTTCTTTGTCGTGTGTATAGCCAGAGCATAGATCTTTAGATATGTTCTTTGTTGTAACCTGTCGGATTCCAGTCGAGTCTTTCTCCATTAGCGCTCTAGTCATTTACCTTGCTGCTTCAGCTCCCGTAATTCTTCCAAATACCACAGGGCTAATTATGGTCGAAGAGGACATTTAGGAGTAGTTGTGTCTACCACCCTAGTGAGTTTGTTATTCCAGGTTTGCACCAAAGCATTGACAGAATCATCAGCAGAGCCAGCTCGAAACCCTTCCAAGGCTTCTTGGAACCCTATTGGATCCAATAACCTTTTCAGGTGGACCAACCAAATGGGTCCATCTCTACAGAGGTGGGTTGTGGTTACAAATGCTACCTTAACCATATAAGAACATAAAAGAACATAAAAACATAAGAACAGTCCTGCTGCATCAGGCCCAAGGCCCATCCAGTCCAGCATCCTGTTTCATTCTGTGGCCCACCAGATGCCTCTGTAAAGCCCATAAACAAGAGGTGAGAGCATGGCCTCTTTCTTGTTGTTGCTCGCCTGCAACTGGTATTTAGAGGAATCATGCCTCTGAGGCTAGCCATTGATAGACCTGAAACCAGCCATTGATAGACTTGTCCTCCATGAATTTGTCTAAGCCCCTTTTAAAGCCAGCCAAACTAGTGGATATCAGCACATTCCATGCCAGATAATTCCATAGATTAATTATGCGCTGTGTGAAAAAAGTACTTCCTTTTGTCAGTCCTAAATTTCCCAACTCTCAGTTTCATGGGATGGCCCCTGGTTCTAGGGTTGTGAGAGAGGGAGAAAAATTCATAGCATAGTCTTTATTTCGGTCTTTGACCAACATAGAGAAAAATTCCTCTCTGTGTACTTTCTGTACTTCATGCATAATTTTATACACTTCTATCATGCCTCCCCATAGTCGCCTCTTTTCCAAGGTAAAGAGCCCCAGATGCTGTAGCCTTGACTAATAAGGTGCTCCAGGCCCCTGATTGTCTTGTTTGCCCTCTTGTGCATCTTTTCCAGTTCTACAATATCCTTCTTAAGTTACAGTGACCAGAACTGTATACAGTTCTCCAAATGTGGCAGCACCAGAGATTTGTATAAGGACATTATAATGTTAGCAGTTTTATTTTCAATCCCCTTCCTAATGAACCCTAGCATGGAATTTGCCTTTTTCACAGTTGCCGTGCATTGAGTCAACCCTTTCAATGAGCTGTCCACCATGACCCTAAGATCTCTCTCCTGGTCAGTCACCGACAGCTTAGATCCAATCAGCATATATGTGAAGCTGGGCTTTTTTGCCCCAATACACATCACTTTACACTTGCTTACATTGAACTGCATTTGCCATTTTGTCACCCACTCACCCGGCCTGAGCCTGAGGAGGCAAGACCAACACTGGACCCAGCTCCAGGCTGTGACACTGGGTCAAACCCCAAGAGAGCGCCTGAGCTCCCTGAACAAGGGCAGAACTACTATTGTGCAACCATAGTCAGTCAACATGTGCTGCCCTGGCTCCCACTGGTGGGATACCCAATGGGGCCAGGGCCACACACCATATCAGCATGTGCAAAGAGCCAGCATACATGGAGTCAGAGCCGGGGGAGCCTGGCTCTCTCTTGCATGCGCGCAGAAGAAGAGAGGCAGATGGGCAGCTTCTGAGGCAGGCCCCATGTATGCCAACTCTTTGCTGGTGCCAACAAGGGAGGGAAGGAGGGAAGCCGGTGTCTGTGGCGGCCAGCAGGGGTGGTGGGAGCACGAGCTGCAAAAACTCTAGCTGCGGTTTGCCATGATTGCTGAATGGTGGCAACTCCCCAGCCTTGTCTGTTTCTTCCCCTCAGAGCAAGAAGGTTCTTAGGTTGCAGCTGAGGAGGGGGGCACATCAGATGGAACATGGGAGCTGGATGGAGGCAGCTCTTCAGCCTGTCTCTCCTCTCCTCTCCTCTCCTCCCCTCAGAGCAAGATGATCCCTGGTCAGTCTGTGGAGGCAATTTGCATAATAAACTCAACTGAGAGCATGCTCGTCAGGCATCCTCCAGGGATGTCCTGGCATGTCGCTTTACTGCATGGCGAGGACGTTCATCTGAATGAACCCTTTATATGTGCTCCAAACACTTTTTTAAAGAAGCCCAGGAAGGTTCATGTTAGCAAACTTTGATAAAGTCTGAAACTTGAGGGTCAATTCTGCTGAACTGTGTAAGGTATTTGAAATATAGCTGGGAGAATGGGGGAGAGGGAGCAGGGCAGGAGGAAATGCCCCCGGGGAACCAGTGGATATCGTTTTCAAAACCACTGGTTTAATATGACTTTGAACTCAGGTTTTCTGAGGCAAAAGTAATACATTTAACCCCATGCACATTTAACTTGCTGCTCACAGAAACCAGAGCACATGCCCCAACTTTCCTGCTAGGAAGCTTTAACCTAACATTTTGTTGTACCTCGTGAGTTTTTCCATCATGCTGTGAGATTCTGCAAAGGACAAGAATAAATATAACCAGTCACCTCTGAATCAAGATTTAAAGGAAAGACATATAACTGTGGTGCAGTGTTGCCATGGCAACAAAGGCTCTAAAATGATTCTGATCTGCTTATGAATTCCGTCTTTGAGATGAACAAAATCAACATAAGAGAAGAAATCTGTTAAGCTGAGAAAAGGTGATGAGGATATTTCACGTGGACTTGTATTTGTGTACACCCCAGATTTCTGGCAACAAAGACCTATCCACCACTGAACCACTCTGGACATTATGCAGAAGCCACAAAAGCAACTCACTGAAGTCTGGGCCGCATGTTACAGGTAAAAGCAGCAGTGATACTGGCTGACAGCCAACTAAATTACTTATGAATAGTCCCACTGAAATTAATGGGACTAACTTGTCCCATTAATTGCAGTGGGACTGCTCATGGGTAATTTAATCTGTATATCTGTAAATAAATAAATACATACATACATACATACATATCAGTCACAGTCATCGCAGTTCTTCAGAGCAGCTGACATGATGAGGAAAATTACTCAAAGTAGTCCCATTGAAATTTTAAAAGGACAGGTTCACCGAGAGGACTGGACCGGCTCTTCTGAGGTGGCCATAGCAACCATCAGAATCACTAGGTACTACAGTTACTCAAGGCTGGATTGAAAGAGATATTCTCCTTTATCCAGCCCATTATGTCAGGACACAGGAAGCTGCCTTATACTGAGCAGACTATTGGTCCAGCTAGCTCAGCACTGTGTACACCGGGGCTGCTCAACTTCGGCCCTCCTGCAGATGTTGGCCTAAAATTCCCATCGTCCCTGGCTATTGGCCACTGTGACTGGGGATTATGGGAGTTGTAGTCCAAAAACAGTGGGGGGGGGCTAAATTGAGCAGGCCTGGTCTACACTGACTGGCAGTGGCTCTCCAAAGTTTCAGGCCAGAGTCTTTCCCAGCCCTACCTGGAGATACTGCCAGGGAATGAACTAGGCTGAGATCTTCTGCATGCAAAGCAACAGCAGCAGCAGCAGCAGCAGCAGCAGCAACAAATATTTATATACCACTTTTCAAAAAAAGTTTCCAAAGCACTTTAAATAGAATGAATGAATGAATGAATGAATGAATGAATAAATAAATGGATCCCTGTCCCCCAAAGGGCTCACAATCTAAAAAGAAACATGACAGACCCCAGCAACAGCCACTGGAGAGATATTGTGCTGGGGGTGGATAGGGCCAGTTGCTCTCACCCTGCTAAATAAAGAGAATCACCAAATTTAAAAAGTGCTTCTTTGCTCAGTTAGCAGGGGTTTACCACTGTTTACTACTTAGCAGATGCTTTACCACCGAGAGAGAGCCCCATATGGAGAGGAGTTGGTGAACACACATCCTCCCCATCCACCTGGCATGCCATTCTCTCTAAGCCATTCCTCCAGGGATGGAATAGTTGATTCTATAGCAACCATAGTCCACTTCAGACATTACGTTGTACATGCATCCAAGTGTTTGTACTCAGGTACATGCTTTTGTGTGCATGGCTGTACCGTTTCATTTTAAAAGTGAACCTGGGCATAAGGCCCCTGAAATGCATGGATCACATAGGAAGAGCTGCTCTGTGTGTGGTCAACATAACACGTGAATGCTTGCAGATCTGTATGTGTGTACATGGCACACAGATTGTACCTGTGCTGAGCAGAGCTCATGCGATTCGGTGTCATTCAGATGTCCCATCTGCACATGCGCATGAGGGAATGGAGTAGGTGGGTTGGGAGGAGCGGCACACGCTTGCTCCTCTTCACACGATGGGCTAAACTGGGAGAGATGTAATGTCTGGCTCAGCCCTCAGTTGTCACATAGGTTTGCCCACTGTCTCTGGTGTGATGTGAACTGGAGGCTCTGATGCTGGAATTGCACGTTTAAATTGGATTGTGCCACACAGAACCCTTTTTAGAAGATCCAATTTTAACAGGCAGACTATATATTCTCGTCTTCATTTGTTTCGAAACATCATTATTGGCACGGGGGGGAAGAATGTTTTATTATTTGAGCAGTGGAGGTGTTTGGTGCAAATTTCTGCTAGTTTTTTTTTAATCCTATTCCATTCACAAGATGACTCTTTCGAAAGGAAAAAGGAACTGAGCTGTTTCATAGACAATAACATGTGTTCTTATGGTCATTCCTTGTGATTATTTGAATTTGCTGTTGAATTGACATTTTGAAGATTTGGTTAAACACTTGGTTCCATCAACCAACACTATGGGATGATGTCCACTGGCCTTCTCCAAAACTGGCCACTTAGGAGAACAACCAATGACTCTGCCACACTTCCTCTAAAAAATCAGTCATGCTAGGAGGGGTGTTTTTGGTTAATCCACTCCTTGATCCAGGCCAGCTTTTGCATGGGGCTTTAGTTACTTGTATTCAGTCCTGGAGTAGAGGCGGGGCTAACGAACAGCCAGCAGCAAGAGCACTGCAAAAGCAGTCTGCATGTGCCACTCTGTACACAATATTTCTTTCATTCAACTATTAGTATTCCTGATTCCACTCCACTGCCTTGACCTTGCATAGTACAACCCTTTCCCTTGGGTTCTACACTAGGGACTGATCAAAAGGCTCATGCTCGGTCGCTGTGCCACTGTGTCCAGGCAGCAGCTCTCCAAGATCCTTCCTGGCAGTGCTACCCTCTCTGCCAGAGATGCTAGTGATGATTGAAGGGCATGTGCTCTTCTCATGGAGCTGTGGCCTGCTATGATTGGCTACTCTGATCATGCACTCTGATTGGCCACAGGTGGAGACAGAATACTGGATTAGATTGACATTTGGTTTGATAGAGCAAAGAATATTTTGAACATCGGATACATCCGATGTTCAACCTTCCCTGCAATTGCATAGAGATATGACATAGAGATATGCAATTGCACAGAGATATGATTCAGATTCAGGAGCATAGAGACCGTTGAGCAAGAGGGGACAATTCTTCCCAGGCCCCAAGGAACTGGGAGGCACCCAACTCCCCTTTGGCCAGGAAGCCCTCTTGTCCTCTCCCAGCCAGCAAGCAAAGTCCTTGCCAGCTGGGAGCATGAGGCACACCACTCTCCTCTCCAGCCAGAATTTTACACTGGCTGGGGAGGGATGGACTCTCCTCTCCCCCCAGGCATTGGCTCCTCCCCTATATGTGACATCAGATGCAGAGGGCAGGACCAGTGCAGAGAAAGGGAAAGGAGTCCCCTTTCAGGGATCACACCAACCACTGACAGGGGAAATGAAACTATGCCAGGGCTGCAACAGCCCCGTTCTCTGCACTGGCCCCGCCCCTTTCATCTGTCATCAGATGCAGGGGCGTAGCTTGGGGGTGCTCTTTGCATGTGCAAAAGAACACCCAGAGGAGTGGGGGGAGCCACCCATCAGACTTTGTCTCCCAGCCCCCACAAAGCTCATTACCCCCCTGCTCAACTTCCTGCCCCTTGGTAATAGATTGGTTATCATGATAAGAACTGAAAGAGGTTTTTAAACAGAGGCTGGTTGGCCATCCACCAAGTATGCCATAGCAAATTCCTGGACTGAGCAGGGGGTTGGGTTGGACTTCCAATTCTAAGTTGCTATATTTCTATGCATATATTTTCACACTGGAAGGGCTTTCTCTGTTGCCACCCCTTCACTTTGGAATTCTCTTCCCCACCCCACACCCCAGCTTCAGTCTGTCTCCTCCCTTTCAGCCTTTAAGATCTTATTGAAGACATTTCTTTTCCTCCAGGCATTTGCCCTTTAAATCTCTCTCTCTCTTTAAATTTTAAATCTCAGATGCTGTTCCTGCCTGTACACCACCTTGAGTCTGTGGATTGGGCGGTATATTAAATCTCTAAACAAACAAACAAACAAACAAACACTACATATCCAAATGTTTTCTTTGTGATTGGAGCTGAGGTTCTTCTAATATGCCACACAATCAAACTTTTAAAAGTGTTTAAAATGACTTAAAGCCACCGGCTTTTGCTGTAAGCTCAATTCCAATCTCAAACCGTTGCAGTCAACAGCAAAAGTCAGTGGAGGCAGAATTCCAGCCTGTGTGACTTACATGCATGTCAAAACAGTGTATGGGAGGATCAGACTCAGAGTCTATAAATATTGGATTTGTGTAAATAGATACAGATGGGCGGCCAGATACAAGGATATACTGACAAGCTAACAGGTATTAGGGGTGGGGGGAGATATCCCAGAAAGCTGACACATGAATAACGACAGAAACTGCATGCTACGGCACTTTATAATGGCTTCCTTGGAAAAGCAGAGTTCATAAAAGTGACTTAAAACACAAGTCTCACATCTTATAATTGGGGACAAATTTAATTTAAATGATTGTGTTCCCATTATCATAAAGTCATAGAAGCTCTTAATTTCTTAAAATATTATGCTATCCTGGAAACTCTTCCATATGCGCAGCATGAGCTGTGGTTATTCAGTCAAGGAAAGGCACCCTGCTGCACATGGTCAGTCATACTTTTCTTTTCTCTAGATTACATTATCCTAGTATTGATTCTCAGTGCCCATTCCAGCCACTAGCCATCAAAGAGAGAAGAGGTACCAAAGGCCCATTTACACATTATGTTCAACACATGTATGCATGTACAGTGTACACAGGTACAGTCATACAGATGTTATGTTGAATGCAGGTACAGAAGTACGCTTCCTATCTGTACCGTGCATTTGAAGGGCCTATATCCAGGTTCAGTTTTAAAATGAACACAGGTACAGTCATTCACACAAATACATACATGAGTGTGCAGACATCTGTACACTCATACAGCATAATGTCTGGATTGGACTCAAGTCTCTCTCTATTGGCCTGGCTGAAATCAACTGTCCCTCAGCAACTGCTCTCCCAGAAATGAGACATCAGTGCTCAATCAACCTGGCACTTAAAACTTGCTTGAAATCAGCTTGTTTTCTTCTGCTCCCCCCACCCCGCCCATCCCTTCTTTCTTTCGCCAGCGTGGCGTAGTAGTTAGAGTGCTGGACTAGGACCAGGGAGACCTGAGTTCAAATCCCCATTCAGCCATGAAACTAGCTGGGTGACTCTGGGCCAGTCACTTCTCTCTCAGCCTAACCTACTTCACAGGGTTGTTGTGAAAGAGAAATTCAAGTATGCAGTACACCACTCTGGGCTCCTTGGAGGAAGAGCGGGATATAAATGTAAAATAATAATAATAATAATAATAAATAATAATAATTTTATGTCATTACAATTACATCTGTAATTTCTTTTTCCCCTCCATCCCTTCTTTCTTTAATGTCATTACAATTACATTTGTAATTTCTTTACATTTGTAATTACATTACAATTTCTTTTATGTCATTACAATTATGTCATTACAATCACAGTGTAAGTCATTCTGGCCACACTTGCACATAACACAGAATCCCCTCCCCACCCTCAACCGCTCTCCTGCCTGAATTCGGACATCACGGAAAGCGATCTAACTGCTGTCAGTGAGAGACGGCAGAGAGGAGAGGGAACTGGCTGTGCCAGTTCATGCTTCATGCTTCCTTCTAGCATGAAGGACAGCTTGCACAGCCAATCATGGTCGAAAGGAGGGAGAGCTTCCTCCTTCAACTCTGGCTGGAGCAAATGCAGCCTGCAGTTCCGAATTAGGACGATGTGCAGGCTGTGTGGAACCTCAGCCTGGGGAGATGAAACTAACTACAACCAGAGGGTTCAAATTAGAGTTCAGAAAGTGAAACCGAGAGTCAGTTGGGGCACAGAACTGGAGTTGCAAGCATTCAGACTACATGGTGAGGAAACCTCTGCCCTCTAAAACCCCAGTTCTGCATTACATGCAAATCCGGCCTCTGTCTTAGTCTTTGCATAGTGCTTAACAGAATTGTAAATGCTTAATTAGTAGCAGTGGTAGTAATTGTTGTGTTCTCTGTTGGATTTTGACCACTGATTCAGGCTCCAACAGGTATATTATCAGGATTATATCCAGCTTCCTGCAGAGTCCTTAGCACAGACCTGCAGCAGGATTTTTCCTAGGCGAAAGAAAGAGAAGGAAGGAGGAGTATGATGAGGGAGGGAGGCCACTGGTGGCAGGGGGAGCCACCAAAAATCCTAGCCTGGGGCCACCTCACAAGTCAGAATACCACTGAGGATCATGAGATGGTTATCCTATTGTCTTTAGTAAGAGGCACTGCCACCTAGTGGCTAGTGTGCTGGACTTCAGTTGGAGAGGTCTAGGTTCAAATTCCAGTTTGAAAATTTGAACCTAGAAAATTGGAAATTTTCAAATTTGAAAATTTGAATCTCTAACACAGCCTAAATCAGCTCAGGACCTTGGTGAGGATAAAACTGTGGACCACATATTCTTCCTAAACTCCTTGGGGTACTATGGTATAATAATAATTTCTTGTACCAAAGTAAGGCAAGCAGAGATACTACAATGACAGCAATTTTTTCTTTCCCTCCCACTTCTTTTGAAAATATCCTATTGCCTTCGATCAATTAAACATCTTCAAAGTGGAGTCAAGTATGTTAATGTCATTTCAATATGACAAACTCCCCAGCTTGCTGTCCTTATCCTTTTAGTTAATGGATCCCGTCTTTGTCCCTCTTGATTTAAAAGCTTTCCTCTTCTAACGATACCATCAGAACACTTTCTGCTGTAAACATTTTTCTGTGCAAAACATGCAGGGTGGTTTGGACAAGCCTATGAATGTTTTAACATTTTATTAGGCACATAACAAACAACAAAAGCATATATTTTCCCCTGTCTGGGGAAGTGAAGACATTTTGCTTTGTTAAAAAATAAGAAGTTTGGTTGTGTGCTGTACTACATATATATTTTTGAGTTTTTAATCTACACTATCTCCAAAGAGGTAGCCTTTTAAGATAATTCATCAAGAAAAAGTTATCTGTGGCGTTATAGAACACTGAGGGAACCAAATACCAATTTAAGTAACTCACTTAAATTTGTTTAGCATTTGACTTGCAAGCTGAAAACTGCAGAGTATTCCCATTTGATAATATATATGGACAGTTCCAAGAATTCCTAGGCTATAAAATCTTTTCCAAAATTATTCTCCAACTAGCTGGGAAGGGTGCAGAGCATCTCCGCCGGCCCGCCTGGCCCGCTTCTCCCCTGCCGCTGCCTCCTCCTCCCGCCGGCCAGCCAGCCAGCATCCCTATTTTCTCCCCCGTCCCCATCGCTAATCGAACTCTGCTGCTTGAAAATCGAAAGCTGCTTGCGAACTCTCACGAGAGCTGCCATGCATGGGATTAGCGGCGGGTACGCCTAGGAGAAATAAATATATAATATCTTTTTACTGTTACAAGAATCTTCCAATCAGATAATTAATTTCAAATATAGTTAATTAATTTCAAATATGTGTCAGTTTCAGAGATGTTGGCAGAGAGCCAATGTGGTATAGTGGTTAGAGTGCTGGACTAGGACCGGGGAGACCTGAGTTCAAATCCCCATTCAGCCATGATACTTGCTGGGTGACTCTGGGCCAGTCACTTCTCTCTCAGCCTAACCTACTTCACAGGGTTGTTGTGAAGAGGAACCTAAGTATGTAGTATATCGCTCTGAGCTCCTTGGAGGAAGAGCAGGATATAAAATGTAAAAAATAAAATAAAAAATAAAATTTAGCCAAACATTTTTCTAAAGCAGTGAATTTCCCCCCAAGCTGAACTTCGTTTTGGACATCGAGTATATTTATCACAGCTATCAAATTAACATATCACTTAATGTTCAGGTTTTAATTCTAAATGTCCGCGTTAGGCCTAACATTTTACTAATTGCTCTGGACTGTATATCGCATTTCAATAATATAGACTGGATGAACAAGTTGGTCGTTGTTTCCTCTGCCTTGTGAATGATGTTCAGTCTGCTCTAGATGAGGCTGCACTCCCCCTGAAGGACCAGGTTTGCACTCTGGAGGTGCTCATCAATCCAGCACTGTCACTAGAGGCTCAAGTGGCCTCTGTGGCTCCAAGCGCCTTTTATCAGCTTCGGCTGATATGCCAACTGCAACCATACCTGGATAGAGATAGCTTGGCCACAGTTACTCATGCTCTGGTAACCTCTTGCTTAGATTACTGAAATGTGTTGTATGTGGGGCTGCCTTTCAAGCATCCAGAAACTGCAGCTGGTACAAAATAGGGCTGCACGATGATTAACTGGGACTAGACATTCTGATCGTATCATGCCAGTGCTTTGTCAGCTGCATTGGCTCCCAATTTGTTTCCAGGCCCAATTCAAAGTTCTGGTTTTACCCCTTGAAAGCCCTAAATGGCTTGGGACCGGGTTACCTGAGAGAGTGCCTCGCCACATATGTCCTGATTCAGACATTAAGGTCTTCTTTGGGGGCCCTGCTCTGAGTGCCTGTGCCAGAAAGGGTGAGGTGGGTGGCCACTAGGGAGAGGACCTCTTTGGTAGTTGCACCCCATTTAAGGAACAGCCTCCCCAGTGAGGTTTGCCTGGCTTCATCACTTTGACCTTTTAGATGCCAGGTAAAGACCTTTTTGTTCACTCGGTCCTTTTACATTTTGATTTTTAAATTTGATTTTTTAAAATTGTTCTGTATTTTGTTTTGGGTTGTTTTTTTTCTGTGTTATTATATGGGTTATGTGTTTTTACTTAATGTTTTAATGCTGTGTTGTGAGCTGCACAGTGAACAATTTGTTATGGGGCGGCTAACAAATAAAGTTGGATGATGATGATGATGATATTTACACACAGTCTACCAGATGTTATTGACTGGATTTGGTACTTTAATTATCGGGCCCTTTCCAAGGGTCTAGGATAACTAAAGAAAAATTAAAGATAGCATCGTAGTATTTGTGCTGTCCCGAGTAGTGCAGCCTTCTGAAGTTGATGTGTTGTAATTTTATCAATGCCCAAGGTGTCGAGATGGTGTTCAAGTTCTTTTGGTACTGCACCGAGGGCACCAACAACTATTGGCACCACTATTGTTTTCTTTTTCCAGAGCCACTCAATTTCAATCTGAAGGTTCTTGTATTTAGTTATTTTCTCCAGTTGTTTTTTGTCAACTCATCTATCCCCTGGGATTCCAATATCAATTATCAGAACCCGATTCTTCTCGACGACTGTCAGATCTGGCTTATTGTGTGCTAAATGCCTATCAATTTGTTATAAGAAATCCCAAAGGATGTTTGCCTCCTCATTTTCTGTGACCTTTTCAATTGGATGATTCCACCAATTCTTGCTTGCTGGCAATTTGTGATTCTTGCAAATGTTCCAGTGGGTCATCACAGCAACTTTATTGTGTCTTTCCTTATAATCAGTCTGACAGATTTTCTTACAACAGCATACAAGGTGCTCAACCATCTCATCCGCTTCCTTGCATAACTGACACTTACTGTCTTTCTGGGTCATCAATTTTTGCTTTTATAACATTTGTTTTTAGTTATTGTTCTTGGGCTGCAAAAATGAGACCTTCCATTTCTTTCTTCACTGTCCCCTTCTTTAACCACTGCCATGTTGTGCTACTGTTGACTTTCGACTGTGTGTCATTAAAGAACTGACCGTGCAAGGTTTTTTGGTGCCATTTTTCTCATTGATTCCTCATCTGTTGTTTTTTATATTCATCTTTTGATTCCTTTATTTTCAACAGCCCTGTCTTACTCACTTCCTGTATGTATGTATTTGTTTATTTCGGCCCAAGGCCAGCATAAATACACGAAAAAGAAACAACAGCAACAACAACAATAAAATACATGAAATACATAAAACATTAATACCTTAAAATACCATATACATGACTAATTTCATTGATGATGATTAAATGAAATAAAACCGGTTAATCTGAAATGCACAGCCCGGCATCTCTTGCCTCAATCACTCTAAACCGAATCTTGCTTGCTATGAAAAAATTTTTTTGCTACCCTCCTGTAAACATACTCTGACTTAGCAGTAAGCAGAAAAAGGACCTTGTCCTCATCAGAAGGGCAATTAGAATTATAATGAATTAATAGAGGGGAGAGAAGCTTTCCCCTTAATTCAGTATAAAATCTACATTTCAGCATCAGATATTCCGTAGTCTCCACTTCACTGTTCTGGCAGGGGCATAATCTTTGATCATAGGGCACCTTCCCAAAACGTCCTTCCAATACCGCCGTATGAAGGGCGTTAAGTCTAGCCGCTGAAAGAGCCCTACGATGATCCCCGTTGGCGATCCTAAGTAAATATTCTGCAGGGGAATGACTACTAATCTGATCTCCTAGGAATAGGCCAGAGCCTATTTGGGCAACATCCCCCTATGAGGATCATTAATCCCTATGAGGATCATTACACACCAAGGAGTCTAAACACCTCAAAAATTCCTAAAATATAAACTGAGTACTCAGTGGCTTGTGGGATGGGGGGTAGTTGGCACATGGGATGCCACTAATTCCCCACCCATCATCATTAATTTTATTACAGCCATTGGCCAGCAAGAATAGAGGTAGCAAATACATCCAATACAACGATCAATAATCAATGCTAAAACACAATAAAACAAAATACAATCATTCATAATAAGTTACTTAAAAACAATAAGCAGCTCCTGCAATTAAGCGCTTAATTGAGACCTTAACCTAATGGCTATATAAAAAAATGTAGCTACAGTTTTTGTAATCTCAGAGCTTAAATCCACGAGGCAATAATATGTGTAAAAAGGCTCACACCTTCCAGGAAATTTGGGGTTATCTTTTTAATGAAAGGCGGTATATAAATGCAAAAATAAATAAATAAATAAATTTAAGTAACAGAGGGAAAATAAGTTCTTTTCTGGCATTCCCGATACAAAGAACAATATAACAAAACATGGGTGGCAGTTTCCAAGAGGCCAGCGCCACAAGGGCAAAAAAGATGATCTTTAGCAAACCTCTGTTCCAAAAGAGAAGAGGACAACACATTTAACCGGGCCCGAATAAATGAAACCCGAAATTTAGGAAAAATGCAGCATTGTTAAATAGTTAGCACCTTTATCTCCCCAAGGTGGCAGAGTCCCAAAATGTAAAGGGGAGCAAGTCCTATTGGCCTAAGACATCAGTTCTTGCCGTTCAGTATCATGCAACTGGAGAAATAATGGTTCCTTCACCTTATTATATTCCCAAGTAAGAAGTTCTGAAGGAGAAAGGCCCAGTTGCATAATTTTGTTGCTTACATATGTTAGCCAAGGGTTAGGATAAGAATCCACAAGAGTCTAATGCGAGTGTGGGTAAAATATAAAACATGGTTGGAACCTAAAACTCCATTATGGGTATCCCCGATTGAAGCTTTGGCAGGTAAAGAGATAAATATGCAGTCTGGATAGGGTACCTACAGAGATTTGTTATGTTTTCAAGATAAGGGCTGTAAATTAAAAAATCTAGCTGAAGTCCAAAATTTGATTAGCAACTGGTTTCTGTACCATCAGCTAAACGAAATTTACAAGAAGGATCTTAAAGCTGGATTTGAGGATCAGATATTGAGATCTGAGAAGGAGCTGTGTGAAAATGATGAAAAATTAGTCTCTAAGATGTATAAGTTGTTGCTTTTGGAGGAGACAAGAGACGAAGTGGTTAAAATGACTATGATAAAACCGCCCTGAGCCATTTTTGGAAGGGCAGTATGGAAATCGAATTAATAATGATGATGATAATAACAACAACAACAACAAGATATCATCATCATCATCATCATCATCATCATCCCCCAGTGAGGCACTACGTTGGTGTGGTTGTGGGGCTTGTGTGCTCTGATGAAGGTGAGAGCTATGTCAGAGGTCCAACCATACCGGACAGGTCTCACCAGAGGAGCCAGACAAAGAGTGCCTCTCCCATCAACAATATGGTGAGACGTAACTTTAATAAATCTATACCGGATCGGTCGTCACCTGGGTCAACAAGGACCGCGCCAGATGCTATAGTCCCTGGATATCTGGTGGCAAGTGGGCAACAGGACTCAGCATCTTCAGTTGAGCAACCAGGGCTGGAGACAGCAAAGTTACTGGAAGAAACGTCGCTTAACCGAAAGAAATATACGAAAAATGCCAACAAGGAAATAATGATCTGCTATTACAAGTCTAGTCCAACTATAAGAGGTTATTTAAAAATAATGTACCAAATTTGGAAAGAGAAGCATCCAGACACAGAAATAACAGAACAAAGGCTAGCAAACCAGAGAAGATTCATAATAAGAAATAAAGTATTCACAGGAGTTGAGCTGGAAGAACTGAAAAGAGCAACACAGGCTCAAGATATGGAAGAAGAATGATCATCAATTGAAGAAGTTGCTAAGGTACAGGTGGAGGAGGTGTTGGAAATCGAGGATGCCACTGTTGCTGAACTGTTTCAAAATCAAAACCAGGCAACCTCCCCTTTGCCTTCACCTCAAAAACCCAAATGCCGTTTAACAGAAAAGCAACAAGAACTAAAGCAAAAAATAACTGAGCACATGAACCAAACAACCACCAGGGTTCGACTTCCAGCTCTAAAAACAGTTGCCAAAAAAAAACTTGCTCAGGCATTAAAAGATGTCAATGCTGCACTTGCAGAAATAACAACCAAGAATTTGCAAAAAACAAACCAACGAATGTACAGTGCAGCAACAATAACAACACAAGAGCTCGGATATAAGATCAGTGGACCTGTCAAAAAAGAAAGCAGTACATCACCTAAATGGAAGATTAGATTAGAAAATAAAATCTCCAGGCTTAGATCAGATGCTGGTAAATTGAAAGATATGAAAGACAAGAAGCTGAAGAATGAAAACACCAAACAGTATCTGATCCAAAAATACCACCTAGATTCAAGGAAAATTAGAGAAGTCCTGGAAATAATAAAGCAGCAAATAACAGCAGTGTCAAAGAAGATTAGCAGATATGAAGCCAGAATTACACAACACAGGCAGAATCTCCACTTCCAGACGAATCAGAGACGTTTCTACCAAAGCATAGAAGGAGAAACTGCAAGAAACCTAGAAACACCAAATACAGAAGAAACAGTGCAATTCTGGGGAAAATTATGGGACAATCCAATAGATTATAATAAAAAAGCAGGCTGGATGAAAGAGGCCAAAAAATGTAACCAACAAATGCAAGATCTAATAATAACACCAGAATTAATAAGTGAAAGAGCAAAGAAAATTAAAAATTGGACTGCGCCAGGCGACGATGAACTGCATGGCTTTTGGCTTAAACACCTAACAAGCCTTCATAAACAACTATCAAAACAGTTCAATCACATTATGAAAGGCGGTGATATTGAACAATGGCTAACAACTGGGAAAAGACCCAGCATGAAAGACCCAGCAAAAGGTGCAGTTCCAAGTAATTATAGACCGATAACCTGCCTGCCAACCATGTTCAAATTATTAACTGGGGGGAAAGCAGGTGAACTAATGCAACACTTATTAACTAAAAAGCATTTTCCAGTTGAACAGAAAGGAAATTGCCCAAACACCAGAGGCACAAAAGACCAGCTGCTGATTGACAAAATGATTTTAGAAAACTGCAAGAGAAGAAAAACAAATCTAAGTGTTGCATGGATTGACTACAAGAAAGCCTTCGATTCATTGCCTCACACATGGATACTAAAATGTTTAGAAACAACTGGTGTCAGCAAAAACATTCAGATATTTATTTTAAAAAGCAATGAGCATGTGGAGTACACAGTTAACAATCAATGGTGAGGCACTTGGACAGGTTAGCATTAGAAGAGGCATTTTCCAAGGGGACTCACTATCCCCTCTATTGTTTGTAATCGCCATGACCCCACTTTCACAAATACTAAACAAAACAGGCCTCGGATACCAAACATCTAAAACATCAAGTAAAATCAACCATCTGCTGTACATGGATGATCTGAAGTTGTATGGAAAGTTCCAGTCAGAAATCGAATCACTGCTAAACACTGTCCGTATATTCAGTAGCGATATAGCAATGGAGTTTGGACTAGACAAGTGTGCTGCATTAATAATGAACAGAGGAAAAATAGCAAAACCAGAAGGAATAGAATTGCCCAATGGAAGCAAGATCAAGAACCTGGAAGAGAAAGACGTTACAAATACTTGGGCATTCTCCAGACTGATAACATTGCACACACTGAAGTTAAAAGAAAAATTGGAAGTGAATACATCAGGAGAGTTAGAAAAATCCTCAAGTCCAAACTCAATGGCGGGAACACCATACCAGCCATAAACACCTGGGCTATACCTGTTATCAGATACACTGCAGGAATAATAGATTGGACCCAGGCAGAGCTAGAGACGCTAGATCGTAAGACCAGGAAAATCATGACCATCAATCATGCTCTGCACCCCCGCAGTGATGTAGATAGGCTCTACCTCCCTCACAGCTCAGGTGGAAGAGGAATGCTGCAAGTCCATCAAACAGTAGAGGAGGAGAAAAGAGGCCTTGAAGAATATATCAAGGACAGTGAAGAAGATGCACTTAAAATGGTCAAGAACGAAAAACGATTCAACACCAATGAAACAAAGCAGGCCTACAAGAAAGAACAAGTCAAGAACCGAGCAGAAAAATGGAGAAATTAGCCCGTGCATGGTCAATATTTGCACAATATAAGAGGAAAATCAGACATCACCAAGACCTGGCAATGGCTTAAGAATGGCAACTTGAAGAAAGAAACTGAGGGTTTAATACTGGCTGCACAAGAACCGGCACTAAGAACAAATGCAATATGAGCAAAAGTCGAAAAATCCACGACAAACAGCAAGTGCCGCCTTTGTAAAGAAGCAGATTAAACAGTGGACCACCTAATCAGCTGTTGTAAGAAGATCGCACAGACTGACTACAAACAAAGGCATGACAAGGTAGCAGGGATGATACACTGGAACATCTGCAAAAAATACAAGCTACCTGTAGCCAAGAATTGGTGGGACCATAAAATTGAAAAAGCTGAAGAAAATGAAGATGTAAAAATATTATGGGACTTCCGACTACAAACAGACAAACATCTGCCACACAGTACACCAGATATAACTGTAGTCGAGAAGAAAGAAAAACAAGTTAAAATAATCGACATAGCAATACCTGGGGATAGCAGAATAGAAGAAAAAGAAATAGAAAAAATCACAAAATACAAAGATCTACAAATGGAAATTGAAAGGCTGTGGCAGAAAAAGACCCAAATAATCCCAGTGGTAATTGGCGCCCTGGGTGCAGTCCCAAAAGACCTTGAAGAGCACCTCAACACCATGGGGCCACAGAAATCACCATCAGCCAATTACAAAAAGCAGCTTTACTGGGAACAGCCTATATTTTGCAACGATATCTATAATAACCAACAGTACTGATGATAAAATTCTGGCATCCCAGGTCCTTGGGAAGGACTCGATGTCTGGATAAAACAAACCAGTCAATAACACCTGTCTGACTGTGTAAACAAGATATAATAATAATTTTAAAAAATGGGCTCAAGATGTGGGTCATAATATAGGGATGGCAGCTTGGGGGAAATTATGGAAAACTGATTTAAGTTCACTACCTGTTATACTTTAAAAGAAAATTGTTATAAGATGATGTACAGGTGGTATCTGATACCAAAAAAATAAGCATTAATGTATAAAAATGTTTCAAACAAATGTTGGAAATGTGGACAATGTGAAGGAACTTTCTTTCATATGTGGTGGTCATGCAGGAAGGCAAAGGCCTTTTGGGATATGATATATATGTTGAAGAGGCCAGAATCCTTCTTGCTGGGAATAACTCAAGGAGAGTTCTCTAGACGAAACTTAACTTTTTTTATGTATGAAACCACGGTGGCTAGAATAGTATACACGCAGAAATGGAAAGACAATAAAATGCCTACAAAAGAAGACTGGTTGATAAAAATTTTGGAATAGGCGGAGATGGCAAAACATACAACACTTATAAGGGATGAAAACTTGGAATGTTTTAAAGAAGATTGGGAACCTTTCTTGCTTTACTTGAAGAACTATTTTTCTAACATGGACCTTTCAGCAGGGTTTGAAATTTAGTAATTACAGCAGTTTGGGCAGGGTAAAATCGAATTGTAAGATGGAGTATATATGTTTTGTATTATTATAGCAATGGCTTATATGTATAATTAACAAGAACCGCACAGACTGGTAAGCAGGAAGTCAATATTTACGTAATTAAATGTAACTTGATTGTTAAGGTATTGTTAAAATCAATAAAATTTTAAAATGTGAAAGGATGAGAATCCACCCATAAATATTGGAAAAAAGAAAATTCCTGAATCTCTGAACAAAGTTTACTCCATCTAGCAAAACTGAGCTCCCAGGCTTTACAGGCTATAGAGACAGACCCAGATTCCAAACATAGAACAGAGTAAGTCACGCACCTAGGCACTGCAAAAATAGCTCTTTAAAAAATAGACTGTACTCTCTCCAGTTCAGCTGTTACTCCCTGGATCCATAACGGGACTCCAAAAAGTAGTTGAGCCACAATCTTAGCACGAAATATCTGGAGTGCCATGGGAACAAACTGACCCCCTTCAGAATAATAAAATCGCAACAAGGCACTGAGGGTATTGCAGGCTATATGAACTGAAGATAGCCTATGGGTATTCAAATTGAGATTATATTGAAATAATATGCCTAAATATTTATAGCTGTAAACCTGCTCAATGTGGTTCTGATTTATTACCCATTTATATAGTTTCCTGGATTTAGAAAAAACCAGGACCTTTGTTTTTAATTCCCCACCCACAAAGCAGTGGGGTCAAAATGAACAGAAGAAATGAAGGTGTGTAATGAAGACACCAAATAATCTTAACACTTCAAAAATTCATTTAAAAATAAACTGAGTACCCCAGTGTGTGAGTGTGTGTGTGTGGGGGGGGTGTAGTTGACACGTGGCTGTTGACAGTTGGCACTGTTCAATGACAGTCAAAATGATCAGGAGAAATGAAGGTGTATAATGAATCCTCATAGGGATTCATTATGAGGAAAAGTTATTAGACACCAAAGAATCCAAACACTTCAATATTCCTAAAAAAAAAACAACAACTGAGTACCCCACTGCCTTTATTGTTGAGCTTCATTTTGTTGGTTTGGACCGGATGTTCAAACCTATCAAAGTAGTGTTGAATCTTGATTCTGTCTTCTAAGGTGTTAGATATCCCCCTCTCCCCAACTTCTTGTCATCTTCAAAGTACAAGAATGGGTTTTTTAAATCACATAATCTTCTGCTTTCCATGCTTTCTATGGTTAGAAGCAATTCAGTGCACAAACAATGACATTTCCAGTTCAGCAGAGGACTAGTTAGTATGCTAAAGTTGTGCAGATTTTCAGTTTTGATCAAGCTTATCCAGAGAGGTATTTGCCAACAAATACTGTCAACAATCAAATGAATTATAGACGATGTTGGTAAACAAAATTCTGCCTTGATAAATGATGAGCTGCTCAGCTATGACACAACTGCTAAGTCATTCAAAGTGCTGATTAAACCCATTACAGTAAAATAATCACCATCCATTACCTTTTAGGGTTGGGAAATGACAACGTAGTTAAGGCAGCTGATGGTGTCAGCAAAATGATTTGTTGGGCCTTGTGTCCAATGGCAATAAATCACATCAGTAAATCAATTAACAGTAGCTACAGAACAATACATTTTCATCTTTTTATGACACTGAATTACCAACTGTGTATACTGATTTATTCTTGAAGACCGACATCGTAAGGGATGGATTCCGGAGCTAAAAACAAATAACCTTACTTACTTCGTCGGGCTTATTTTCTCCACTCATTCCACCCTGCCACTTTATCTGTTCTTTTCTTTCTGAACATTTTCAGCCTTTACAAGAGAACATTTATCTTCCTTCTTGTGGGGTCTGAGGGGGAGGGGTTCTCATGGTCTCAGAAACCATGAGGCCACAAGGTCACTCCCAGGGAGAGATCACCTTCCAAAAAGGATGTTAGCCTTTAGGTCTCATCACTGGCCTTGTACTCTAGGACATGTGTTCCCAACTTGAGATACTAGTACCCCAGGGGTACTGCACGCCGCACTCACGCTTGTGCACATGGCATGCATGCCAGCTACTTCCAGCCACTTCTGGCCAGGGAGCAGATGGGGCAGCAGGGAGGTATGCTGCCACCCTGTAGGACTTTGCAAATACCAAGTGCCGGTGGGAGGTAAACAGAAAGAGGGGTAAGTGCACCCTCCCCCACCTTTAAAGTGCGGCACACAAACACACCATCAAGCGCCCCCCCCCCCCCCCCGCCTGGTTCTGTGCACATCCCATGTCACCACTCCTGCATCTTCTCCTCTGTGACTCTCCTTCCATACTGAGTTTCCTCCCTTTTCTGTCTGCAGGCAATGGGAAGAGGGGAGGATTTCCTCCAGTGCCTTCCCCTTTCTGTTTCTCCTCCCAGACTCCACTGTCAGTGACTCCTGAGGAGGCTTGGAGAGACAGGCTCAGCTTCTTCGGCTACCTGACAGGGCCATTTTCTTTGGCAGACAGTGCCGACAATGCAACACACTTCTTCACACAACTCGTGTGAACTTTACATAAATAATCTGTGGACTTTACGGCCACGAGATGCAGTGATAGCCATTAGCCTAGTAAGTAGCTGTTACAATGAATTGGATAAATTCATGGTGAAAATGCCTATCAGTGGCTATTAGTGTTGGTAGCTAAAAGATCCTCCACACACATTGATTATAGTCCACCAAAATCCGTCTCATAGTGAAATTTCTTATGAGTTTCTGAAAGACAACGCACCTCAAGCATTGGCAGTTTTATGGGAAAGGAGATTGATATAATGGAAGTTCATCTAAAGGACCACCTTTTACCATCTAAATCTGCCCAACAACTTCTTCAAAAGTCCTTCTCTGGGTGCCCCACCTTCTAATATTACATAAGAACATTGATTGATTGATTGATTGAGTGAGTGAGTGAGTGCTGTCAAGTCAGTGTCGACTATTAGTGACCACATAGATAGATTCTCTCCAGGATGATCTGTCTTCAACTTGGCCTTTAAGGTCTCTCAGTGGTGCATTCATTGCTATCATAATTGAGTCCATCCACCTTGCTGCTGGTCGTCCTCTCCTTCTCTTTCCTTCAGCTTTCCCCAGCATTATGGACTTCTCAAGGGAGCTGGGTTTTCCCATACTGTGTCCAAAGTATGATCCTGATCATTTGTGCCTCGAGTGAAAATTCTGGTTTGATTTGTTCTATGATCCATTTGTTTGTTTTCCTGGCTGTACATGGTATCCTCAAAAGTCTTCTCCAGCACCAAAGTACAAAACGTCAATACCTTTTTCTATCTTGCCTCTTCAAAGTCCAGCTTTCGCATCCATTGAGTGTAACGGGAAAACCCATTGTCCAAACTATTCTAATCTTTGTAGGTATAGACCAGTGATTCTCAAACTTGGGTCCTCAGGTTTTATTGGACTTCAACTCCCATAATCCCCAACCAAAGGCCACTGAGGCTGGGGATTATGGGAGTTGAAGTCCAATAACACCTGAGGACCCAAGTTTGAGAATCCCTGGTATAGACACATCACAGAATCTAAATATCCTTTCCAGGGCCTCCACTGCAACCCTACCAAGTGCTAGTCTGTAGTGTATTTGTTGACTTTACTATCCTTTACTATCCGTGGCTAATCTGGATGGCCATCAAGTTACCCAGAGATGGATGGCTATCATATTACTCAGCAACAGCATGTCTCTGAATACCAGTTGCAGGGGATCAACAGCAGGAGAGAAAACATGCTTTCATCTCCTATTTGTGGTCTTCCCAGAGGCATCTGGTGGGCCACTGTGGGAAACAGGATGCTGGACTAGAGAAGCCTTGGGCCTTATCCAGCAAAGCTACTCTTATTATATTTATGAGCCAATTTTACTATAGAATACTACTTTATTGTAATATTTTATCTCTGTGTTGTGGGGTGGTTCCTAAAAATCTGTCAGTTTATAAATTTATATCCTTTGTCCCCTTTCCCTTATGATGATTGTTTTGAGGTGATGCTGGGTTTTCTCTCTGGTGGTGGCTCTGCGCTGGTTGCACCATCACTTCAGATTGTTCTTTTGATATGTTACTGTTTTGCTATTTGTTGAGTC
Organism: Hemicordylus capensis; assembly: GCF_027244095.1. NCBI lineage: Eukaryota > Metazoa > Chordata > Lepidosauria > Squamata > Cordylidae > Hemicordylus > Hemicordylus capensis. Next base: position 437,637,309 of record NC_069657.1, on the reverse strand, counting down.
TTTTGTTGTGTGCATTTGTTTAGTGTGTTCCCTTCCAAGGGAGAGGGATGGGTGGGGGACTCCATCTTTACCTTGTTGTCTTGAGCATACCTGGTCAATGTAGACATTGACATTCTTGTTATCCTAGGCAATCTATTAGAGGTAGATTTAGCTGCTTGCCTGTTGCATAATTTATCTTACAGGGAGAGAAGTGGGGGGGGAGTTGATTACTGTGTATTCTAGAATGGAATTTTTTTAAAAAATTAAATGTTAATTTTAAAAAAGGAAATGTTTGTTGCTTCCAATACAACAAATATTTCTATACCGCTATTCAACAAACATTTCCAGAGTGGTTTACATAGAGAAATAAAAAACTAGCTGGGCCGGGCACAGAGCATTGGTGCCTCCAGCTGGCCCACACCTGCCGTCGCCTTCTTCCCCCACCGGCCTGCCCACTGACTTTTTCTTTCTCCCCCTGCCCGCCCACCGCACACATACCTCCGCTGCTTTCTGGCCGCCTGGCCGCCGGCTTCTTCTTCTGCCCTCTGCTGCTTTCTAGCTGGCCAGCCACCGACTTCTTCTCCCACCCATCGCTTTCTGGCCGGCCAGCTGCCGGCTTCTTCTCGGCCGGCCACCAATTTTTTCTCGCCCGCCCACACCGCTTTCTGGCTGGCCAGCCAGCTTCTTCACCAGCCTGCCTGCTGCTTTCTGGCCAGCCAGCCGCCATTTTCTTTGGCCAGCCAGCTGCCATCGCCATTTTCTTTTCCCCCACCCATTCTGTGGCTATCCGGCAGCTCTCAGAATTCTCACGAGAGCTGCCATGCATGAGATTAGCCACGGGTATGCCTTAGCGAATTATATATAAAGAAGATATGATGGATCCCTGTCCCCAAAGGGCTCACAATCTAAAAAGAAATGTAAGAAACACCAGCAACAGTCACTGGAGGTATTTTGCTAAGGGTGGATAGGGCCAGTTACTCTCCCCCTGCTAAATAGAATTACGATGTTAAAAAGGTGCCTCTTTGCCCAGTTCGCAGGAGTAACTTGCCAGTCAGATAATAGCCAGATAATAGCTTGCCAGTCAGAACAATGCAGCCTTCTGTACTGGAATTACCCACTTGAAATGCACTGGGCTTGATAAAAAATATCTGTTTCCACCTTAAGGTTCCTTCTTCTGTTGTTCTTTCCACTGGGCCATACTGGTTTCATGGTCAATGCATTATAGCCCCCATACTGCAGTATAATAAGAGACCAGTTGCCCAGCAAACATGAATCTCATCCCCTTAATTCTCCAGTACAGGAGAAAAACTATACCCTGTGGCCCTTATACCATTGCATAGTTTGCTTGCATGTTTATCCGGACTTAGCTGAATCAGCAGTTTGCATACTTATTAGGCTATAAGCCTGCAGGCAGGATCCTTCTTGTTTTTATTCAGTGTGCTGTATAATGAGCACCAAGTACAGTGCAGGTGCTTTTATAAATATTAAATGATGATACTTTATTTTAATTTTTCTAGTATTCTTGGAGGAGAAGATTTAAATAAAAGGATACCCTGTAGGAATAAGAAAGTTGCCAGAGCGAACGTTGCTTGTGAGCTCCAGTTGGGTTGTGTAGCATCACAAATGCTAATGTTTTGAGATAATTACAAAAATGATGGGGAAACAATCCCACACGAAATGTTTTGACATAAGGAAAATAATTCCAAGCATCACAGCCCTATGGTGTGACACTTCCTCTGTTTCTCTTCTTATGGGGCTCTCTGGGGCGAGCTGTAGAGCTCTTGTTCACTTGGTTATAAAAAAATATTCTTTCCATAATTTAATGAATAGTTTCCTTGGGTAATGAGCTCCCCCAGTACTTGTGGAGGGCGGGGGTGTGTGTGGAAAAGAATATACTGTTGAAATTTCTGAAAATGTCAGTCATGAAGGAGAGAGCCTGGTATCAGCTTGATATTCTCTTCTCTGGGAAACTATGTGATCCTTACATTTCTGGTCAAATCAGCCCAGTCACTGGCCAGAGATCCAAGGGCTGTCAGGTAGTTGCATTGCCTCCATTCCAGCAGGAACATCAGCAAGGGAAGATCAACCTGGTCCCAACTGGATAAGAATGGAAGATGAGCCTTCCGAGATCAGATCATAAGTCCACCTAGCCCAGGATCCTATTTCCCTCATTGTCCAACCAGATGTCTCTGGTAGGGGTGTGCATGAACCAAAAATCATGGTTTGGTTCAAATTCTGATCAAATTAGAACTGAACCACATGCTGCTCAACAGGTTTGTTCAATCCATCCAGCCCATTTGACTGAACCGGTTTGGTGGTTTGAGTGGCTAATACCAGTAAAGGAGAATCCAGTAAGGATTCCCCTTGAAAAGTAAAGGGGTGGGGCCCTGGGAATTAATGTCTAAGGGGCAGCTGGGGGCCAGCGAGAGAATTCGTAAGGTTCTTACCAGTGCGGCTGCACATGGATGGTTTGCTAACAAGGTGACATACATGCATGGGCTGATGCTCCCGCCCCCCAGCCTGGCGCAGCCCAAGCATGCATGATGCCTTGTTAGCAAACCGCCCAAGTGGCGGATGCACTGTTCCTGCCTCCACGGCATGCACAGACACCATTTGCATGGCCACACAATTTGGGTTGGCCATGCAGAGGCTGGAATTGTGCTGCCTCTGCGTAGGCGGCTTGCTAAGAAGGCATCATGTGCACTTGGGCTGTGCAGAGGGGCAGGGTGATCAGCGTCACTGGCAGCTGTGCCGGCCGGTTAAGAACTTGACTTCTTAAGAACATAAGAACAGCCCTTCTGGATCAAGCTCATCTAGTCCAGCATTCTGTTTCACACAGTAGCCTATCAGGTGCCTTCGAGAAGCCCATAGGCAGGGTCTGAGGGCATGCCCTCTCTCCTGCTGTCGCTCCCCTGCAACATTCGTTGATGCAATTCAGAGGCATCTTGCCTCTTAGGCTGGAGGTGGCCTAGACTAGAAGCCATTGATAGACCTGTCCTACATGTCTTTATCTAAGCTCTTTTTAAAGCCATCCAAGCCGGTGGCCATCACCACATCCTGTGGCAGAGAATTCAATAGATTAGTTACGTGCTGTGTGAAAAAGTACTTTCTTTTGTCAGTCCTAAATTTCCCGACCTTCAGTTTCATAGGATGACCCCCGGTTCTAGTGTTGTGAAAGAGGGAGAAAAATGTCTCTCTGTCCACAGTCTCTTCATCAAGCATAATTTTATACATGTCTCCCTGTAGTTGCCTCTTGTCCAAACAAAAGAGCCTCAAATGCTGTAGCCTTACCTCATAAGGAAAGTGCCTCAGGCCCCTAATTGCCTTGCTTGCCCTCTTCTGCATCTTTTCCAGTTCTGCAATGTCCTTCTTATGGTGACCAAAACTGTACACAGTGCTCCAAATGTGGCATCATAGATTTGTATAAGGTCATTGTAACACTAGCATTTTTATTTTCAACCCCCTTCTAAATGATCCCTAGCATAGAATTTGCTTTTTTCACAGTTGTCGTGCATTGAGTCAACACTTTCAACGAGCTGTCCACCACGACCCCAAGATCTCTCTTCTGGTCAGTTACTGACAGCTCAGATCCCATCAGTGTATATGTGAAGTTGGGATTTTTTGCCCCAATATGCATCACTTTACACTTGCTTTTATTTTATTTTATTTTATTTTATGCATATACATCCCTTCCAAAAATGGTTCAGGGTGGTTTACATACAAAAATAAAAATAAAGAATAGGATTTGCTATTTTGTTGCCCACTCCATCTGTTTGGAGAGATTTTCTCTCACCGCTCCTACCTGGCCATCTTTTCAATACCGAACCGGTTCGCCTGAACCGAGCTTGGTTTGGTTCGATCGCAGACTGAACTGCCCCAGTTTGCATTTGAGCTGCCGAACCAGCCCGGTTCGAGGTGAACTGGTTCAGCATCAAATGGTTCATGCACACCCCTAGTCTCTGGAACGTTTGCAAATGAGATATACAGACAAATAGCCTTCTTCCACTGTTGCTTTCCAGAAACTGGTAATTAGAGGCATACCTGGAGGAGGAATCCAGAGGTAATTGGATGAAAAGGGCTGTTATCAACTCACCTCTTTGTCTTGCCATTTTCAGAGACAGCACCCTTACCTATCTTTTCTCGCCATTCACCTTCCCTTGTATGCCTTGGCTTATAAATTGTAGCCAGAGAGCATGGCCTGTGTCCTAATTTTTCATTTATGTCCACCACTCTCCAGAGGAATTGTATTTTGTTTGGTCTGAGCTGCTCTCGGTGACAATTTTTGTCTGAAAATTGATATTAAAGAAGTAAATACATATTGACTGTATATAGTGGCTGACATCTTGATGAATGCTGCAAATTTGCACTACTGCAAAAGGATTGCATAGCTGCACTAAATCATGGATGAGGGGTGTGTGTGTGTTCTTGGTTTTTTTGTTGTTCATTTGTTAAATTGCACTATTGTGCAAATGTTCCCTGCAAAACATGTAAGATTTTCCTCTCAGGGGATGGAGCCGCTCTGTGAAGAGCATCTAGATTCCAAGTTCCTTCCCTGGCTTCTCCAAGATAGGGCTGAGAGAGATTCCTGCCTGCTACCTTGGTGAAGCCGCTGCCAGTCTGTGAAGACAATACTAAGCTAGATAGACCAATGGTCTGACTTGGTAGAAGGCAGCTTCCTATGTTCCTATATGAGCCATGCCACTGGTTGCACACCTTGTTGTAAAAGCTCAAACATATTTGCAGCAGCACAACACTAGTCTGGAATGAAAGCTCCAGGCATAGCACAACTGGCTAGCGCAACAGCCTTGCACTAGTGCAATGTTCTTGTGCAAACACAGTGTTAAGATGCTGGCCATAGTATGTGCATATTCTGTATGTATTTTTATTTATATGTAGATATCACATGTAGATATTCTGTAGTGTATGTATAGATATGTATATGCATTAAAATTAGATTTACAGTATCTGCCATTGTGTTACATTGTTTTAATGATTAATTAAACGATGTATTCTTGTTTTAATGCTATTTTATTGTAAACTGCCCAGAGATGCGAACTTGGAGTGGTATATAAACATGCCAGATAGATAGATAGATAGATAGATAGATAGATAGATAGATAGATAGATAGATAAGATTAAATGCATTGATTATTCTATTCTATTCTACTAATAGCATATGTAATATATAATTCCTCCCTATCTGTTGGGCCTCAATCACAAGGGGAAGACCTTTCTCCTGAGGCAAACTCTGAATGTGTAGCTTGTGTGTGTTACTTCTACAACTGATATGGTTTTTAACTGATGTGGTAATCTTTTATCAACTGTCCATATCTCCTAATTAAATTGTTACCATTTTAATTGCTGTTAGCTGCCTTGCACTCTTTTTTTTTTTTAATGCTTGGATAGAAATCCAATCAATCAATCAATGTGCCTTAGTGCTTCTCTTGGTAAGCGTATAAAGATGGCATAAAACTGCCTGAAGAAATGTATCTTGCTTTCTCAGACCACTTTTTGCTTCCTTTAGAATTTGCTTTTTCACCTGAGAAGGTTCCAGATTTGTCCTGAAATTTTGCTCTAGGTGAAACATAGTGGTTAGATATATTGACTGCCACCCACGCCAGGCACACTAAGATAGTTTTATGAGATAGTTTTATCAGCACTCATCTTGCTTCCCTCAACATTCCAAGCAGGAACTTCCAAACTCACATTTTGCTTTAGGTAAAATTCAGTAGCAACTCTAGTTGAGGGGAAATTATGCATGAACAAACCCTTTCTGGAGGTCTTATCACCAAGTTGCCACCACAGTTTGTCTAAACCAGGCAGGTTTTCTGCTTAGAAATGTTCTAGAAATTCATACTTCCTGACTAGAAAATACAAATATTGGGTGCATGCTTCGCAACACACAAATGAGAACTTCAGGGGAGAATATTGATGGATGAAAGGAAGTGAGGAAGGCAGTTTGTGGATGGTAAACGGGTCTTTGAGGCCTATGTGTTTGGGGTAGAGGATCCCACCTTGCCATATATCTTTTTTTGGAGTGCTGCAGGACCTGAGCTGATTTGGATTGGCTCAAATCAAGCCAAGCTGTTTCCTGACCCTTTGGGGAAATAGCTCCATATAATCTGTGCCAATCCTATTTGAGCCTGGGGGAGTTCACCCATCACTGCTTGGAATTACTTTCCTTATGTCAAAATCCATTCTTTTCATACTTCTTGTACTTCATGGTTTAGCTTACAAATACACAGCCCAACGAAAGCTTCATTGCTGTGTTTGTACTGGTAGCATTTATATTCTTCCTACAGTACTAGAGAAGTAACATAATTTAATATTTGTTTTTTTAAAAAAACACCTGTTCTGTAATTGGTGCTCATTATATATGGAATACAAATGCACGAAGAATTTGCTTGCAGGCTGCTAATTTAATATCTGCTCCCCAGTTTTCACCTGTGGACTTTCCATGGAAAATCTGACTGCTGGTTCAACTTTCAGCAACTTCAAATTGAGCAAAAATGTATTTACTATTAACAGTTATATTATGTATTTATGTATTTATAAATGTATTTACTATTAACAGTTCACACACACACACACACACACACAAAACAAACATAGGGTCCAACTTCCTGCTCAGTGCTAGAACATCCCCCACCAAGTGACATCAGGTGCAGGGGCCATCTAACTCCAACTCAGTGCTGGCCATCGAACTCCTGAACGGGGCCACATGGTGCCCCATTCGGGAGTGAAACCATGCCCCCACCACGTCTGATGTCAGATGCAGGGTGTGTGTCAGAGCCGTGAGATGTGGCCCTGAGGGGCGGCGACCTGGGTTCTTTGAACCCGGTCACCCAATAGTGGCCACACCCCTGACCAGGAGAGTGAGGCATACAAAGCAGAGACAAACACAAGGAGACTTGGTATTGAGGCAAGTCTGGTTTCAGGCAGGAAGGTCCTATAAGCTTCCTGCTTAGGAAGAGAGTCAAAGATTGCCCTCGCTGGGAAGGGCCAGGCTATGGCTCTAGGACTCCAGAGCTCCTGCAGCAGTGCAGCAGCTTGCCACAAGGAGCAGCAGTAGATGGGACCTCACCCTAGGCTGAACCTAATAGCAAGTTATACACATTCAGTTAAAGTAGTGGTGTGGGGGGGAACTAGTGTTCCCTCTAACAGGGATCCCCAGGTGTTGTTGACTACAACTACCATAATCCCCAAGCAAAGGCTATTGCAGATGGGGAAGCTGGGAGTTATAGTCAACAACATCTGAGAATCACTGTTAGAAGGAACAGTTTCGGGGACCCTTTACTTTACAGAGATAGTTATGGGTGTGGCAGTTCCAAATGAGCTCCAAAAAGTGAGTAAATCCGATGGCCGATGATATTCATGCCATGAGGGCATGAGATCTGATACCCAGCCTGAGATATTGTACTGGTCTACAAAACCATAATGAACCACCTAATGGCGCAGCAGGGAAATGACTTGACTAGCAAGCCAGAGGTTGCCGGTTTGAATCCCCGCTGGTATGTTTCCCAGATGATTGGAAACACCTATATCGGCGGCAGTGATACAGGAAGATGCTGAAAGGCATCATCTCATACTGTGCAGGAGGAGGCAATGGTAAAGCCCTCCTGTATTCTACCAAAGACAACCACAGGGCTCTGTGGTCGCCAGGAGTCAACACTGGCTCGACAGCACACTTTACTTTACTTACAAAACACAGTTTGACTAGGTCCTCCATGCTTGTGGAGGCAACAACAAAAGCTGGGATTAGTGTTGCAGCAATGTTTAAGAAGTATTTTGTAACATTGTGTTTCTGAGCATATGATGAGTACTGTTACTTGAGTCGGCCTCAGCTACAATCAGCACAATTAGTAAAAGGGAACCAGAGAAGGGTATGTTTACCATAGGGTATGTTTACCATAGAGATGAACATGCTAATAAATGCATAGAATTGTGTGTTATTCTGAAATCTGAAGAAGAATTTCAGGGTTCCCAAGCAGAAATATTGGAAAACCTACTCAATTTCCCCCCCAAAATCCTCAGGGGAACACAAACTGACCAGGACTACGAGACCTATCAGAAGGACAACATATAGGACAATCTGAGGCCTTAAAGTGCAAAACCCTTACATTTAAGGCCAGGAATGAGGGGGCAGGGTCTATTTAAGACTTAAGGTAACCCAAAGATCAGGGGTACAGACATGGTGAAAGCCTGAGGAGCAACTCCTCACTTTTTTGTTGTTGTTATTGTTGAGTGGGGGAGGAAAGACACTTTTGCAGGGAGATATGATTACTAGGTTTGATGGGGAGAGTTGAGTAAAAGGGAGGGGGGAATAATCAAAGGCTTAGGGGAGATCTGCACCCCTTCCAAGGAAAAAGGCTACATTGCTGAGTCCTGACTCCCTTCTGAGACCTTCTATCACACTCTTATCCCCAATTGCAACTGTACATATTGATCCCACCACCCTCATCACTGGATTGGCCTTTCATTACTTTCACTTTTAGGCCACCTCCAGCCTCAGAGGCAAGATGCCTCCAAATCCGAGTTGCAGGGGAGCAACAACAGGAGAGAGGGCATGCCCTTACCCCCTGCCTGTGGGCTTCTCAGAGGCATCTGGTGGGTCACTGTGTGAAACAGGATGCTGGACTAGATAGTCCTTGGGCCTGATCAAGCAGGGCTGTTCTTGTGTTCTTTCGCTCTCCCTCTTGCCTCAGTATCTAGTTTGTAAGCTCTCTGGGGCAAGGATCTATCTTATGCACTATATGCATAATGCACAATATATGCTCATGCACTATATAAATGCATTTTTATATGTGTGTATATAGTGCATATATGCTTATGCACTATATAAACAATAATGATGACTCTTGGAAGGAAGCCCTTACTTAGCTGGACTGAAACATTCCTGTTCTTTTTGCAGGCAAATCATTTCCTGTCTATGATGGAAGGGAATGACATTCCCCCGGTTTATGTAACTGATTGGTAAAAAGCATCTGAAATTTTACAAAAATCTTGCCAGTAATTATTTTCTGTAAACCAAACAGATGCTGCCCTGAAGAGATGCAGGGAAATATGAATGAATGAATGAATGTGATTAAAAAACTTGTCTACATGTACCACACCTCGGGGCTGAAAGAAGAAAAGAAGTCAAGAATTATTTGGTTTTAGACTGCAATTATTAGCAGAATGATAACCCTCTAAAAGTAAATTAAATTGCAGATATGGTTTCCTACAAAGCTAAAAGCGGGGGAGGGAGAGATTTTTATTGACGAAATGTAAATTTGTATTTGCAGCAAGTCACAGATAAAATGCTTTTAATAAACTTTTCTCCCCTTAGGGGAGAAAAAGGGGGGGAGATCAGAACGCCATATGCTGAGCTGACAGAATGGTGGGGTGGGGGGGAGAGAAAGCCCTGTTTGATAAACTACTTGTGAGCAAGGACACAAAACGCATGCCTGATGAAAGAGGAGGTTTTCAAAAAAAGATACAACACTCTTGTGGCTTCACTGGCGGGCACCTTTCATGAAAAATAGCGGCCATTTGTTTAAGAACGTCAGGTCAGATGCAATCCACAGGATCTTATGTGTGCTCTGTGGTTCCCAGCCTCACATTAATAGCCCGGTGAAAAATAAAATTGCCTGCAATGAGGTTGGCAGCAATGCAGCAGATGGGACCGGACATTGGTTGGCCTGGTATGGAGTATTCTCTTGGGATGGGAACAGCATCTGGGACTGAGAATAAAAGATGTGGGAAGCCACCGTGGATGTGATGTGGGACCTCCATGACTGGAACTGCTGGTGTCTTTTCTCTTAGAAAAAGCAGCTGCAAGAAGGAGCTGAATCAGGGATGTAAAGCAGTGGGGACCATTAATCCTGAGCCTGTAGCTCAGTGGCAGAGCATCTGCTTAGCAAGCAGAAAGTCTCAAATTCAATCCATGCCATCTCTCGGTGGGGCTGTGCAAAACACCTGCCTGACGTCCTGGAGAGCCACTGCCAGTCAGAGTAGACGATACTGATCTAGAGAGACCAATGATCTGTCTTGGTAGGCAGCAGCTTCCTGTGATCCTAATGATTTCCCCCTGTGCCATGACCTTGAACACACACACTCAAAAGCTGCTTTTATCCATCAAGAGAAAAAACATACAGGCATTATTTGTGCCCATTAGTTTCCCCTCCATGGCTAAAAGCAGTGTTGAGAGTGTAATTTAAGTCAGAGAATCAGCACAGGGGAAAGTTTAAATCCACCCACCACCACCACCTTTCCCCATGTCACGGCTCTAAACCAAATCCTCTGCTCCTTCCCCAGCTGCTTTTTGGAAAAGAAACGAAACCAGGAGTTGCAATCATGGAACTCCCATGTCATGCCCAGTTTGGTTCTGAGTAACGATGGTTACATTGGGAATTGCCTTTTACTGAGTCAGAGACCCTTGGTCCATCTAGCTCAGTATTGTCTACCCAGACTGGCAGCGGATCCTCCAAGGCTGCAGGCAGGAGTCTCTCTCAGCCATATTTTGGAGATGCCAAGGAGGGAACCTGGAACCTTCTGCATGCAAGCATGCAGGTGCTCTTCCCAGAGTGGCCCCTTAGGGAGATATATTACAGTGTTCACACATGTAGTCTGCCATTCAAATGCAAACCAAGGTGGACCCTGCTTAGCAAAGGAGACAATTCATACTTGCTTGATACCGCAAGACCAGCTCTCTTTTGTTCGTGGGATGTGGCTGGACTCCCAGCTTTCCTCACTAACCTCTCTTTAATCTCTCTTCGGGTCCACTGAGAGTGTCTTTCAGAAGCTTCAGATGATGATTCAATACTCTTTTATCCTGTGTGCTGCAGCAAACAAAAGCAGCCCCTCTCCCCTTACATTTGGACCAGATGGCAAGTGGATGAGTGATGCTCTTCGGCTGGCTTTATAGGAAGAATAATCACTAGCCGACCCCGCACAGAGCATCTGTGTGCTCTTTGGGGCCGGCGGTTACCTCTTCTCCCACCCCCCACCACCTTCTGCAAGTGCGGCCGCCAGGACCACTGCCGCCTCGCCTCCACAGCTGGGCCCGCAGCCACCTCCAGCCTCCGCAGCCAGGCCTGCCCCCGCCTCTGGCCTCCGACCAATCCTCCTGGGTGCTCCTCAGCCTATCAGGCGCTTCCACCGCCCAGCCAATCAGCTGGGTGCCGGGATGCACATTCTAAGGCACACCCAGGAGAATTAAATATATAGATGGGATTGTCACCAATTCTGGAAGCTGGAGCTGGCAGCCAGAGGTTCGTGGCAAGCACGCACTACCAGTGATGCCTGAAACCTCCCAAGTCTGGTTCCCATGCCCAAGAGTCACCAGACCTCCTAAGATTCTCCACCCACTTGTAACCTACATGTGGGCAGAGAATCTTGGGAGAATGTCAAGTGAATCTCAGAAATTCAGCATAGGAACCGGACCTGGACAGGTTCAGAGGTCACACCTACCAGGAGCGTGAGCTCACTGGGAACCTCACAGGGAATAGGAATTTCTCCCCCATTCAAAAATATAGAACAGTTTGTGACCTAATGGACTTCACGGTTGCTAGAACCTAAGGGGTATACTCGTGGGTCAAATGGGCCGTAACCCAAAGTTTGGCTTTTAAAAAGCCAAACCTGCCAACCAACGTGACATGGTGGTGGTATGTGTGGGGGGGAGAAATTCCTATTCATTGCTTTGAGACAGGCTAAAATCTTTAAAAATATATATATATTTAAAAAAACCATGAACCCAACCAGCTTAGGGCTGCTGGGGGGAGTTGTGGCATAAGGTGCTTTGCCCCCAATCCCACTTTGGTGCCCAGGAACCTCCCTGCCCACCGGGGCAGTTGGGCTATCCTCAAATTCCCATTATTCCCTATCAGAAAAATGCAAAAAATGGCAAAAGATTGAAAAATCTTCCCAAAAAATCATTTAAAATCACAGGAATGTCCATTTGTTTTGGGATTCAGTGGGTGGTAGGCACCCCTGGGTGGCTACCACCCACACCATTTTGTGCCCCTAGGTACTCTGTATAGGGAATAATGGGCCCGTTCAGGTCCCCATTATACTCTATGGGTGAAATGCAAAATATTGAAAAATCTTCAACTAAATCACAGGAGTGTCTGATTGCTTTGGGGTTTGGGAGGTAGTTGGCACCCATGGGTGCCTCCCACCTGAACCCAGTTTTGGAGGCTCAAATCTTCAAAGCAGTTTGAACTGGTTCAGATAGAACCAGGCTCTGTTTGGTTCAAACTTGGACCAGCATTGCAAATTCAATGCTCTCTTTGGTTTGACTTTGACCCTTTGAACCGAACCAGTTCAAATTCAAATTGCTTTGGATTCAACCCTGATTTTAACATCTCTATCCATGGTCTGCTTGTGCAAGTGTGGCTCTTACAGAACAAGAATTGCAGAAACGTTTGCATCATTCCCTGCAACACTGAGGAAGACCTTTTACCGCAAGAGACATATCACAGGTTGTTGAATTGAAAATATGCAAATACAAATATGGGCAAGGAAAGCAGTGCCAGCCTTTAGAGTAGCAGTAGCAGACTTTAAAGTAGCAGCAGTTTCTCCAAAGCAAACAGCATGCTTTTGAAGGCCACAATCAAGTTTCCTTCTTGACAGACAGCTTCAAACCCAAACTGCTGTTTCCTTTGCTGGCTGTATTTGCATGTAAAGGCAAACTGTGGGGAGATGAACCTCAGGTTAATTTTTGTAACAGTGAATCACACTGCAGATGTTCATCCAACCATAGTCCAGCAACTTCTGGTATCAGGGCAGGGGAGCCACTCCCTCTTTCTGGTCTGCCAAGGCTGCATCCCAACAAGCTCCGAAGCATTCATGTCTCCAGACTATACACAAGGCATCAGAATGTCTGCAGGGTGACAGCCATTGGCCACAATCTTTTAGGGGGCATGCCGAGTGTGATCATGCCTTTTTGGAAAGGACTGCCAACCCTCAGCAAGGAAAGGGCATTTAAATCCCTTTAAACAGCATTTAAGCCCTTCCCCTGACAGCAATTGCACTGCCACCCTCGTAAGAGCCTTACAGCAAAACAGTCTAGCACACGCACAATTTCGGTCAAGGGTGGGGTTGTGTGGAGAGGGGCACTATTTTTCTGTTAGTCTGGGAAGGGATCATGATGACCTCCTAAGAGGGAATATGTATATGAGGGAGGGCAAAGGATCCTGAGGTCTGGTCCACTTCAACAAAGGATGCTCTTGCAATGGCAGTCCGGGGCAAAGCAGCCCAGGAATACCCAAGCATACTCCTGCCCCCATGTAGGCTTGCTGCTTGCAGAGTAACCCTCATGAGAGGGCTGGTCCACTGGGGAGGAGGCTCAGTGAGCTTCGGGCCTCCATTGGACTGTGCTCTCATGAGGTAGGCCGTCCAAATCAAGGGGCCCCATTTGTGTGGGGTCCCCTGTTCTCTCTGGTAAACAATATAACTTGTAGACCATGACCCCCTCCTCTCCAGACAACCCTTTCATACTCCCAAGGAGTAGTGACCACTCCATGTGTCCGGGTGGTCCCGAGTGGGCAGACTAGAGAAACACCGGAAGTGGGGATAGATCTTTTATTCTTCCAAATTTCCGAGGTTTGGACCGGCGTTGCAGCATATTTTTATCTATCTATCTATCTATCTATCTATCTATTTATTTTACATATTTCTATACCGCCCAAAACCTATGTCTCTGGGCAGTTCACAACAGATAAAAACAGCATCAAAACACCAGTTAAAACAAAACCAAGAAATTTAAAACATAACAATTTAAAATTTTTTAAAACAATGCTCTAAAACAACATTAAAAACAGTCAAAACATATGACAAAACATATGCAGATCAGCCGTCACGGGTTGTCACAGGTGAGACGAGCCCTGATTATCAGCAATCCCAGGAAAGTAGGGTGGCTGTAGCAGATGAAAACAAACATAGATACAGTATGTGTGAATGCGGCCACTGGCTACATTCCAACCCCAAACTGCTTTTACATAACCCCCATTCAAGCAGATATGGTGCATTCAGAAGCTAGTAGCCTCTAAGCCACTAGCCATTAAAAAATCATCTATGTTTATTTAACCAAGCGTTTTTTAGACATCAGTTCCCACTGAGAAAACATCTTTAGCTATTGGCTTTTTTGTTGTTTAAGGAGAGTTTGGTTCCTTGTTATGACAGTCATAACAATACTACTGTTTATTGTTATAATTTTAAAACTTTGCTTTTTGTAGTGCTTTTTTACTTCAGTTAAGAGTTTGTGCACCTGAATACACACAAAAACTATTTAGCCAGATGCCCTTGCAACCTATGTTCTATCTAAGTATTCAATGTAATAATCTAAGTACTTGCTGAAATGCCACAAATGCATATTGAAAGTATTAGGCATGCCTTACCTAGTTTGGGTGCAAGAAGTGTCCACCACAACCTTTGCTTTGGAAATGTTGTTGTTCTTTGAAGCTCAGAAACAAAAATAGTTCTAGTTATTTTTCTAAAGTATTTGGTTCATCTGTAGACCGGTGAACATGTTCATCCCTGCATTAAAGGAAGCAAATGAAATGTGGAGTATCCTTTAAATCACACAGCAGTTCTTGATACCATTGACCATGTTATCCTTCTGGAGCCTCCTGGCCAGGATGGGGTTTGCCAGTACAGCATTACAGTGGTTCTGATCTACCTGGCAGTAGGTTGCAGAAGTCGATGACCTCAGTAGTTAGATTAACCTTAAGGTATATCAGGAAACTATATAGTGTGAAAGCCGAACTCCAGTCCAGACATTACACAACCAGATTAATAGGTTCAGCTTCTTACAAACTATAAAATATGAAAGAGTCAAGCGAGGAAGCCCAAATGCAACCTAGATTTGGATCTCCTCTTTTTCATCCTAAAATTTCTCATGACCACAAAGAACTATAACTTAAGTGGGGTAGGCAACTTTTGGCACTCCAGCTGTTTTGAAACTACAACTCCCATCATGCCCAAACACAATAAACCACATGCCTAAGTCACATCACAGCTGGAATGCTGTAACGTGCTCTAAGTGGGGCCGCCATTGAAGAATATCCGGAAACTGCAGCTAGTGCAAAATGCGGCAGCTAGGGTTTTATCTGGAGCTGCCCGGTGGGAGAACATCACACCCATTTTGAAAGAGTTGCACTGGCTGCCAGTTCGTTTCCGGGTCCAATTCAAGGTGCTGATTTTGACCTTTAAAGCCCTTAACGGTTTGGGCCCGGGATCCCTGAGGGACCGCCTGCTCCCAAGGGTTGCTGCCCGCTTGACAAGGTCATCTGAGGGGGCTCTGCTCCAGGTGCTGACAATAAGGGAGGCTTGGTTGTCGTCCACGTGGGACAGGGCCTTCTCTGTTGCTGCCCCCAGACTCTGGAATGCTCTCCTGGTGGCTATTTGCTCCTCAGTCTCCATCATAGCTTTTAGAGAGCATGTTGAATCCTGGCTTTTTACCCAGGCTTTTATATGATTGTCACTGCTGCTGCTCTTTATACTTTGTATTTTTGTATTGGTTTTTTTGCTTGTGTTTTAAATTTTTTAATCAGATTTGTTTTATATTTTTAGCTTAATATTTTAATTGTGTCTTTTTTACAATTTTGTTTTTAAATTTTGCTGTAAACCACCTTGGGATTGTTTTAATGAAAGGCGGTATATGAATTTAACGATAGATAGATAGATAGATAGATAGATAGATAGATAGATAGATAGATAGATAGATAGAATTGTGGAGTGCCAAAGGTTGCCTACCCCTGACTTAGAAAACATGTCAGCATTCCACTTTTCCCTTTACAAAACCTATTGTCACATACTAATTTGTTTGCTGCTGCTTCTTTGATCTACCAGTCCTTTACTCAGATTTATAATTAACCTCTTCCATCTAGGCACAAATTTCCTTCTCTAATCCTTATGTTTGAGGAACAGCTCTTAAAAACACATCCTGAAACACAACTGAGATTCAGGAGCAAAGGCTGTAGATAAAAAGGTTACATGTGGGTCCATGACACTCTCTATCATACAATTTAACGTCTACATGAAACCACGGAGAGAGGTAGTCAAGAGGTTTGGGCTGGGTTGACACACAGATCTGTCTCTATTTTTCAACTGATGCCAAAGTAGCAGTGGAAGTTCTGGTTTTGCTGCAAAAGTGTGTTGAGATTTCCCTTCTCCATCTGTCTGTCTGTCTGTCCATCCATCCAGTTCTCAATCCCAGATTTCCTACTGACAAAAAGTAGCTCTGTCTCATCTGTATTAAGTCTCAACTTGCTAGCCCACATCCAGCTCATCATAGGCATTAGAGATTTTCAGAATGTCCACTCCCTCCCAGGAATCTGATGTAAAGAAGAGGTAGAATTGAGTGTCACCTGCATATTGGACAACCTCTCCCAGCCATTTCAGGGAGATGTAAAGCAGCATGGAGGACAAG